>NC_138136.1:4417745-4862745 GCF_964188305.1 Podarcis bocagei | reverse complement strand
TATTTTTCGCCCTATAAGACGCACTTTTCCCCCTCCAAAAATGAAGGGGAAATGTGGGTGCGTCTTATGGGGCGAATGCAGGCTTTCGCTGAAGCCTGGAGAGCGAGAGCGGTAGGTGCGCACCGACCCCTCTCGCTCTCCAGGCTTCGCGGACCTCTCCCCAAGCAGCGGGAATGCTCCCGCTGCTTGGGGAGAGTTGCCGGCATCCCGAAGCCTGCGCGCGCTGATCCCAGCGCCTGCAGGCTTCGCGGATCTCTCCGCAAGCAGCGGGAACGTTCCCGCTGCTTGGGGAGAGTTGCAGGCATCCCGAAGCCTGCCCGCGCTGATCCCAGCGCCTGCAGGCTTCGCGGATCTCTCCGCAAGCAGCGGGAACGTTCCCGCTGCTTGGGGAGAGTTGCAGGCATCCCGAAGCCTGCCCGCGCTGATCCCAGCGCCTGCAGGCTTCGCGGATCTCTCCGCAAGCAGCGGGAACGTTCCCGCTGCTTGGGGAGAGTTGCAGGCATCCCGAAGCCTGCCCGCGCTGATCCCAGCGCCTGCAGGCTTCGCGGATCTCTCCGCAAGCAGCGGGAACGTTCCCGCTGCTTGGGGAGAGTTGCAGGCATCCCGAAGCCTGCCCGCGCTGATCCCAGCGCGTGCAGGCTTCGCGGATCTCTCCGCAGGCAGCGGGAACCATCGCTGGGCTCCCACGGCTTGCAGAGAGCTGCCTGTTTGCGGGCTGGGGTCGGGGGAAGCTCGGGCTGCCCCAGCCCCACGCCTGGGGGGGAAATAATTTTTTCCCTTTATTTCCCCCCCAAAAAACTAGGTGCGTCTTATGGGCCGGAGCGTCTTATGGGGCGCAAAATACGGTAGTTAACAACTCCTTTGAATCCAACCCCACTCTCTTTACAATTGTTGCAGAATGATATTCTTGCAAAGAAGCTGGTAAAATGTGGACTGGAGAAGATAACGGTTAGGTGAATTTGTAGCTCATTGACTGACCAAACCTGAAGAGTTCTCACTAACGGTCCCTCGTTATCCTGACAAAAACTGGAAAGTGTGGTACCACAGGATTATGGGGCGAATGCAGGCTTTCGCTGAAGCCTGGAGAGCGAGAGCGGTAGGTGCGCACCGACCCCTCTCGCTCTCCAGGCTTCGCGGACCTCTCCCCAAGCAGCGGGAATGCTCCCGCTGCTTGGGGAGAGTTGCCGGCATCCCGAAGCCTGCGCGCGCTGATCCCAGCGCCTGCAGGCTTCGCGGATCTCTCCGCAAGCAGCGGGAACGTTCCCGCTGCTTGGGGAGAGTTGCAGGCATCCCGAAGCCTGCCCGCGCTGATCCCAGCGCCTGCAGGCTTCGCGGATCTCTCCGCAAGCAGCGGGAACGTTCCCGCTGCTTGGGGAGAGTTGCCGGCATCCCGAAGCCTGCGCGCGCTGATCCCAGCGCCTGCAGGCTTCGCGGATCTCTCCGCAAGCAGCAGGAACGTTCCCGCTGCTTGGGGAGAGTTGCAGGCATCCCGAAGCCTGCCCGCGCTGATCCCAGCGCCTGCAGGCTTCGCGGATCTCTCCGCAAGCAGCGGGAACGTTCCCGCTGCTTGGGGAGAGTTGCCGGCATCCCGAAGCCTGCCCGCGCTGATCCCAGCGCCTGCAGGCTTCGCGGATCTCTCCGCAAGCAGCGGGAACGTTCCCGCTGCTTGGGGAGAGTTGCAGGCATCCCGAAGCCTGCCCGCGCTGATCCCAGCGCCTGCAGGCTTCGCGGATCTCTCCGCAAGCAGCGGGAACGTTCCCGCTGCTTGGGGAGAGTTGCAGGCATCCCGAAGCCTGCCCGCGCTGATCCCAGCGCCTGCAGGCTTCGCGGATCTCTCCGCAAGCAGCGGGAACGTTCCCGCTGCTTGGGGAGAGTTGCAGGCATCCCGAAGCCTGCCCGCGCTGATCCCAGCGCCTGCAGGCTTCGCGGATCTCTCCGCAAGCAGCGGGAACGTTCCCGCTGCTTGGGGAGAGTTGCAGGCATCCCGAAGCCTGCCCGCGCTGATCCCAGCGCCTGCAGGCTTCGCGGATCTCTCCGCAAGCAGCGGGAACGTTCCCGCTGCTTGGGGAGAGTTGCAGGCATCCCGAAGCCTGCCCGCGCTGATCCCAGCGCGTGCAGGCTTCGCGGATCTCTCCGCAAGCAGCGGGAACCACCGCTGGGCTCCCACGGCTTGCAGAGAGCTGCCTGTTTGCGGGCTGGGGTCGGGGGAAGCTCGGGCTGCCCCAGCCCCGCGCCTGGGGGGGAAATAATTTTTTCCCTTTATTTCCCCCCCAAAAAACTAGGTGCGTCTTATGGGCCGGAGCGTCTTATGGGGCGCAAAATACGGTAGTTAACAACTCCTTTGAATCCAACCCCACTCTCTTTACAATTGTTGCAGAATGATATTCTTGCAAAGAAGCTGGTAAAATGTGGACTGGACAAGATAACGGTTAGGTGAATTTGTAGCTCATTGACTGACCAAACCTGAAGAGTTCTCACTAACGGTCCCTCGTTATCCTGACAAAAACTGGAAAGTGTGGTACCACAGGATTCTGTCTTGGGCCTATTATTCTTCATCATCTTTATAAACAACTTGGATGAAGGTATTGAGGGGATGCTCATCAAATTTGCAGATGACACCAATGCCACTGAAGACAGAATCAGGATTCAATATGACCTTAAAAGATTGGAGAACTGGGCCCAAACTAGCAAAATGAATTTCAGTAGGGACAAATGTAAGGTTCTGCTCTTAGGAAGAACCAGATGCACAAATATACGATGGGGAACATCTGGTTTGCCAGTCGTACATGTGAAAAGGACCTAAGGGTTTTAGTAAGTGCTTGTTTTCTGGCAGTACTCAACGGTACACAGTACTGGCACATTCAAAGTTGGAGACGGTCCAACTTACAGCCTGTCAGGGACTGGCCAGATGAGGAGGAGTGGTGAAGACCACCACCCCAGGAGGCTTCCTGGCAGGAGGCAGATGAAGATAGTATGGACCCAGATTTGTAGTGGTGGCAAACAGGACACAACCCAGAAGAAAAAAGCTGCAAAATAATGGAGGATGAGGAACAGGAACAAGCTAGCAGATGCTCCAGTCCTGAACAGAGACAGGAGTGGTAGAAACTGTACAGCATATAGTTGACACCATGTCACTTGAAAGCCTGGTAGAGCCTCCTCCTTCTCCTACAACCAGATGCTCCCTTTGTATCTTAGAGAAGAAAACCAAACAGAGACAGAAAGATTCCTTTATCGGCCATCATAGGCAGGAGGAGGGGTTTAGAAGCCAGGAAGTACTGCAAGGGGGGTGGACTGGGCACTCTGAGCAAAGTCTTGAGGGACCATATTTCATGGTCTCTGTATTTCTGTTGATTTAAATAAAAGAACTGGAAGAAGCTCTCTGCGTCTCTGATTTCACTAGGCAGTTAGCCAGTGAGCTCGTGATACAGCCCTGTCCTGTTGGCACAGCTGGGGAGCAGGAAACCAGAGGCACTGTTTTGGGCTGAGTTGCTGCTGCTTCCTTACTCCGTCAACATGAATGGAGCCCCCAAAAGGCCTGGGAGGAGCCCATGGGAATAGCCAAGGGGGGGCAGCTCCCCCCCATAAAGTAAAACAATAGAAATACTTAACTGACCAATCACGTCTGTTCTCCTTCCCCAACAAAAGTCCTGCCCCACCAACAAAAAACCTGGCTATGCCCATGGAGGAGCCTCTCTCCTCAGCCTGGTGCACACCCTGGTGATGGCTCAGATCACCCCAGAGCCTCCACCCTCCAGCGCTTTTCCTGGACTCCTCCCCATCCTCTTGGTGGCGAAGGAGAGGAAAGCTTCATGAGCACTGAGCAGGACCCCCCTTCCTGGCCTCCGCCTTCCCCCCTGTTGGGCTAGTGGCAGCGAGACGGCCTCCCCCATCCCAATCATCTCCTGCCTGCTTCGCCTTGCCCAGCTTCGCCAATACCCAGTGGTCCTGGTGCCAGGGTGAGCCTCTATTCTGCCTTGGTCAGACCACACTTGGGATAACGTGTCCCATTCTAGGCGCCACAATTTAAGAAGGATGTTGACAAACTGGAATGGGTGCAGAGGAAGGTGACCAAGATGATCAAGGGTCTGGAAAGCAAGCCTACGAGGAGAAGTTGACAGAGCTGGGTATATTTAGTATGGAAATGAGGAGAATGAGTAGAGATATGATAGCCATATTCAAATAGCTTAAGGGTTGGCACATCAAGGATGAGAAAGCTTGCTTTCTTCTGCTCTGGAGGGTAGGACCTGAACCAATGGATTCAAGTTACAAGAAAGGAGATTCCAACTAAATATCAGGAAATACTTTCTGACAGTAAGAGCTGTTTGACAGTTGATCAGAGTCCCGCAAGAGGTCTTTCCTTCCTTGGAAGCTTTTAAGCAGAGGTTGGATGGCCATCTGTCATGTATGATCTAGTTGAGATTTCTTCATTGCAGGGGATTGGATGATCCTTAGGATCCCTTCCAACTCTACAAGTCTATGATCCTATGATGTACAGAGGATTCAGGAAAGATAGCAATATAAAATTCCAGGTAACATTATTCTTCACTATAAATAAAGTAATCTCCCATAGGTAGCTTGCCCAAAGGGAGACTAGTTTATTCATACTGCAGATTAATGGTATGAAATTCACTCCAAAGAGAATGTCTTCCAGCACTTCTAGGGGAGTGGAAAAAAACAAATCCAGCGTGTGGCTTGTTTCACGTATATGGCTAGTTATTATTGGAGATATCTCCATGGTTGTCATGGAGGCCATGAAGTCCCAAGCTGACCTTAAAGAGTCAGTCTTGGCAGAAATGGTGAGGTTGTTTCTTAACAAGCTCTTACAGGATAGTTGCCATCATTATACACTCATATGAATCACACAAAAGAGCTGTTTTTAAAGTAAATTATTATATTGATGATGACGACGATTTATACAGAACCATTAGTGTACATAGTGGCTAAGTTACAAAGACATGGAACTTACCTTCTAAAATAGACAATGACAAAAATGACAGGGGAAGGGAAGAATGTGGGCAATGCAATGGATTCTGATGAGGATTTAGGGCAAAAGGTGGGTTTTGAGAAGGGAAAGATCACATACATGTTCACAATGGGCGTTGCATGCATAGGGAAACACTTTGTTCTTGTTCTTATTCCAGAAAGCTTGTTGTAGATATTACTTCATTTTGGGGACCAAGCTTAACTATGGCTAGAGTTGCCAACTGACCAGAGGAAGTAGAAGCCTTTGCTTGTTCTTCTGTTTTGAATAGCAGCTACAGAGATCAGTGTGTGAGGCATTTCACAGCATGAAGATAAACTACGTATTTTTCGCTCTATAACACGCACCAGACCATAACACGCACGTAGTTTTTAGAGGAGGAAAACAAGAAAAAAAATATTCTAAACAAAATAGTGGATATATGATTTTTGTGGTTCATGCTGTGGCCACAGACCTGTGATCTGACAGTGAGTTTGGAGTAGCCCAATGCAAAAATCCTGAGGACCCATGTGGATCCATGCTTTGGAGGGAAGGAAGGGGAACCATGGATCCTCTGCTCACGACTGCAGCAGATCCCCCCCGCCAGCCGCAGGCATTCGCTCCATAACATGCACAGACATTTCCCCTTACTTTCTAGGAGGAAAAAAGTGAGTGTTATGGTGCAAAAAATACAGTATCACCTCATAATATCTGCACATTAAACTGCTGTTGAAGGTTCAAAGAGACAGGGTCAAAGGCTGGAACCCTATTGTTTTATTTTTGGTAAGTGTTGCCAGGAATGTACAGCATATGGAAAAAACAATATAAATGAATGAGTTTATTTCTCATCTTACCAATGCCTTAGAGATGCCCAGACTGATATATACGAGAATAAGCCAACAAAAATAATTGGTATGGTTATTTAAATATTTGGCACATTGGTCTCTGCAGCACGCAGGCATAACCGTTATATATTTGTCTATAATGCCAAGCACCTTTGAGAACTAGTCTCACATTGCTCAAGTTACATATTTCAGCCAACCACCATGTGTTTTTTTTAATGGCACTGCCAATTGCCAAGTACCTCTCCCTGCTCCCCCGGACTGGATTTCTGTACTTTTTTACTTAGGTATAAGCCTCAATGAAATCCTCAGGAATTATATGTGAATGTGCATTGGACTAGGTAGCACAATTTCGACAATAGCAATATCAATTGTTTTCTCACATAACAAATCACGTAGGTACCCTTTAGCCATCCTCAGGTTATTCCACCTAAGTCTGGGGGCAAACAAGCGGTCCGGTCTCTGCCCAACGCCTCTCTTTGGGCTCAAGTCCAGAGGCAGCTGGTGGTAAAAGAGAGCCGGTAAGCACCTATCCCAACTGTGCACTTGGCAACCCTAACTCCCTGACAGTAATCTGAAGCCCTGACAGGCGGCCCTGATGGGGGAGAAATGGCACACACTCAAATTGTCTGGGTCAGCTCTGCCATTTGGCAAGTGGAGTGATGCACACAAAATAAGCCCCATTCCTGCCCTGAAATATGATAAAATATGCTATTTACTTAGTCCCAGCACGTAAGCCAATAGAAGTACAGTGGTACCTCTGGTTAAGTACTTAATTCATTCTGGAGGTCCGTTCTTAACCGGAAACTGTTCTTAACCTGAAGCACCACTTTAGCTAATGGGGCCTCCTGCTGCTGCCGCGCAGCCGCAGCCCAATTTCTGTTCTCATCCTGAAGCAAAGTTCTTAACCTGAAGCACTATTTCTGGGTTAGCGGAGCCTGTAACCTGAAGCGTATGTAACCTGAGGTACCACTGTATCTTAATTCCCGTTGGGTATCTGGGAGCTGGGGCTAAGCCTCAGGCACAAGCCCCAACCCCAGACATAACATTTCTTCGACAGCGAGGTCGCCCCCTTCATCTCAGCCTCTCACGGCCCCGCTTTCCCCCCACAGTGTCGTTGATCCTTCTAAAAATAAGAGGCTCGCCATAAAATGTCATCTGGCGGAGCTGGCGGCGAAAGAAACCGACCAAGGTGGTGGTGCTGGGGAGCCACGAACAACAATAGCAGCCCTGCCCTCGAGGACCCATAAAACCAGACCGCGTTCCTCGCGGCCATTTAAGTAGCGGGCGCGGCGGGGAAACGGCTCGTTCCTCCCTCGGTTATTGCTGCTGCGTTGCAGTAGAAAGGCAGCGCAGTGGATCCGAAGGGTATTTTTTATTACTTTCCTGGGATTTCATTTCGGGGCGGAGGGGCGCGTGGTGCGCGCAGAGCAGCGAGCGAGCGAGCGAGAGAAAAGGTCCGCCATATTTCTGCCTCGCCACGCCCGGGGAGCCGAGCCGCCCGAGTCCGGCTGGCGACACACCTCGGGCGGGCGGGCGGGCAGGCGGCCGGCCCTCTTGCCCTCCCGCGCCCACCCCCATTTCTTGCAGTAAGGGGAAGGCGGCCCCGAGAAAGGAAGAGCCAAAGCCGTCCTGGGCCGCGCAGGGAGCGGGGAGGGAGCTTCGGAGCCCCCGGAGGCCCTTGCCGACCCCGCCCCGCGCGGACAACCTCGGGCGGCTTCTGGGCGCAGGCGGGGTGGGCGCTGCCCATGTGCGGGGGGCGCTTCGCGGGGAGGGCGCGTCGGGGTGAGGCAGCTTAGAGGGGGCGGCGGCGGGTGGACAAGGAGGGGCTGCTTCCCCGCGACGGTCTTTCCCTTTCTCTCGCTGCTGCCGCCGCCTCCCCTGTTTGGTGCCTGATCGGGCGAGGAGGCGGAGTGGGGAGCCGCGCGTGTGCCCGGGGGCGGCGTCGGGGGGCGGCGAGGAAGGCTGTGCTCGCCGTCGGCCGGAGAGGCGGGGGGCGCGTGGTGGCTGCGTGTGAGCGCGCGTCTCCGCGTGTTGGGCTCGCCTGGCTCTGCTCTTCCCGGGAGCGAGGCGCGGAGGCGGCGGGGGGCTCGCAGCTCGGGAGCAGCAGCTGGGCTTTCTCGCTGCGTCGGCGGCGGCTTTGTGTGCCGGGGGGCGCGGCGCGTGTTTTGGGGGTGGGGGCGGGGGCTGCGCCTCAACCAGTTGGGAAGAATGACTCTGGAGTCCATCATGGCGTGCTGCCTGAGCGAGGAAGCCAAGGAAGCGCGCCGGATCAACGACGAGATCGAGAGGCAGCTCAAGCGGGACAAGCGGGACGCCCGCCGGGAGCTCAAGCTGCTGCTGCTGGGTAAGTCTGGCCCGACGGCGCCCTTCGCCCCATCGCGGGGCGGCTGCTGCCCCCGTGCCCCCCCCCCCGCGCGCCTCCTCCATTGCCTTTTCCTCCCACACAGCGGCGGATGGCGGCGTCTCTGCCTGCAGATCGGCGATCTGCGCGGAGCCGGAGAGGAAATGCCCCCCACTTTGGGGTGTGTGTGTCGGAGGCGCGGGAGCGCGCCGCGAGGGGGGGGGTCGCTGCTGCTGCTGCTGCTGCCGCATATATGTGGATTTATTGTTCTGTACCGTTGTGCGGTAAAGCAGCCCGCTGCTGCTGCCACTGTAGGAAATCAGATCCTGGTGGTGGGGAAGGTGTGTGCAGGGGGGGGGGGGCGGGAGAGAGAGAGAGAGAAGCCAAACTCGAGTTCCCTCCCCCTTCCTCCTTCCCTTTCCCAACGGGCGCTTTGCGAGCGTCCATCGATGATGCTCATGGGGGGGCGTTGATCATGGAGGAAAGGCGAGCGGCGCCCCTTTGCCACCTTCCACATGCACGTCTGTCCCTCTCTCCCTGTGCAAATCAGACGCGTGTAGCGGGGCGAATGGCTACCTCTGGATTCCGGGGGGGGGGCTTCGTGTGGAGTGGGCGAAAGGAAAGCGGGGGTGCGGGTGGAAGAAGAATGGGGGGGAGCGGGAGAGAGACGGCGACTGACATGGATGGCAAATGCGTGTTTTTTTTGGGGGGGGGGGAGGCGGCGAGGAAACCTGTCAACAAAGCTGGAGGAAAACGAGGAGGTGCGCGGGAGGAGTTGCCTTCCAGGATGGATGTCGACGGGGCTTAACATCTGCATTGGGGGGAGCGCCCTCCGCCTTGGGGACGTGGAGCGACTCCCCTCTCCCTGCCTGCCCCTGGTTTTGCCTTTTGCTCTTAAGGAAAGGGGGCCGCACTCGGATGGTGGGTTGGCTTTAATTGCCTGGCTCTGCATCCACCCACACCTGGTGTGCCTGTGAATGGCTGCCTTTCCCTGTGGAGCTGCTGGCTTGACACCAAAGGCGCTTAAAGCGAGATGAATTAGAATGATTTAGGAGGCAAAGTTTGAACGGGGATGTTTGATTTAAAACATTTCTTTACAGCCTTTGCCTTGCAAGTTGTCCTCTTTGGCAGTGGCGTAGCGTGGGTTGTCAGCACCCGGGGCAAGGCAAGTAATTTGCGCCCCCTAACCCGTGGATTTGCGCCCCCTAACCCTAACCCCCAGATGTTGCGCCCGGTGCGGCCGGCCCCCCCTGCACCCCCCACGCTACGCCACTGCTCTTAGGGCAGGTATGGAGGAGGCTTGCACCCTCTTGTCACAGCCCTCTTCCTCAGAAGATTCCAGGGCAGTATAAATGAAACTATTCACACAATATCTGTCCTGCTTCATGACTGTGAAAATCTGGACTGTTCAGGTTTTGTGGGACTGCAGCAGCACTGTTAGTTGAGAAGGCGTGGTGTTATAAAACTGGCTACCATGTGTGAAAAGCATGAATGGATTATTGCTTTATTGAAGCCTTTCTCTGCTTTAAACATAGAAGGAGCAACTGAATCTAGGATACAGCTTGTTTCAAGATTCAGTAAAATTGATTCGCAATTAGGAAAACAATAAACTTTATAGTCAGTGATTGCATAGCCATGTACACGTATCCATTTTGTTCTTATCTAATTTCTGTTGTGTGGTAGTGAATGTGGAGAAGAACATAGTTCTGAAAAGAAAAGGACCCTTGCTTTTTGACCTCCATGTAATTGGGTTGTTATTCAGTGCTTCATGGGAGGTGGATTAGAAAATAATGTGGGTGTGCTGGTGCTGTTGTAAGGAGACTGAGTGAAACATTTATAGCACATTGTTGCTATATTTGACTTTCATATCATATAGTCTACCTTAGGGATATGTTTATTTCCCATTTCATGCATTATCAAGACTGCAATCCTAGATGAAGTTAGGCATGACCTGAAACTGGAGGAAATGTAGATTTTGAAAAGTGTGGATTTTGAGATCTAGGACACTACAAACATGTGGTTTACATATGCAAATAAATTAACCCATGTATATGCTCTTTGTGATAGAAAGCACGATCAGATCTTTGTAATAATTTGCTTACACAGTTAATGATAATAGGTGGTTCAATATATAAATACTGTTGTTTGTATTTCAGTGTTGGTGAACATAAGAATTTTTTGGTTCCCACATTATCTATATAGCAGTGCCGTGCTAGTTTAAAATGGGAGTTTGTAGTAGTAGTATGGCTTATCTGAAAACTTGCATGGCTTACCCAGTGTAAGGAAAAAAATTATATGAAAAAATAGATGTCCTACAGTGAGAATATACTGCATAATTCTTTGAAAACATTCGTTTTCCTCTTTCTTACTCATGTCTAACTAACAGATGCTCCTGCTGAGCACTACACTCCCTAAACAAGCTTTCCTGAAATGAATTGATCTACTGCAGGGCTTTGTATATTTAGACCATTGTTAGCAAACTGGTGGTTTCACAAATGTAGTTGAAATCTATGACTATGATGTTTATCTATGACTAGCAAGTAGATTTAGCATTGTGCAATGCATTCATTCAAAGACAAATGGACCTCTCTGAGATTGATTGCCCTTTCGGTGAAAGTTAAGACAATAAGCCATCAAAGAGGTGAGAAATAACTTTTTCTTGCTGGATTGATTTTTGCAGCATCTGCAAACTTTCAGTAATATTTTGATACAACTGAATTTGCCATTCAGAAACAATGAGACTTACTTACATTTAAGTAAATGTTTTTAGGATTGAGGTGTCAGACTGATCAAAAGCATTCATACCTGGGAATGAACACACTGGGCTTACCTCCAGCTCCAAGTAAATGTGTTTGGTATTGAAGAGTTAACTCAAAATACAGTGATGTCTTTTGTTTACTGCATTTCGTCAGAAACCTTTGGCTTGTATAGCTGTTTTATTGCCAGTTCCATCTTTTAAAACATATATCTGTATAAGTGGTATATCTTTAAATGCTTCTAATATTTTCTGTTACGGTTTATTTATTAAATTTCTATGCTTCCCTTCATCTGAGGATCACAGGGCGGTTTACCATCTAAAACACAAACAATTCTTGCCATAGTAATAAACAATAACAACACTCCAACACACCTTTCACAGTTTAAAACACCATAGAAGTCCTGGGACAAGAGGAATCCTTTTGCCTGGCACCTCAAGGTATGTAACAAAGGTGTCAGGAAAACCTCCCTGGGGACAGCATTCCACAAGTGAGGAACCACTGCGGAAAAGGCCCATTCTTGTGTTGCTGCCCTCTTTTCGCAAAAGAGCAGTGCTGGAACTTAGGTGCATTTTGCACCTGACTATCACCTCCTTGCGTGCAAGTGAAGATGCCTGGGTGCCAGGATGGCAGTATGACATCTCCACCATCTGGCTGGCACATAGCACACTCTTTCTCCTCCGCCACATCCTGTATGCAGCCCCATGGGCACAACCAGGATTTTTGTTGGGGGGGGGACAGAACCTGGGGGGGGCAGAACCTCAGTTTGCTATCTATTTTTGTTGATTGGGAGGGGTAGTTGCCCCTCCCTGCTCCCCCTTGTGCCACCCTCCACCTCGGACTGCCCTGATCCTTCCTCCTACTCCTGCCCTGGCTTTGCAGGTGGCACCAAACCCCATAAATTGCCGACCCTCTCTTCTGAGTCACTCTCCCGGCTCCTTGTTTCCTCCACACACACTTCAGATCCCTAGTAGTCCCTGGCAGATGATGATCATGGGTTTGGGGTTGGTTCATGTGGGTGGAGGTGGTCCTTGAAGTATTGTGGTGCTGAGTCGTTTAAGGCTTTATAAATCAAAACTGGAAACTAATTGGCAGCCAGTGCAGTCGGGCCAGGAGAGGCATTATATGCTCAAAGTGTCTTGTCCCAGTCAGCAACTTGACCACTGAATTCTGTACCAGCTGAAGTTTCCAAACTGTCTGCAGAGGCAGCCCCACATATAACGTGTTTCAGTAATCTATAAGAGGCAGATTTTGCAATACGTTATGGAAAGATGATTTGAAATGAAGCACTTCATATTTCAGAAAGTGATTGGATGTTTAAGGAATTATGTCTTGGAGATCAGGCACCTCAGAACAATGGTCTGGGAGCACCTGGTGGTGAAGCTAGTATGGATGCAAGAGCCTGGATGGAAGACCACCAATATCCTACGTGTGGTGTATGTATTGCAAACAATCTGAGTTTGTTGTTATAAGGTTGCAAATTCTACATAATAGCCATTTGCTTGGTGATTTGCAAGAAGTAAAAATTGCTTTCTGATGGCTAGGCAAGGAAAAATCACAAAACTGAGCTCTTTCTTTTAAGCATCAAATGACTAACATTAGATGTTGACAGGCTCAATTTTCACTGCAGTGACATTTCTCTCTCTCTGGATTATCATTCTGCAAATATTAAATGTTGTACAGTTTTTCATATTGTATAGCAAGTCTTCTGCATGTTATATTCAAATTGTAATTTGCCTTCATGAAAATAATAAAAGGGATCAGTTTCTCATAGTCTCTCAGATACTGTCATTTAAAAACTTTTCTTCCAGTCTCCATATCTTCTCAAATTGTAGGGAAAAGGGTAAGAGACCTCGTAAAGAATGCATAAACCTCAGCCCCACCCCCACCCAAATTCTAGGCAAATAATGACATAACCATTCAAAAATAATAACTAAGAGGTTATCACAAAATAGAAGGGAATGTGGTCCTCTAATTCAAGCAGAACCAGCTATTCTCTTTACGGAGGGCCAGTGCCTCCCACCATTTTTTGGTAGCTAATTTACTGTATTTTTCCGTCTTTAAGATGCCCCCCCCATGTATAAGAACCCCCTATCTTTGGGAACTCAATTTTAAGAAAATGAGGGGAGATGGCCCAAAGTTGAGCTTCTCCCCTCACGTAGCTGTGGGAAGGAAAACTCCCTAGATCATTTCCCACACGTAGCGGCATCGGGGGAAGTTGCTGTTCCGCCAACTGGCTGGCTGGCGGGTGCGCCGCTTGTCTCCCCCCCCCCCCATGCCACTATCTGTGTATTGGACAACCCCAGTTTTTTGACACAATTTTTGAGTCAAAAAACCTTGTCTAATACACGGAAAAATATGGTATATGCTGCTGTTATTGGGTTCAAATTTAGTTTGTGGTAAACCTTCTAAATTATTTTATCCAAATACAGTGGTACCTCTGGATACAAACGGGATCTGTTCCGGAGCCCCGTTCGCATCCTGAAGTAAACATAAGACGCGACTGAGCAAGTCATGTTTCGCCGCTTCTGCACATGCGCTATTTTGAGCATCTGCGCATGCGTGAGTGGCAAAACCTGGAAGTAACGTGCTCCGTTACTTCTGGGTCGCTGCAGAGCGCAACCCAAAAATCTTCAACCCGAGGTATGACTGTAACTAAGTCAAATCAGTGACTAGAAGAAAAGAGAATTCCAACAAAACGTCAGCCTTAATATGTGTATATTTCCAACGTGTAATGCTTCTGTCAAGTGCTAAAATGTACTGAAACATCATCTTGTAATGGTTCTCTCTTACCTGATCTAAAAGGAAGATGTTCAGAGCCTTTTAGTGCATACTGATGGTCAAACACAATTCTGTAATTGTTATTGTCTACATTTACTCCCATATTTCCTTAAACAAATTGCCTTCTGTATCTTCCAGAGTTGTTAATAGCTGGTAAATTTTGAACAATAACATTCTCAGCAGGGTTTCCCCCTCCCCATAATAAACGTTAGATTAAAATAGGAGTAGGGGGTCATACTTCCATTACTGAGAATTTGCAGAACAGAATTCTTCAGTTGAAAACACTAGTATCATTGGGATACACTAATTTCCTTTATCACCGTTTGAGCTAGAGACTTTTGATTGGCCTCTTTGAATTTAATAGCACCATACTATGTCAAATTAGCTGTATTTCCACCAATTGCCTTTGTGCTTTGCTTGTAAGCTTCCCTTAGGCGTCTGGTCACTGTGGGAAACAGGATGCTGGACTACAGGGACCTTTGGTCTGATCCAGTGCAGCTCCTCTCATGTACAAAATACTTTGTAAATGATTGTGGTAGTGAAATAGGAATGTCTTTGCCACCTAGTCCTAATTTCTATTTCTCTTCGGATATTTATCCAACTGAAGGATATATATTCTCTTCTATGTAGAAACTAGATTTCTTGCCTGTTCCTATAGTATGTGTGGAATTTGGCCTTTTAAACCAGCAGCTATAGTTGCATAGGGTGGCATTCATGTAAGTTTTACTCAGAGTATAGACCCACTGAAATTAATGAACACGGCCATAAATTAGGCCCAACAATTGCAATAGGTCTGCTCTAAGTAAAACTTAGTTTAAGAGGGGAAAAGTTAGAAAAATTGGACAGTAATTATGGTAAGTATCATAACTTGGCAGTTTCAATTCTACAGCATTTCAGCCAAACTGCTGTTTGGTTTACATTTTCATTTTATGATATGGATAGGTGCAGCTGAGCTTTTGGTAGCCAGAGATACAAGTTGGGAAGCACAGTATGCAAGGAATTTACATGCAGTCCACGTGGAAATACATGAGAATTGCACATAGGTTTCATGGTGCTTGGGTTGTTGTTGTTAGATACTTTGGGTAGTTTAGACATTTTGCCTCTGGGTGAAAAACTCATTTGGCAGTTGGATCACCATGTCAGGTATGACCTCAACTGGGTCACTCTTCAGAATTTGCCTAAGATATGAGTGTATGTGGTAAATGTCAAGGCACAGTTGATTAGTAGATTAGCACTTTTCACATAAGCCACATCTTTCTGGCCCTAATCATTGCATTGCTTTATACAGTGGTACCTCGTGTTGCGAACTGTCCCCCTTACAAATTCTTTGGGGATACACGCTCCGCTAACCCGGAAGTAGATGCCCCTTGTTGCGAACTTTGACCTGGGATGTGAGCGGAAGTCGCGCTCCGGTGGCGTGGCAGCAGCAGGCGGCGCCATTAGTGGAAGCGCGCCTCATGTTACAAGTGGTTTCCGGTTATGAACGGACCTCCGGAACGGATTAAGTTCATAACCGGAGGTACCACTGTATACAAAAAATAGTGCCACACTTTAGAAGTATAAAATCATTTGGGGTGACTAACTGGGAGCTGCTAAATTGTATAGCAGTTTATATGTGGGAATATAATAGATTTGGAAATAACTTCTTTCATTTCGGGTTTCTGCACAGAAAACTGCTGTTATATCTCCACAACTGAATACCCTAACATTGTGTAGCAATTGTGAGATCCTTCATGGGTAGTGCTCTCATCTCTTTTCCTCAAAACTTTCCCTTCTCGCTGACTGTTGGGAACAGACATGCAGTGCTAGAAACCCAGATATATAAGCTAGGCCCCAAATGGCTCCTTAAACCAAGGTTACAGCTGCCAAAACAGAATGTCTAGTTGCCATTTTGGGGTAAGAGGGCCCTAAAGTCTTATTTTCCAAATGGTGGGCTGACTGTGGTTATCATTGGGCAAGTTCAGATGACAACCTTGAGCTTGAGAATTTAAAGAAGAAAATACATTTAATCCCTGGACAGTCTACATATATATATACTGGCCTGTTTCTACCTCTCTTTCTTAATGGTGAGTGCTGTTGCTCAGGCTGCGCAGAAAAAGCATTTTGGTTCCTGAAATTCATTCCAATTGGGCAGATAAAATATAACTGATAGAATTCTGCAGGATGTGTTTCTAGTGTGTGAAAAGAGTCCCGGTCCAGTGATCCCCAGGCGCGACGCACCTCCAGATGGTAGAAATGTCAGGAGCCATCCTGGCACCCAGGCATCTTCACTTGGTTGCAAATGGTCAATAGCCAGGTGCAAAATGCTCATGGCGCCTGGCTAATTTGAACACTGCAGACATGGTTTATATGAATGAATGAAAGCAATGTTATCACAGCAGTATTAATCCATCCATCTGGTGACCCATCTGGCGACCTCATCACCAGACGAAAGAAAATTGGAACTTTTCACATTCAAAGTTGTGGTGAAGGAATTGTAGTGAAGTTAAAAGCCATGTTAGGGAATGTGAACAGAACATGAAGCAGCAGAAATTAAATTAAGGATAAGAAAAGCCCCTCCCCCTTCTTTCTCCTTCTATGATGGAAGTTTATGAATAGGGTGGAACTTGCTGTTTGTTGGAGTAGGGGCATTGGCCATGGTGAAATTTTTCTGTGATCATAAAATTTCTGTGAGCTCTGAAGTTTCAAGCAATATGTGTGTCAGGCCTCACTAAGCGTCTTAAAATGGTGTCTGCGGGGTGTTTGTGTTGGAAATTTTGTATACAGATACTCTTTTTTTCTGAAATAAACGTTAGAAAGCTACTGTCACTTAAAACAACCAGAGATTCCCAAGATACAAATAAGATTTTGTTTCTTGCTCAGAATCTGCCTCCAGGGCCATACTTCACTCCTGACTATATTAGGCTTTAGGACTCTGAACCAGAGAGAGAGAAATCCCTGTTATATTCAGACTAACAGAGTTCTGATTTAAAAGAACAAACAGACATAAAAAAGCGGCAGAAACTATATACTTCGATGCCATGGCGGTGAGCAAGCACAACCTAATATTTTCCACTGAGATTTATTTCATTTTAATAAGAATTTTATCATGCTGCTCAGTTTTATTTTGAAAAAGAGTACACTTTAAACAAATACTTTTAACATAACAAAGATTTTATTTTTTATATTCTATGCTCTATCACCTTGGTATTCTTGCTATAAACATAGCATTTATAATTTCCTATTAAAGGCAGGAGCTATTTAAGTATTACATTAAGGTGCGTTCATCGGGGAAAAAAGTGAATGGCAAATATCCACTGAACATTAAATTTAAATCACATAAACCTTAGGTTTTCAGGCAATTACATGCTTAATATTTGGAAAAGTCAGTAGTTTGGAGGTTAGTCTTTGCAGGTTTAGTAAACCGTTTTATGGGATAGCTGCTCACTGTCTGTCTGGGCTCCTTTGGGAGGAAGGTTGGGATAAAAATGTAATAAATAAATACACACATACCTTCATGGTTCCTCTGCATTTGATACTAAATCCCCATGTTTTTTGCAGCATGTGCTTGAGTATACACATGTAAATAATAATAGTAATAATAGTAACAAAATGAGTGTGACTAAATTGCTGGTTGATGTAGTAAAATATGACAACATGCATTGAAAATAGTATATTACTTCTGTGTGCTAATCACAGTGGTAAAACATGAGTGGACTCTTAAACTGTTGTGGGCAGATTGATGATGAGAATGACAGCAGCAGCAGCAACAACAACAACAACAACAATTTATTTGTACCCTGCCCATCTGACTGGGCTGCCGCAGCCATTCTGTGCGGCTTCCAGCAGAATATAAAAACATAAGAAAACACCAAATGTTAAAAACTTCCCGATACAGGGCTGCCTTCAGATGTCTTCTAAAAGTTGTGTCATTCTTTATCTCCTTGACATCTGACAGGAGGGCGTTCCACAGGGAGGGTGCTACCACCGAGAAGGCCCTCTACAGTGGTGCCTCGCAAGACGAAATTAATCCGTTCCGCGAGTCTCTTTGTCTAGCGGTTTTTTCGTCTTGCGAAGCAACCCTATTAGCGGCTTAGCGGATTAGCACTATTAGCGGTTTAGCGGCTATTAAAGGCTTAGCGGCTATTAAAGGATTAGCGGATTAGCAGCTAAAAGGCTATTAGCGGCTTAGCGGCTTAGAAAAAGGGGGGGGAAGCGGAAAAAAATCGGAACACTTGCAAGACGTTTTCGTCTTGCAAAGCAAGCCCATAGGGGAAATCGTCTTGCGAAGCAGCTCAAAAACGGAAAACTCTTTCGTCTTGCGAGTTTTCCGTCTTGCGAGGCATTCGTCTTGCGGGGCACCACTGTATCTGGTTCCATCTTACACCCATCTTCCTTTTTAAAGAGGCACCTTAAAAATGGAATATGCAGGGCTTTTTTTCCCCAGCTGGAGCTCACAGGAACTCTTTCCCGGCACCTCTCAGGTGGGCACCATTGCCATTATAAGGGAACGTGAGTGAGTTCATGGTTCTTGGGATCTTCTTGAGAACTTCCCATAGGCCTCTGGTTGGCCACTGAGAACAGGATGCCGCACTATGTGGGCGTGGCCTGATCTGGCAGGCTCTTACGCTCTCTCCTGTCTCCCTTGGTGGAATTTAACCTGGTACACGATTCAGTGTGGCCAGGCTTTCATCTTTGTGAGAATTTTCTAGACCTCATAGCTATGGAGGGAGCTAGGGAACAAACTGCTTTCTGAGGTCTGCCTGAAAAGTGGCAGAAATGAAACCTCATCTGTTGGTAGGGGACAAAAGGACACCACTCCTAGCACTTACAGTTGCACGGGGGAAAGGCTATTTCTGCAGTGCACTACCACATACTTGCCTCTACTACCTGCCCTTATCCTTCTTACCCTTCATATTTCATTGTGACATGAAAAATGAAACAGTTATGATTTGTGTATATGCGTTGTTGTCTATAAGCACAGCGCACAGTGTTAGAAACTCAGATATATAGGTAAGTCATGCTAGAAATTACAGGTGCCAGGTGCGTTTTGTGACTGGTGCAGGTCCAGTTGCAACCATGTGGATATCTCTGGGTGACAGCTTGGTGACTGACATCTCCACATGGGTGCCCCTTCTAGCTTTCTTAAGCAGGAAAGCAGAAGAGCTCATTTATTGCACTTATATACCACCTTTTCCTCCAAGGAGTACTTCACCCACCCCCTCCTCAGTTAATCCCTACATCTTTAGTTAGTTTGAACAGAAATGAAGCTTCAGTTTGAATGGTTTTGAAGCTTGTACCCTTTGATGATTTTACCTGAATGCTGTTTCACTGATATTCTATACTTCAATGTCTGTTTTAAGTTGCATTGTAAAAAGGCAGGCATTTTTCTGTGCACTCAACAATGTTAAATTTCAAATAAATACAATACAGCATCAGAATGCTCTATAGGGTACATTAGTAGGCTATGGGTCATCCTCTCATGCTTTGCAGTATGTCTGAGCTGCTTGCCAGTAGCTTAGTGTGAAGCAAGCTATTTTACTGTGGTATTGCATAAAGAAATAGTGTGTATATTTTACCTAATCAGCAAAGGGGGCAGACTGGGGGCGGGGGTTATCTGACTATAGCCTGCACACTGGGTGAGAAATGTGCACATGAGTTAGGAACTGCTCTTTCCTCTTTTCCCCCATCTATTTTGTTGGTATTTCTGTCATGGGGATAGGGAACCTCTGAAGGCCTCCAGTTTGCAATCTCAGCAACAATTTTCTTTTTTATTCTGTGAGAATAGAAGAATAGAACACTTAAAGCTATTCCCACATTTCTGGGTAAATGGGTGTCAGCCAGGAAGTCAAACAAAAGGTTTCCTTAGGGTGACTACTGACTTACAAGGCCAAAATGAATTTGAGCACAAAAAGTTGGAAGGATGCCATAATACCTTGATTTGTTTTTGTTCTAACCTCTCAAGCTTGGGGTGGAGGTTGAAAAATGCCCCAAATACGCAACTCCTTTTAACTCAACCACATTTCCCTTTGGCAGAGACTTCCATGTGCAGCCTTAGATTTAGGTTTGTTTGTTGAAAAATGAAAAGCTGTTTTCAGTGGAATTGTTTCATGAGAACTGGAAGTGGTGCTAATGCGGAGATGATAAAGTCAAGTAGTGGAAATGGAGATCTTCTGGCGGTGCTGATAATGGAATATTCAAGAACCTGGCATTATTCAGATAATTGTTTTGTTGTAATTGGAAATCTAGTGGATTTCATTACAGCTGAGTCAGAAAACAAATTCTTTTGGTAAAGATATTTTAGAGGTTCCACATGATGGGGGAAATATTGTGTTTTTGTTTTAGAGAGATCTGCGGTAATGTTTGGCTTTTGCAGTGTCTTTATGAGATGTGGGAACAAATGGGGAAACTTTGAAATATATTTCTTTGAAATTAATATATTGTTTTGTGTTGTATGCTACTTTTCCCATTTAGGGGTAAATACAGTGACTCAAGTTTTATAAATAAATTATTGGGCTTTGGTTTCTGCCTTTCAGGTTTTCATTCATGTATCTTTATTTGTTTGGTTTGCTTGACTTGTTGATTTGCATTCAACCTCTGTTTATCATATCTATTAACTAGAAATAGTTCTGTTAGTCAGGAGTCCACAAATAATGACTGTTAGTGTTGGCCAGAAATTTAGCATTCGTGACAAGCATTGAAAACCTTCTGTGTACTCAGCTACAGGAGTAGGCTTTAAAAGAAAACAAAAAACTGCTACCAACACAAGAAGCCAAAGAGTGCCTCTTTCAAAATGGTGCTAATATGTGTATTGTACAGTAATGCGGAATCAATATCTTGGTTCAGAGAAGTGCTTTCCATTACTCCCTGGCCTTGAATAATTCCCTCACTTGGCAATACATACTACAGAAATGGACTTTGCCTCTGTTCAATAAGAAGCAAGAAAGCTGAGATGCTGTATACACTATTGCTTTAAAGCACATTTGAGACACCTCCTTTTCCTCAAAGAATTCTGGGCACTATAGTTTGTTAAGAGATGCTTGGAATTGTAACTCTGTGAGGGGTAAGGAAAAGCTTTGAGGGAAATAATGTTCTGTAAAGGTATAGAGCGCAGACAGCCCCACAGGATACTGGAAAGAATGACTGGCTACTCAACCCAGCCTAAAATTATGCATCTCGGATACAATAAGATTTTTCAGTGGTTTTGAACATCTAATGAGGCAGCATAACTTTTTAATGTGGTGCCCATAGTAATTTATTTGGCTAACAATCATGGAAGTTCAATTTTGCAGACTTCAAAAGCAGAGAGCTCAAATTCCTGTGTAGCAGTGGTTTCCCCTTCCACTGAAATCCAGTGTGGTAATTTTTTTTGAGTCAAGAAATCACAAACAGTGATTGATCTTGTGTATGAGATCATGGGACATAAAAGCTGTAGTATCTATCCATATTCATTTGGGTTCTTGTGACTAGGAAATTGAGGGAGGGTGACTGTTGAAGCCGCCTTGCAAAACTAGGTAGGGGTTAAGAAGAATAATTTTCCAGCAAGTAAAGTAGTTCATCTATTCTGATCCAATTTCCGTATTTGCATTTTTTATATTAAGGTTGCAATCATATGCACACTGTGCAACTTCTGAGTAAATATGAAGATGATTACATCAATCTCTTTATTATGGTCAGTGGCCAGTATACTTTGTACAAACAAAACAAAATATAGAAGCATAACAATAAAATGGCTAACATCTGTATTGTATTATCGAATACCAGGCTTATAAAGCAGAATTCTAATTTTGCTAAAATTAGTCCCTGACAAGTTTGACATGCAGCAGCACAATATTTAGCCTGTAAATGTTAACATGGGATGCAGCTGTGTTCTGCCCCTTTGCTGTAGGAGTTGTGTGTGTTCTGTGTGAGATCAGTGTTAACTTAGTGGTAGAGGGATTGCATTTAGCGGTGCCAAATACCCTTGTTCCATTAGCACAATGCAATGCTTGTGTAATGGAACTTGCCCCTCGACCTGTTGCAGCCTCCCCAAGTCTGCTCTGGAGGGTTGGGAGAGCCCCTCGAACAGATTGCTGGGGGAGTGTGGGGGCGGGAAAGGGATTGAAGTTCCCTTGCACCAAGCATCAATCATTGTGCTAACGGAACACGAGACTTAGTGCTAGTTTGAAAACAAGCAGTGCTATTTGTCTAGAAAAAGAGGTGCCAGAACTCACCATGAACACTTCTTATAATTGCAATAGTGCCCACTTGAGAGGTAACTGAGTTCTGGTGAGTTCCAGCAGAAAAAAAGCCCTGGATATAAGCCTTTGATTTGGGGAAATCGTCACACAACCAAGTGGTTGAGACAAAAAGTACTATTACCACAGGCCAGTTTCAGAAAAAAATTGATGTGCAGGAGATTCAGGTTTGTGACACCTGCATTGTTCTGAAGCAGGACAGTTACAGGAGGAACTGTATAGATATGTAGATCAGTTGTACATAAAAGTCACGTTAGAAACTTAACAGGTAGATTTACTTTAACAGGCTCTTAAGCACTCTGATTTTGTTAAAAAAACACCAAGTGTCAGTCTGTGTAATTTGCAGTTGTGGCAGCTGCTCCCCTCCCTTCCCTTGAAAACCCATTTTGGTTGTGTGTTCCTGCTGAGCAAGTTATCTATCTTACATTCTGCAAGTAGAAACTGAAATGTACTCTGACACAAGCTTCTGCAAAGACACAAGCCTGCAAAGTTTCGGCTTTTGTTCGTAGCAAATGAGTCACCACAAGTTGACAGTTGCCATGGACACAGAAGGAGTAAAATACAATACCACAAACAGTATATTTGTAAGCACCAGCTCTAAGATTAGGAGGGATATAGTTCAAAATAGTTAAGAGGATATTTACAGACTTGCTTCTGTGGGTCATCAAAAAAGTGGTCAACAGCTGTCTCCAGGGCATTGGCAACATAATAGGTAAGCCCTGTTACACCAGCACCTGCTGCACTGTTGCCAGATGTGGTACAGGAAGATGAGTGGAACTGTTGATTGCAAGACTGGAGTAAGATGAGTGGCCTAGTTGCCTCCTAAGATTTACTTAGATCGGATTACCCATGTTTCCAACAATGTCATCACAAAATGAAAACAATATTTTGATCAGTATACATCACATACAAAATTGGATCCTGACACCCAAGTAGAACAAATTAATTTCCAAATTAATTTCCTTCAGCGGTATGAGTCAATTTCACCATTTACACTTCAGTCAGGGACAGCATGTTGTGTACTGGGATGCGGGTGGTGCTGTGGTCTAAACCACTGGTCCTCTTGTGCTTCCTGATTGTAAGGACTGCTGTTCAAATCTGTGCAGCGGGGTGAGCTCCCATTGCTTTGTTCCAGTTCCTGCCAACCTAGCAGTTCGAAAGCAAACCACCACAAGTACATAAATAGGTACCACTGTGGTGGGAAGGTAAATGGTGTTTCCATGCGTTCTGGCACTCATCACAGTGTTCCTTGCCATACCCCATAGTTGAATTCGATTGGACCTAACTGGCCAGGCGTCTTTGCCTCTACCTTTACCTGGGAAGTACCACCCTGCTCTGCTGCAACTCCAGAAACGTGGTGCTGGCATTGGCACCAGTTTTCAAAATTTGCAACCAAGTGAAGATGCCTGGGTGCCAGGATGGCTCCTGACATTTCTACCATCTGGAGGTGCGTGCCTGGGGATCACTGGACCTGGACTCTTTTCACACACTAGAAACACATCCTGCAGAATTCTATCAGTTATATTTTATCTGCACAATTGGAATGAATTTCAGGAACCAAAATGCTTTTTCTGTGCAGCCTGAGCAACAGCACTCACCATTAAGAAAGAGAGGTGGAATCAGGCCAGTATATATATATGTAGACTGTCCAGGGATCAAATGACTTTTCTTCTTTAAATTCTCAGAGTTCTTAACCTAGCTCAAGGTTGTCATCTGAACTAGCCTGATTTCTAACTGATAATCACAGTCAGCCCACCATTTGAAAAATAAGACTTTAGGGCCCTCTTACCCCAAAATGGCAACTAGACATTCTGTTTTGGCAGCTGTAACATTGGTTTAAGGAGCCATTTGGGGCCTAGCTTATATATCTGGGTTTCTAGCACTGATTGGCGCTGATTTCTAGTGAGATTTTATCAAAATCTTGCAGGATCTCTTGTACTCTCAGATCTCTCAAGATCTTGCTGAAAATTGGTGTTGATACCAGTGTCATTTTTCCACTGGTTGCAAAGGCACTCACCTCACCTCATGGGTGGGCTGGCCTTGACTTCATTCAGTGTAATCCCATGGATGCTTTCCTAATCTTAGTCACCTTGTATACAATTTGCCAGGAACTGGCACCGGGGAGAGTGCGAAAAGCAACCTTGGAAAAATTCCAAGTCCCTGGCTTGTAGAAGAAAAGAAAAAGAAAAAAAGGATGTAATTGTCTTTCAATTTAAAATAGTCCTTCAGCCCTGAAGAAACAAGTGACACAAATTTGCACCCAGTACCATATTAAGTATGTTAGGATGTCAAAAAATATTGTCCAGAGTATTGTCCAGGAATGCTTTAGGAAAAAATGATAGATCAGTTTGTTTCTCGTTAGAGAGACTTTTGATGTTGCTACACGCACAAGCTCTCACACTAATGTGTTTAACCAAAGCTTACAAGTCTTACATGTCCATGTTCCTTTTGCCACAGACTGGAAGTGCAAGACATTGGAATATTGAGATGGCTGCACTGACTGTAATGTTTGAAGCTGATACGTGTGGAATCTTTTGTTTTCTGTGAGCCATCTTAATAAGTTCACTAGATCAGGACCATAAAGCAGTCCAACATGCAATATATTTATTTATTTTGTCTGGTGCTCTAGAGATGTCTGTACTCAACCTATTTAAAGAACTTTATGTGGTTTCTCTTATCAGGGGTCAGCAAACTTTTTCAGCAGGGGGCAGGTCCACTGTCCCTCAGACCTTGGGGGGCGGTGGACTATATTTTTTTGGGGGGGGGGGAAGAAATGAACAAATTCCTGTGCCCCACAAATAACCCAGAGATGCATTTTAAATAAAAGGACACATTCTACTCATGTAAAAACACGCTGGTTCCCAGACCACCCACGGGCTGGATTTAGAAGGCGATTTGGCCGGATCCAGCCCCCGGGCCTTAGGTTGCCTACCCATGCTCTTAATGGTCTTCTGTTAAGTTTTGAAGCATCCTCCTGATAATTGGACATTCTTTTATTTTTTGTCAAATACATTTGCTGCACATGTTAACATTTTGCTCTTCATTTTGAATATCTTATAATTGAAAATTACCCCCAACTTTAACTCTGACACCTTTGGAATTTTTTTAAGTGCAGGTGCTGCCCCCCCAGTGATTTTGAATTAGAAGTTCTCTTTTAACAGCTCAGATTTCTAACTGTATTTGCTCATTTTCTTGTTTCTGTGTTATCTGGAATAAAAAGGGTGTCAGACTGCCTTTTTCATATTTATGAAGCAATAAAAGTTTCCTTCCTCATGTTTCAAGGGCTGAGTGTCCCTTTACTGAACTGAAGTTCTGGATTACGCATCAACAGTGGAACTGGGTGCCACTTCCTGGTTGCACTATCAATCAACAGAGCAGTTTAGAAATAGTACAAAAAAAAATAATACTCTGAATCTCACACCCAATTCTATGCATATCTACTTGGAAATAAACCCCATTTTTTCACTAGCACATGCTTCCAAGTAAATGAAAAGTATTTCAATATAATACCGCAAAAATAATTCCAGCCAAGTATTTATATATGATAAAATATAGAGTTATTTTGCAGGTACCACATCTTTCTCTACTGGACTAGATGGCATACATAACAATCATAAACATGTGTATTTTTATTACCGCCTGTAGCAATAAAATCCGGTGCCTGTTAGCAAGAAGCACTGTTTGATTACTTAGCAGCTCGGACTCCAGACGTTTCCCTGGATAAGATCTGCACAGCTTCCTAAGTACATTGGCAAGCCTCCTCCAGCAACCCATTCCACAGCCTCGAGGTTGTTGTGGAAAAGGACCTGCTCCTCATTATCTGCTAATCTTCACTGGCAGTAGTGAGTGGATTGTAAAAGGAGAGGTGATCTCCTCAGAAGGCAGGCCCTTAAGTGTTTTAAAAATAAAATTCAACACTAGCTTTGGCCTTGAATTGCCAGTGCAGTTTCTCTAGTGCTGGTTGAGTATACTTTCACTAACAGTATAACATGGAACAGCAGCATTCTTTCTGCACCAGCTGCAGTCTTTGAATTGTCTTCAGGTTAATGCACTGCAGTAATCCATCCTTGAAGTTACAAAAGCAGGCTGAAGGCTAGATCTCTATTATCCAAGATAGAGCATAGTGGATATCCCACTTGTAACTGATAAAGAAATAAACACCATTGTTGTTTTGAAAAATAAGTGTTATATGTTAATGTGTGGAGTCATTGTGCTGAGCAATTTGCATATTTAGTTGGGCTTCATGTAGACCTTGTTTTGCATATTCAATGGAAGCTTTTTAATCTGCTTTAATCTGCTGGGACAGTTTTCTTTCTCTAACATACTTACAATATGACTTCATAATTTTAAAATGGCAAACCTAAAGGAGTGATCTACTGACAGCAGCCACATCATACTGTATTCTTGGAATGTTTCCTGGTACTCTGACATTTCTTTGAAAAGAAACTGCATTTGAGGTTGAACTCCATAAATTATGGCATCTAGTGTTTAGCTAGAATATTGGTAAAGCAGTTGGGCAAATAACCTCTGCTGCTTATTCATATACGTAATGGCAGTCTTGGCTCCATGCGTGGACTTCCAAAGTGGATACTTGGCAGTCAAGCAGTGTCTGTGGTCTTTATTCACTTCTTTTCTACTTTTCAAACAAACACCACCACCGCTACACTATAGTTGGCATGAGCATGCTAGGTTTAAGCTGCTGGGGATTTTCCAGCAATTGAGACTAGTGTGCAGGTGCTAACAAATTGTCCAGAGACCATTTGGTCCCACTATTATGGCACAAAGATCACTGCTGTTATATTCTGTTTACAGTATATAAAAATCAAATCAATTGCTTGCCTTAATGAGACTGTTATTTACCCAAATAGATTCATACTTATTTCATGAAATTAATGCACCACTTGATAGTAAAAACACACCCTCAAATTGGTTTCCAAAAAACGAAACAGCAAATTTAAGGAAAAAATACAGCTTTACTTTAAGATACAAAAGTTAAAATACAAAAACAGGTAAAAAATACCACAACTTTCTAAGCATCTGGGTAGGTTTATCTAACCAGGAATGTATTTAGCAAATGCCAAAAAGAGTATAGTGAAGGTGCCAGCTTGATCTCAAAAGGCAAGGAGTTCCAAAGATTAGGCACTGCTAGACTAAACAACCAAGTTCTTACAAATGGGTATCATTCTTGCAGCTGTAGTTGTACACATAAACAAGTTTCTATATTGCTTAGGTAGCTCTGATCCCATTATCCTCAGAAGAAAAGCTTCTGGGTTGTGTTTTTTTTACAAATGTTATCTTAAACATCTTTTTCAATTCATTACCGGTATATATCATTTCCCAGTAAGCTTTAACCTTATTGCAAGACCACCATATATGGAAAAAGTACCTTCTTTCTCCTTACATTTCCAACACTTGATTTTAATTGATGCATTTTTGCCAGCTTGCTAAGTGTTAAATGCCATCTATATGACATTTTCATATAATTTTCTCTTATACCATATCATGCTGTAAATTTTATATCCATATTCCACAATTGTTCCCATGCCTCCATTTCTATATTATGACCAATATCTATTGCCCAATGTATCATTGAAGATTTCACTTGTTCATCCTTTGTCTCCCATTCCAATAACATCTTACACATTTTAGACATTACAGTCTAACAGGTCTTTCTCTAATTGAGATATTTGTCCCCCAAACCCCCATTTCATATCCTTTTTCAATACTTTGTTCAGCTGATGATATTGTATCCATGTTGTTAACATTCCTGATAAATCCTTAAACTCTTTTAATTTAAACTCTCCACTTTCCTCTTTTAACAAATTTCTATAAGTTACCCAATTTTCCATCATGGTTTCGTTCTTCACCAGTGGCTTCCAGTGGTGAAAGCCAAAGTGGTGTTTTTGTCTCCAATAATTTTTTTATATTTAACCCATGCTCTGTACAAATGTTTCCTAATTATATGGCTTGTAACTCCTTTGTGAATTTTCACCAGCTTCAAAGCATTATTTAATACAGTGGTACCTCGGAAGCTGAAAAACGTTCGACTCACAAGGCATTTGGGATCCAAAGTATGACTGTAATAGAATCATAGAGTTGGAAGGTACCCCAGTGGTAATCTAGTCCAACCCTGTGCACATTGCAGGAATCTCAGCTGAAGCATCCAGGACAGATGGCCATCCAAATTCTGCTTAAAAAAATATCCTAGCCTGTTCTGAAACTGGTAACCATGGTTTCCCTGTTCACACAAAATGGTGAATTTTGGTTAATTTGAACAGCGGTTGGCAAACTTTTGGGGCCCATGGACACACGTGCAAACTGGAGAAACTGCCATGGGCATAACACACAGGAACAATCTATTTTCAAGTCTATTTTCAAGGGCAGGCAGGGGACCCTGTGAGCATCAGGGAAGACCACTGCACGCAGATTTGTGCCCATGGGTGCCATGTTTGTGACTTCTGAATTAGAGGGCTTCAATTTGATTGCTCATGCAACAAAGAGAGGGGCAAAAGCGGCTTCAGCGTGCACTCACAAAGCTTGTTCCCAGGTTGAAACTTAACACTGGAGGCAATATTTTTCACTAGACTTCTTCCTTTTGTTTTTCAAATTGAGGTTTTCTTTTTAGTCTTTATTAAAGCCATTCATTCTAAAAAAACAACTCTGTATCAAAATTGCACAGCTATTACATATGCTTACTAGTCCCCTGTCTGTCATTAGCTAATGCTGCTTATACATGACAATCGAGCCATCACAGATCACACCATGTTCCAAACTAGAAATTTGCTACAAGCTCACATAGCAGAAAATAACTTGCATGCAGGACAGATGATTCAAGAAAGTGAACAGATTACAGATCAAGGAATTAAGCATCCTGAAAACATCTGTCCATTTTACAAATGGGGATACCAAGACTCTGTGATTTAATTGACCAACGTCACTCAAATGCTAAGCCGTCTACCCGCCCCAACCCAATGTCCTTTGGTTTGGTTTACTATAGTAATAATAATAATAATAATAATAATAATAATTATTATTATTTATTTATTTATTTATTTATTTATTTATTTATACCCCGCCCATCTGGCTGGGCCTCCCCAGCCACTCTGGGCGGCTTCCATAGAAACCAAAAATACAATAAAATATCACACGTTAAAAACTTCCCTGAACAGGGCTGCCTTAAGATGTCTTCTGAATGTCAGGTAGTTGTTTATCGCTTTGACATCTGCTGGAAGGGCGTTCCACAGGGCGGGCGCCACTACCGAGAAGGCCCTCTGCCTGGTTCCCTGTAGCTTTGCTTCTCGCAATGAGGGAACCGCCAGAAGGCCCTCGGCGCTGGACCTCAGCGTCCGGGCAGAATGATGGGGGTGGAGACGCTCCTTCAGGTATACTGGACCGAGGCCGTTTAGGGCTTTAAAGGTCAGCACCAACACTTTGTGTTGTGCTCGGAAACGTACTGGGAGCCAATGTAGGTCTTTCAAGACCGGTGTTATATGGTCTCGGTGGCCGCCCCCAGTCACCAGTCTAGCTGCCGCATTCTGGATTAGTTGTAGTTTCCGAGTCACCTTCAAAGGTAGCCCCACGTAGAGCACATTGCAGTAGTCCAAGCGGGAGATAACCAGAGCATGCACCACTCTGGCGAGACAGTCCGCAGGCAGATAGGGTCTCAGCCTACGTACCAGATGGAGCTGGTACACAGCTGCCCTGGACACAGATTTGACCTGTGCCTCCATGGACAGCTGTGAGTCCAAAATGACTCCCAGGCTGCGCACCTGGTCCTTCAGGGGCACAGTTACCCCATTCAGGACCAGGGAATCCTCCACACCTGCCCGCCTCCTGTCCCCCAAAAACAGTACTTCTGTCTTGTCAGGATTCAACCTCAATCTGTTAGCCACCATCCATCCATAGCCAGAGTCCATCCAGGAAAATCCATGGCAAAACAGAAAGCCAGTCAAGAGCAGACAGACAGTAGGAGGCACCAGAGTGACGCACCAGGGCTGAGAAACTGGGAATTGGTCATCATCAGGATGAGTCTGATCTGGTGCTGCTACTGGGCTGCTCCTGCCACTCCAAGTGCTGCTGCTCTGTGCTGGACCACTCTGGTCTCAGGGAGAGCAGACAAATGAACCAGAGAGAGGCTCCCAGGGGAAATCCCACTACCTTGCCAGCTGAGTGGCTGGCATGAGACTGTCCCTAAGCCCTTTGTATTCCCAAGATATTCTCATGCCTTTCTTACTCTTCATTCTGTTATTGCTGTTTGCCACCATTCCGTTTCCACAGCAGGACAGAGTGGGTGGAAATGTGTGAGATCTTTGACAACTAGGTTAGTTACCTGCTGCTCACAGGGACTGGAGGCTTCAAGGCCGAGAGGTGGCTATTTTAGATTCTGCACTTGCATTACCATTTGTGCTTTCCCTGCTCAGTAAGCATGCATGTTCAGTGCATTTATCTGCCTTGCCATTCTTAGCCAGTAAAAAGCAGCAGTTGGCATTCTAGGAGCAGAAAGAGGCAGCAGGTGTGATCAAGGGGGAAAGTGGGATGAAGGAGCAGTTTATTTGCACATTTTGTTCTTGGAAGGGCATATTCAGAATTGTAATGTAATGTAATCTTCAGAAATGTAAACAAGAGACAACAGAGTAAATCAGTGCACAGTTTTCAATGTTTGTCAATACTGAAGAAAACGGCTTCCTTCCCATCTCTTTTTCCTGTTTGGAGAATCAAGATGATGATTTGAAGAAGAAAGAAAAGGAATTATTTGAATAAGAAAAGAAGTGCAGTTGTGTTTTTATTGTACTTCCCCTATCAGTGGATGAAAATGAGCACCCAATAAAATACTTCCTTTAAAAAAAATGAAAATTACAATATGTAATTTGTAGCATGTGGCTTCAACACTTTTTATGGGGCTACAAAAATGTCCAGTCAACCCACCACCAATCTAATATTGCCTCTGTAAGAGACATCTGTTTTGTAGCAGAGGTCACCCTGGGTGGAATGGTCAGCTATCTGTTCTCCCCTTCTCTCTCTATATATATATTTAAATGAATGAATGAATCAGCAATCAACTACTTCCGGCTTACTTCCCTACTTCCTGTTTCTTATGTCCTCTTCTGTTTCTTATGTTCCCATTATATATAGTTAATGGGAGCTTATTAAGATAAGGGTTGCTTTGCATCCCCAAATAATTGTTCCTGTAAAATAAAAATGTGCAGCTAGAATATCTTCCAGCGGCTTTCTGGCTTGCAGCAAGTCCAACATTTATTATTTAGTAATACACTTATCTATATACAGTGGTGCCTCGCAAGACGAAATTAATTCGTTCCGCAAGTCTCTTCGTCTTGCGGTTTTTTCGTCTTGCGATGCACGGTTTCCCATAGGAATGCATTGAAAATCAATTAATGCGTTCCTAGGGAAACCGCCTTCAGACCAGGTCCGGGGACAGTCTGTCCCCGGACCTCTTCTGAAGGCTGGGGGGGGGGACAAGGGCTTTTCTTCCCACCCCCAGCATTTTAAAAAACCCCGGAACAGCGGAGGACTTCTCCGCTGTCCGGGCGATCTTAAAATGCTGGCGGGCGGCATTTTAAAATCGCCCCGGACAGCGGAGGACTTCTCCGCTGTCCGGTGCGATTTAAAAGCCCCTGGGAAGGCAGGCAGGGGGGACAAAGACTTTTGCCCCCCGCCAGCCTTCAGAAGAGGTCCTGGACCTCTTCTGAAGGCGGGCGGGGGGGGGGGGAGAAAGTCTTTGCTTCCCCCCCGCCTGCCTTCAAAAGGTGTCCCCGCGGCGGCGGGAGGTGTCCCCTGCCCCCCGCCCGGCTTCGGAGCACCGGGAGAAGCGATCTCCCCGCAGCCCCTTGCTTCAAAAGAGGTCCGGGGGCAGCGGGGAAGAAGCGCGTCGCTTCCCGCTGCCCCCGGACCTCTTTTGAAGCAAGGGGCTGCGGGGAGATAGCGATCTCGCCGCAGCCCCTTGCTTCAAAAGAGAAGACCCGCTGTCCCCGGGGCAAGCTTCGTTTTGCGAAGCAAGCCCATAGGGAAATTCGTCTTGCGAGGCAACTCGAAAACGAAAAAACCTTTCGTTTTGCGAGTTTTTCGTCTCGCGAGGCGTTCGTCTTGCGGGGTACCACTGTACTGCTGTATTACAAATATATACGGTATACTCTTTCTGAACTTTTAGCGTTTCTTCCTGAATCAAACAAGCAGTGGCAGGGTTCTTTTTTGTTGTTGTTAAAGTCCTCTTTGTAGTAGTACCAGCTAGCCTTTAAAATCAGGATGTTATTAGATGCCCAATAACAATTAAAAATTATTGCAGAGGAGGACCTCATTACCAGCTACGTATTTGCTCACATGGCAACAATTCCTAACATTAGGCATTTCATGCTTTTGTTCTGAACATCTAAGGTGTAATCTGTATAACTTGAAAGTTCTCTCTGTATTTTTAATGTAGTAGGTTTTTTAAAAACAACAACGAAGCAGCTAGTGTAGCCTTTCAGGTTTGATATTACCAGGACTCCAGGACTCTATCTGGAATTGCATATTGATGGGAGAAGCATCTAGGATATTTTGGTAGACTGTGTACTGAGATAATTTTTGTACCTTATCTGCAGTGATGGATACATGAATCAGTACCTATGAAGATATGCAGCACGTATCCACACTGATGCTATCAAAGGTTTTAGCCCCCTGGAATCTTTGGGAGAAAAAGAAGCAACTGAGATGTGTTTAGTACTCTGTATACCTTCTTGGTTTGCCTCAGGTGCACATGTGCATCTCTTAAGTAGCTCCAACCAGCTTTAGCATGAGGGAAGGCAGCTCAGATCAGCAGCGTTATTGGCCAAGATCATTGTGCAATATTGGTGGTGCCTTGAAATTGCCTGCCCTGCTCTCCCTTGCGTGAGGAATGATATATTGCTGTGTATTACCGGGTCAAAAATCGTTATCGCCGTCTGATTTCAAAACTGATTTTGGCCAATATATTAAAAAATCATGCAGCACTAAAACAAGATATAAAATTTGTGATACTACAATGAAAAAGCAAAAATTTAGTTGGGGGGAGGCAAGGGAGGGGGCCGTGGACCCCCAGATGTCCACGGACCCCTCATTCGGAACCACTAGCGTAGAATGTCTGAAGCTTTCAAGCTGGGTTGTTCACCAACATTGCAGTATCCTTGCAGTGCTATCAGATGCAGCTCCTGCAATGTTGAAGACCAAGGCACTCCAGCCAACAACAACAAGGTGTTACAGTTGCTCATATCGGCAAAAAGTTTATATCAGGTCCAGGAGTATCGCTTGAGTTACTCTGACCTGCAGGTGAAGGAGACTTCCTTCAGTAGTATAAGTAGCCTCTTCAGTTTCCTCCTGACCACATGTTTGGGGCAGGATATGTGTGTGTAACTTGGGTTCTTTAGGAGGAAGGGTAGGATATAAATGTAATAAATAAATATAAAGTAAGTAACATCCAGGATTAATCGTTATTACTCAGCTCACCATTTGAGGGTCAAGTCCTGACAAATATCCCAGCTCTGTTCAACTGTGTGCTCTTGTTTGAATAGCAAAGATTAAAAATGCGGCCTTCTCTCATTTTGTGTCTTTTCATAGCTATAAAAAGTTTTACATTCTTTGTGTAAATGTTGCCTGACACAGGTTTGCTGGGAAGTTTTTGCTCTGCAGTATCTAGAGCTCAAGACACAATTGCATCTTGTTTGTTTATTAATCAGTAGAATGTTAATGGTAACATTTTGGATCTATGATTTCAATAGGGTGGTATTCAACTAACTTTTACTCAAAGTAAACCCATTGAAGTTAATGAACATTAGTAACTCAGGTTAATTTATTTCAGTGAGTTGATTGAGTAAAAGGCTAGTTGAATATCTCCCAAAGGGACAGAGGTAAACCTGGGTCACCTGAACAGGTAACTCAATGGATTAGTTTAATATCACATTAGTGATAGTATTGTCAAGCTTGGAGAGGTGATGGGAAAATGTGAGGCCTTCTAGGGGAAGCAGGTCCTGAGAACAAGAAAAAGCTTAAATGTTAGAACAACGCTGAAGTTTTTTCTAAAATTGCATTGCTGTGGATGTAGTTCCTCAGTAATTGCTTCAAATCATACAAACTAAATGGAAACTGAATTGTGGAAAAAGGCACACTTTGGGGAATAAAGTTATTACTGAAGGTAAGCTGAGCCTTATGAAAGAACCTCTGACAGTGATATGTTGTGCAATTTCAGTGTCCCACCAAGTATTAAATTGAACCTTCCCAAGGGAATAGGAATGACATTTGGTGCTTACCTGAAGTTACTTTACACAGAGCCTGGGAATTATATTAAATCTTCATAGGAAAGATTCTTGTTCTTGCCTTTCATGGTGCTAAGTTTCCCTTCTGGTCAGTTACTGGAGTCTCGCATAGAATAGTGCAACTTGGTCTGATCCAGCACTGCATGCTCAGGATCACACAGCAGTGATTAGTTGTGCTTTAACTGAAGGAAGAAAGTTTTAGCATTTGCTCCTGTTTTACTGATTTGAAACATGTTGGTGGGCCACAAGCAGTAGGTTTTCTATAAAATTTTGAATTGGACTGTTTTATGTGATTTAACCCCTTCCTTTTTTTTGGTTGTGGGGAAATAAGGAATTAGGCTAATTTTATTTGGTTGGAAGGATAGTTGAATTAGGATAATTTGCATTGGAAAACGTTTCATTGTTATTGGAATTTTTTTCTGATGACATTCCTCCCAGTTCATACACACCAGCAAAGTGGATTTGAGCTTCTCTGTTGTATATTTTAACAGGCTTCTGCTGGTCTGACTGAGAATGTCAAACCAATCTCCAGAAAATCTGCATCCTGTTCAGTTTTATGTGACAGTTTTAAGTGCCCCCCAAACAATAAATAGTTCCACTATTTAATGCAAAATTAACTTGCATTGGCCTCTATCTTTGGTTGGGACTGATTTTATTCCATGTTTAGTGGCTTGAGTCCAAACTCTGTGTCCATTTGTATGGCTTTCACTATTAGTGTTAGGAATGCAAGGCCTCACATTTTGTTTCTTAATGCAGAGAGGGGTATTTAATAACATTGTGTACACTAAGACGGAAGCACTGAGGTATCCTTCAAAGGTGTGAAACTCTTTAATTTAGTTGGTTAGTATATTTGCAGCAAACTTCCTTTTTAAAAAATACTTTTATTAAATTCCCCCAAAAAATTACACATAAAATTCCAATACATTCTAAAAAAAAAATTATTTTCTATTTTTGACTTCCCAACCCATTTTCTGTGATGTTTTCCTCACCCCCATCTTTGCTGCATCCTATCTTCTCTCTTCTTTTTATCATAATCAGAGCACAATAGTCTCTAATTATTTCCGTTGCTCATAACTCAACCTGTTTGCGGATTCTTCACGTAATATTTCTTCAAATAGTCTGAAAGGGGCTTCCTTTTAGTAAGAGAATCTTACTAAAGCCGTTAGCTTTGCTGATTCAACATAGTCCATTACTTTGCTTATCCATTCTTCTTTAGTAGGAACTTCTTCATCTTTCCACTTCTAAGCGTAAAGATTCCTAGCTGCTATATATTTTTAGCAAACTTCCAATGTATTCTGAGAAACCTCTGTAGATCCTTGGTGGTCTCCTGTCCAGGCAGTGCTCATTGCCAGACATATTGCATGTTCAGATACACCCATTCCCCACAATTAATGTATGTCAACTTCTATTTTGCTGGTACTGTACTTTATTTGAAGCCAGTCATACGCATTGTCCTACGTACGTTAAGTTGCATTATAAATTGCTTTCCAATAAGAACTGTTAGAGCTTAACTCTACTAGTTCAAGATAATCTGTTGCAGTCCTTTTCCATGTGCTACTTCCATCAGACCTACTAAAATCATCTACAAAGGAGGGGACCTTCTCAGGAATGGCATCTAGTTATGGAATGCCCTCCCTAAAGAGATTCTTTTGGTGCCAACATTGCTAAGGCTTAGGCGAAAATTTTCAGATTTACCCAATCATTTTAATAGATCTTGGTTTTAGTCTGTTTTAAAATTTAGGGAGGTATGAAAATGTTTTAAATAAATAAGGACTCTCTGCACTATTGCTTTTTGTGTCTCAGTTAGACCCAAGTTGGATCCAGAATAGTCATGCTTTGAGTAGCCCTACTGAAATAGTAGGTCTTGCTTACATCAGTGCCATCAACAAATGTCCTTTCCTCTTCTTCATTGTTGTAATTATATTTTGACCAACTTTTACTTCAAATAATAATAATAATAATAATAATAATAATAATAGGGCTTTGGGGGAAGAAATGGATAGGTCATAACAAGTTACGGCTATGTTTAGATCAACTGAAATCAGTAGGGCTTGTCTTAGCATGAATATATTTGGCTCTAACCCTATACATAAATGAAACAAAACATTGACTTTAAAGAAAGTTGTGGCATATGTCACCTGACATGTAATATTCAGATATATGGTTTGCTGCATAATTTTATCCAGTTTTGCATTCGTAATGCACAGTTCGTACTTTGTATTCCTAATTATGAACTTGAACGAGTGAATAAGTTAATCAACAACTCATTTATCTATCATTCATCTTTAAGTATATGAGCCGCAGCCTGCTAGAAACTAATTTCTGATGATCTTTGGACAGAGGCGTAGCTCGGGCTTTTGCCGCCTGGGGCAGTCACTGAGTCACTCTCACTGTTTCTCATCCAGGAGTCTTGCCATGGTCGACTTGCCACGGTCCTCCCCTCCGCTCCAACTGTCCTTCCCTCCCCACCCACCCCCACTTCCCAAGGGGTGGGAAGGAACTCAGTTCCTGTCACCTCAGACTCGACCTCTTCTTCGCTTTACTTAATGCCCCCTCATGTTACTTGTTCCTCTTGCTTCAAACACAAACAGAGCTCAAGCACCTATTCTTGCCAGGCAAGAGAACCCAAAAATAGTGCAAAGCAGGAGCAATAAGGGAGAATATAATCTCTCATACTTGCATGCTGTTTCTGTGGACACCTATAATACTGCTCAAGTACGGTGGATTTAGGTGGTATCATAGGTGCCCCCTCCCTCGCACCTACGACAAGCCCTATCGGGCATTTTCGTGGCCTGCTGTAGGAGTGGGAAAGCCCAGTGGGACTCGTCGCAGGTGTGGGAAGGCCTGGCAAGGCCTAGCCCCTCAAGGTTGGGGGGGGCTTAGCCCCTTCCCAATTTTTTTTTTTGGGGGGGCTGGCTGGCTGAGGTGTCCTCAGCTATAGGGAGTTGGCGCCTATGGGTGGTATGGTCACATGAGGGCTGCCATTTTAAACCTTCCCAAATCTAGGTAAGTACTTCACAAAATTCCACGTTTAAAAAAATCCACAAATTGCATTAGAAGAGATTTTTCTTTGTGTTCTTCTATGTCCCACCAGTTCCTTTTAGCCTGAAAGGTTCTATGCTTAGGCAGGAAGAACCAGTTGCACCAATATAAGATGGGGACACTTGGGTTACCAGCAATACATGATTCAAAGGATCTAAGAAGGCTTAGTAGACCACAACATGAGTCAACAATGTGATGCTACACCAAAAAAAAAAAAAAAAAAAAAGCTAATGCTATTCCAGACTGCATCAACAGAAGTCTAGTTTCTAGATCAAGTACCACTCTATTCTGCCTCGGTCACACCACACCTGGGGTATTGTGTCCCGTTCTGGGCGCCACAATTTAAGAAGGGTGTTGACAAGCTGGAATGCGTGCAAAAGAGGGCAACAAAGATGACCAAGGATCTGGAAAGCAAGCCTTATGAGGAATGGTTGTGTATAACTTTGGCTAAGATACTTTGTTTATAATAACAGGCTACATCCAAGCAAATCCTACTTACGGCAGACCCTTTGAAATTAATGCTTGGATTTTTAATTCATTTCAGTGAGTCTGCTCTGAATAGGATTAGCATCAGAGGCAACCGTGTGTGTGTGTGTGTGTGTGTGGTGTAAATTTACATGGGGGGGGGCAAACTAGGGCTGAGAGCAAATGTAAAAAGGATGGGACAGCTGCATATTCCAGCATTGTAGAGGGTTGAACTAGATTATCCTCATCAGGGTCCCTTCCCACTCTTCAATACTATAATTCTTTGAGAAAGGAAATCCTCTCCCCAAAGGTGTCTTTCCAGGGTGAGGAAGGATTTAAAGCAAGGCCAGAGTTAAGCAGGGAGATGTGGAAAGGTGAGAGGGGGCAGAGAGAGGGAGGAAAGTGAATACAGGAGTGTAAGTACCTTATTTTTCGCTCTATAAGACACGCCAGACCACAAGACGCACCTAGTTTTTGGAGGAGGAAAACAAGAAAAAAAAATATTCTGAATCCCAGAAGCCAGAACAGCAAGAGGGATCGCTGCGCAGTGAAAGCAGCGATCCCTCTTGCTGTTCTGGCTTCTGGGATAGCTTTGCAGCCTGCATTCGCTCCATAAGGCGCACACACATTTCCCCTTACTTTTTAGGAGGGAAAAAGTGAGTCCTATAGAGCAAAAAATACGGTACTTAAGAGCTGCAGAGTGCAGTTGCAGCCAAGAGAGAAGCAGCTACTTGCAGCTCCAGGGCCTGAGCAGGGTTCAGGGGGTGGCACGGGCCCACCCTCTGCCACCAATGGAGAGGGAAGGTGAGGGAGGGGGGAAAGGAAGAGCCGTTCAGCATGGCGCCCCCCCCTCGCTGTGCAGCCCTGGGGCACCTGGGGCGGACCACTCCTCCCCCCTTCCTCCACCAGTGTCTTTGGACCAGGGATTATCCAAGAAACCTTGAAATGTCCGAGATCAAAACAATATGGGCATTTCAAAGCATGCGCAGTATTCCAGGTGCCTCTTTATGACTATTAATATGCCACTGATTTAGATGTATTTTGATGCATATCTGGAACACTAGGGTTGCCTGTGTGCAACTGCTGTTTCCATGAAATCACAAGAATCTATTGTTAAAATGGCAGTGCCTCAAAAATAGTGAAACTTTAATACCATCAGCAAGAATAAAACTCCACCTTGAAATTAGGAGAAAAGAAGAATAGATCAGAAATGAGATTGCCGCCCGGGGTTTTGTGTCGATTTGACATTTTTATTCAGTTGGTTTTTTTTAAAGTTGGCACATGACCATATTTGAAAGGAAGGAAGAAGAGAAAATGCATAATGAAGGGAAGGAAATGTGAAAAATTATTATCGAGGACTTACTTTTACTACAGTTGCTTGGTCATCTGTGGGGCTGTGTGATAAATCGCCATATTGTTGAATACTGGTATTGAAATAACATGGTGATAAGTGCTTCAACAAGGCAATATGCCAGTGAACAAAAGGTGGAGACTTAACAGCTTCCTGGGGGCAGCTCAGCTGAACTTTACAGATAATTTGCAGGCACTGTCTCTCCCTCCTCCCTCCTAACCAATAAGAAAAGTAGATAAGCCCTCACACAAACCAGAAAACTGTTTCAGCTTCACCCCTATCTTGCCACTTAGAGGTCGGCTAATTATGCAGAGCTTGCTAACAATAGACAATCATAGACCCAGCAGCAAAGAATGTAATAAAAAAACCCCTCACACTCATCCCCACTGTCAAAAAAAGAGGGGAAAGAGTTTTTATTTGTATTTTCTGTTGGTGTTTATGTTGTTATGTAAATAGCTTTCCTCCATATTAAAAAGGAAAAGTTTTTATATAAAAAAAATTAAAGGAGACTGTCTTTTTGCTAGCTTGCCCTCCCTCTGATAAAAAAGGAGAGATTGGTGGGATGAGGGCTTTGGGGGAGGCTTCTGTGGGGGGCGGGAATGGAGGGGAGAAGATTTAGCTGGCTGCTTTATGGGAGGTTGGGTACTATGTGAGAATGATGGGGAGGGTGTTTTTCAGTAAGCAGTGCAGGTAAATGCATGTCTACTTGCAAGCAAGCCCTACTAAATTCAATGAGGCTTACTCCCAGGAAAGTAGAAGTAGGTTTAGTTGAACTCAGTGGGGCTTCTGTATGCACAGATTCCGCTTAGACCTCTGAGTGGGGAAGCAGATGCAAATTGACTAGTAAATCACTTAAACTACTCTTAAATTAGTTGAAAATATATTCAATATATTATACGAAAGTTTATTTAATATTTTTATTAAATATACTACTTCCTTACATTTTAAGGCCCTCCACCACCACAGGGAGCCTTGTCAAGGCCCTCTACTCCTGTGGGAAAGCACCCTCCACCACTGCGGGGATGTACGGTGTGATCCTCTGCCACTGTGGGGGGCACGGCAAAGGAAGCGTGGCGCACCTTCTGCCGCCATGGGGAGGTGTGTCAAGGCCCTCTGCTGCTGCAGGGAAGTGCGACTGGACCCTCTGCTGCCACGTGGAGGCCTGGCAAAGCCCTCTGCTGCCGCGTGGGAAGTGTGGTGCATGCTCTTCAGCTGCAGGGAAGTACAGTGGTATTCTCTGCTGCTGTGGGGAAGTGCGGCTAGGCTCTCTTCTGCTGTGGTATGGCAGGACCCCTTGCTGCCACAGGGAGGTGCTGCAAGGCTCTCTGCTGCTGCAGTGAAGTGCGGCGCACTCTCCACCACTGTGGGGAGGCGCAGCAAGGGCTTCTGCTTCTGGGGGAAGTGCTGCACACCCTCTGCCGCCCTGGGGAGGTGCGGCAAGACCCTCTGTATCCTCCTTCACCTCGGGGAGATACGACGGGATCCTCTGTTGCTGTTGGGAGGCCCAGCAAGGTCTTCCACCGCCGCAGATATATATCGTGATATATCGAGATATCGTGATGTTTAGCTGGTGTAATATCGTGATGTTGAAAACCAAATATCACCCAGCTCTAGTCATCTGTATCATCCTGCAAATGTCAAATAGGATTGTATCACACATCAGGTGTAGAAGTGTAATGATATGTTTGTCTGTATGCACCCTAATATTTTTTAAAACAATGATACATACATGGCATATTGGCATACTGACTAAGCCTAGCACGAGCAGATGTGTTCACAAATGCAAATTTCAAGCCATTTGAAATCTCAGAGCCATTTCTTAGAAAATATTTGTGTATTTAGGTAAATGCCAGAGTGCAAGATACATATATAATACATCGAATATTAGACAGACTTGTATTTAAACTTTGCAAATTTACACTTCAAGTAGACATGAACAAGGAAGTACCAAAAAATCAATGCATGTGTATTTTATAAGGATTTCCACATATATCTGATGCACAAACTGTATATGTATTTTATACTCTTTGTCTGTATGCAGAATTCTAAACATATTGTAGAAAACTGCTCATTGACTGACTTCTTGAAATTCCTTCTTGAAGTTAGTTTAGAATCGCTGCTGCAATTGACCACAGGTTGTGATTCATGCTCCCTGTTTTTAAACCTATGCTACTTATAATTTTTGATGCACCTGCTTCTATGTTTTATTAAGTATTGGAAAAATAGCTGAGTGAACTCTTAGGAAATCTGTTTCTTTTGAGGTTATAGCTCTTATAGGCCCCACTTTGCTCATAAACAGAGACACTTTCAGAAGAGACTGATCTCACAATAAAAATATATTGTACCGAAAGCTATTTAGGAATGAGTGCTGCCTCTTCTCTTCCCCTCCCCAAAGTGAAGCACAGATCTCCTTTTCTGTTTTTATTGCACGAATTCCAGGGACCTTATAAATAGGAATTTAGTGTATACTTTTGGGTCATAATCGGCTACAGTGGTACCTCTGGATGCGAACGGGATCCGTTCCAGAGCCCCGTTTGCATCCTGAAGTGAACGCAATCCACGTTTGCGCGTGTGCGGGTCATGATTCGCTGCTTCCGCACATGGGCGTGACGTCATTTTGAGCGTCTGTGCATGCGCGAGCGGCGAAACCTGGAAGTAACACGCTCTGTTACTTCCGGGTCACCGCGGAGCACAACACGAAAATGCTCAACCCAAAGCTACTTCAACCTGAGGTATGACTGTCCATTTTTCAAAAATTGATATTTATTCCTCAGGTGGCTCGCTGATAGGTGTCTTAGCAGGTAACAGATTTGGCTGTAATGTCTTGGTGAGTTACAGGACATATAACAGAGAGCCATATAACTCATTACAGTGGTTCCTCATGTTACGTACTTAATCCGTTCCGGAGGTCCGTTCGTAACTGGAAACCGCTCGTAACATGAGGTGCGTTTTCTCTAATGGCGCCTCCGGCTGCTGCTGCGCCACCGGAGCGCAACTTCCTCTCGCATCCCGGGGCAAAGTTCACAACAAGGGGCATCTACTTCCGGGTTAGTGGAGCACGTAACCCGAAGCATTTGTAAGGGGGACGGTACTTAATACGAGGTATCACTGTACATGTGCCTAGTGACACTCTTCAATTTCCTCCTCCGAAAGACTGCCCCTCTTCCCAGTTCTTCTGTACTGCTAATTATTTTAGAAGCAGAGAAGAATTTCAGAGCTATGCATAACAGAGTGTTATGGGGGGGTTGCTGGATATGAAGCTCATGAGCTTTGTTTTAGGTCACTGATCATTCCTTCTCATTGCAAACTTGGGGAATGAAATGGGTGCACCCCAAAATAAGAATATGCTTTCTATATACTTGGGGATTTCCTTGGTAAAACAGAAGTATAGAAGCTAGTAAACATAAAAGAGCACCCAGAAAGAAGTCACAAAGGTGCAGGTTACTGGTCTTTCCTCTTGCCCTACTGGTATCGGGGAGAGAGACACCCAGAAGTGACCCGAATGGATATTCAGAAGATTATGCTATTAATTAAGAAAAAGAAAAATCTCTTTGTATAAGATCCTCTGCTTATATAACCTTAACAGGAAGTAGCCAGAGTGATTCCTTTCTGCAGCAAGGGGGTTGATATCAAAAGGAACAGTTAGGCAAAGGAAGGAAAGGGGCCTTCCTGTTGAGTCAATATTTGGAAGTTCATATTACCCCTTTAGAGGAAGATGCAGAAAGGATTGTCATCACCTTCTTCCAGGAAGGTGTCATCCCAAAAGGAGCAGGACTTATACCAGTAGATGGGGGGAAGATGATAAAATATTAATTCCAGAAATAAGTGCAGTTCAGAGGAGGGAACAGGATGCCACCACTTATTTGGAGTGAAGCCCATCAATTACTGTGGAGACCCATGCAGCCGAGCTGCCATTTTCTGGTGTACATACCGTACAGCTTTTAGAGAGTCAGAGGAAGTATTTTGAAGAGTTCCAAATTCAGTCACATTCAGGGGTTCCTGCCAATTTTAAAAAAATACAATTCTTTTAAATCTGGCTTGCAAGTTTGTATGTACACATCTTTGTGCGTGCTTTCTCCTCCCATCCCCTCCTCACATTTTGGCTATTATTCCATACGTGGAAACTCAAATATATTATAGTCCTTGTTCCTCAACCTTGGATCCCCAGCAGTTATTGGACTACAATTCCCATCATCCCTGGCCATTGGCAAAACTGGCTGGAAATGATGGGAGTTGTATTCCAAAAGCATCTTCAACCCAGGGTTCAGTTAACACTTATTCTTATAGTGCTAAGTCTCATGTTAAAAACTATACAGGAGGTAAGATTTAACCAGTAACTTCCACATGAAATTTCCCATATGCTAAGCTTTGCACCAGAGACCCTTCTTTGGCTTCCACTTCTATCAGAAATAGGCTGACAGCTACTGAGGAAAGAACCTTCTCAGTCTGTTCACTGGGCTGAGTGGTATAAATCTTAAGACCTATTTATTCACTCAGATATTCAATTTATTTTTTTATCTGCTGATTTTTTTGTTTTTGTTTTTTGTGTTGGGATTGTATGATGTTCTGCTGTTTCTTTTTTAAGCAAATGTTTGATAATGATTTTTTTTAAAAAAAATTGTTGCACTTCTTTGAAAACCCCAGAATGATGTCAGGATCTGGAAGTTCAAGAGTCTCATCCTTCCTAATTCTTGAAGTTGTCCAGTATTTTATAAAATAGAAACTTTGCATCTTTTCTCAGCTTTCAGGGGAATACTGTGCCACATACAATGTGCGTGTTTGTCGTGGAGGAAATGCAAAGCTTCATAAGTGACCTTATTTTCTAAATAATTCAGGAATTTCAATTTAGCAAAACTTCAAAACCAAATTCGAGAAGTTTGAAAATTGCTAGGAGAGGATAATGAATATAATATAGTTTTTAAATGATTTTGGACCTGAAACTGGGTTTCATAAGTAAGTACCGTGTCATAGCTGGTGTAGCTAATTGCTTGAATATTGATGGATGGTAATGTTGCCCAATGGCAAGGAAATATATTTGTAGAACTAGTTCTTACATTGTGTGTAAAAGTGTTTAATCATAAGTTTATTGTGTCTATGCATTTTCAAGCAGTGATTGAGGAATAACAATAACAACAACAGTGCTAGAGTTGAATTAATACATGAACCCAAAACGGTTGTACAGTGGTACCTCGGGTTAAGAACTTAATTCGTTCTGGAGGTCCATTCTTAACCTGAAACTGTTCTTAACCTGAAGACCACTTTAGCTAATGGGGCCTCCTGCTGCCGCTGCGCCAGCAGAGCACGATTTCTGTTCTCATCCTGAAGCAAAGTTCTTAACCCGAGGTACTATTTCTGGGTTAGCGGAGTCTGTAACCTGAAGCCTCTGTAACCCCAGGCACTACTGTAATAGGGAATAAAGTTTGCTTTAACTGGAGAAATGAAGTTGTGCGACTGCTGCATTTTCTTCAGTCTAATGATGCATCTGTATTTGATTATTTTTCAGGTACAGGAGAAAGTGGCAAGAGCACATTTATCAAACAGATGAGAATCATCCATGGTTCTGGATACTCTGATGAGGACAAAAGGGGCTTCACAAAGCTTGTGTATCAGAATATATTCACAGCAATGCAGTCTATGATCAGAGCTATGGATACACTCAGAATCCCATACAGCTATGAACATAATAAGGTAAGCTGTCAGTTTTAAATATGCATCAGAACTTTTTTCAGCTTTACTTCTGGAATCACATCAGATGGCTTTGACTTTGTGGATCTGCTTTAGCCGTTTCTGGAGAGGGAAAAGAGTGCCATTTTTAAAGACAGCACACCAGAAAACTACTCAGCACTGGTATTTCTCCACTTTGTCACAGAAGGTGGTAGAAAGGTATCTACAGCTGATATCCAGTATAGGTAGAGATGACTACTGTGGATGTGTTTTACCCGACCTGTTCCTAGTTTAACTTTAACAGGTGATAAACCTACTTGTGCTGAACCACCACCACATTAAAAGTAGGGACTATGACAAGTATTCCTCTCTCCTAATTGAAAACTAGCAAATTAGCGACTAGGGTTCTAGCCTAGTTCTCACTGATATGCTTGTTGTTCTGTGTGGAAGGAATATCTTTGCATGGAAGAATTTTCAGTGCTGTGAGCTCACTGTTACCTGAACTGGTATAGTCAAACACAGAAATGGCCCTTCAAAGTGCAGCCATTCTTGGTGTTGTGATGTAAGAACATGATGTTGCCTGTTCTGCCTTTCCTGAGCCATGGATGGATCCTGCTTTTGTGCGGAGTGTGCTCATTGATAACTTAACTTGGGTTGATGTAAAGCTGGACATAGAAATTGAGTGGAATAGTTGCATGGAGGGAAAACTTTGACTTGATTGTATTTATGCACCTTGAAATTATGCAGCCTCTTTAACCTTGGGCCCCCAGATGTTGTTGGACTACAACTCCTGTCAGCTCCAGCTGTGCTAGGGTACACTTGGAAATGTGTTTTTGTATGATTTATAGTGCACACCGGAGACTTGCAGACGTGAACCTTCCCCCCTTGGTTCACAGCACAATATTTATACTTTAAAAAACTTCCGCAGCATTTTTTTCTGAGAGAGGTAGTAGAATCCTAATGTCAAAAGGTACTGGAACTTTGTGTGCATATAATAGATAGGAAATTAATTTCTCTCATCCATGTGGAAAGGTCTGAATTTGCTAACCAGTTTTGTGCAAGAATTAATGTGACTGACATTGATATGATGGTATCACAACCCTTAGGACACGTTCAGGTATCTATAGAGTTTTTTATTACATCAAAATGAAATGTGGGAGAAAAATCCAATAAGAACATATGGTTTTTGTCCAATTATCAATTTATTGAAGTTAAATGGTTATCATTTAAATTCAGGTGTCTGTTATTATACAGTTCACAAGGATTATGTAAAACTTTAAAAATCAGTACTTTTGTGATTATAGTCAGTACTGTTAAGAGCCCACTATATATATTTTTTGTGCACTTGTATTTTCAAATATTTCAGTTTATTTTGTACTAGAGGACATCTAGTAGGGGACGCGGGTGGCGCTGTGGTCTAAACCACTGAGCCTCTTGGACTTGCCAATCAGAAGGTCGGAAGTTTGAATCCCTGCGACGGGGTGAGCTCCTGTTGCTCAGTCCCAGCTGCTGCCAACCTAGCAGTTTGAAAATATGCCAAAAAGTGCAAGTAGATAAATAGGTATCGCTCTGGCGGGAAGGCAAATGGTGTTTCCTTGTGCTGCTCTGGTTTCGCCAGAAGCAGCTTAGTCATGCTGGCCACATGACCCAGGAAAACAGTCTGCGGACAAATGCCGGCTCCCTCGGCCTCTAAAGCAAGATGAGCACTGCAACCCCAGAGTCGTCTGCGATTGGACTTAACTGTCGGGGGTTCTTTACCTTTACCTTTTTAGAGGACATCTGGTTATTCAACACACCAGTCTTGGGGTAGGTAAGGGACAGTTGAACTATTTTCATGGCTGTGTGATTTGAGCAAGTAAAAAATAATCAGAAAAAACCATAACGTTCTCCTGCTATCAAACTAAAAAAAATATACTAGTGAGGTGATGCTTCTGGACAAAAGCAAGAACACAGCTGTGTGGGTGTGGTTATGATACTTGGAATTACAATGCTCTGCCATCGCTGGCTTTAGTGGAACTATGAGTCAGTGAACACATTTGCCATGTGGAACTCAGTTTAAATCCTTTGTCTTGGGTGCCTATGGGGCTGTCTCAGACATGTTATGCTCATGTGGATGTCCAATTTGTATGAACCAGCTTCTCTAAAAAGTGTCACCACTCTCACGGAATTTGTGGGAAGTATGTGTACAGTACTGATATGGAGGCATCAATTCACACAAATGCTGCCTTGGTGCAGGCATGACCAGTCTGTCCAGCCCACTCATAGACCCTGCTCCTGAGGTCATCTGAGGATGTGTGAACTGGACTTTCCATACCACCTTAAGTTCTGAATTCCGATACTTTTTGTCTGTAGAATGATAACCATGAAGAAAGCTGTTAGGGTCTCCTGTGACCACATTAATCAAAAACAGGACCTGAATTCACCAGGAAATGTGCTTTTGCTAAATATGTTCCAGGTGATATAAAAATGTAAATTTTACACAAAAAGTTGACTGAACATCCTACTCTATTGGATAAGCAGAGGCAAAGTTATCTTAAAACCATTTCCTTTCTGCATCCATGTTTCTGAGTCTCCTGGAAAATACAGGAAAGGCACTACCTAATCGCTTGAATCTCATATCAGGAAATTCTATCCATGCAGAGTTTCGTTTTTGCTTTTAAAGCAGCAGGGTATTTTTAGTAAGCCACTTTGTTTTTCTCATCAGTTTCAAAAAATCTACGCTCCTTTTTAAAGATTCTGCCAGGCTTCAAAAAGTGGCTTGGATTATTGAACATTTTCAATAAAACCAGGAATGTATTGGTGTCGTCTTAAATTAAATGTAAGCTTTAATTACTATAATAAATACACCCTTCCATTAATTGCAGCTTACAACTAGAACTCCTAAGTATGTTGTTGCTGTGGCTACTTTATTTTAAAAGTAAAGTTTTCATGAGTCATATTTGCAGCAGAGTCCTATGTATGCTTCCTCTGCAGTAAGTCTTGCTGCGTTCCATGGGGTTTTCTCCCGAGTAAGTAGATTTAGGATTGCAACCTTAGGGTTGCAACCAACATTAGTCATTCTTAGAATACACCCATTGGATTAATCCAGTGCTTGTTTAAAGTGAAGTGTGAATCAAGCTTGTGTTTGTATGAGGAAGGAATAGGAAACCTGTGGTCCTCCAGATGTTGCTGTATTCCAGCTCCTTTCCGCCGTGCAGCCAGTATCAGAAATGGTCAGGAATGGACCACAGGTTCATTATCCCTGATGAAGAAAGAGGTAGAATGTGACTAGTTAACTAAGGGGTGTCTAACCTTTGGCTCTTGAGATGTTGCTGGACTACATCCCTGACTATTGTCCATGTTGGTTGGGGCTGACAGAATGTAAAGTCCAACACCTGGAGCACCATGGATTAGCCTCCCCTGAGTTAACTGAACACTGCTATTGGTGTTTGTGTGATGTTGGGAGAGCTTAGTGATACATGCCTTTTAGTGGGAAGATGTGACTGTTCTGATCTGCTTCGTAATCCTCATTACCAGAGGCTAAACAGAGTCTGATGTGATATTGAAAACAGTAAAGGGGAAAGATCTGTAGCATTGCTTAAATCTGGGTCTTAATGAAGCGTACAGCTACTTTTGCCTTCTCACAGACAGCCACAGTCCCCAGTGTGTTGCCTCATAGTACTTGTTCGATGTACTCGTGTTATTTCTCTTGGGACTGGAAATGGCTTATTTTATGGACATCTTCATGATCTTATGAGATGTTTGTTCATAAATGGATAAGGATGGAGCCAGAATTCTGCAAAAGCAGTAGTTTGGTTTCCATGTGTGATCAGGAATCTATTCCTGATCATGGTGATGCATGATCACTGCACTTCACAAAAAATGGTGTATGTGTCCCTTATGTTATGCCAGGTGGAAGAAGGAGGATGGTTTTTAGCTAAATAGACCAATCAGTGCAATAACTGAAAGCACACCTTTAGGGGGTATTGCTCTCAGCATTGATTAGCTGATAAGTCCCGGGAGGGAGTCCCATTTAAGTTGTCGTCTGACACCAGTAATTAATAGGCAGCACTGCCTTTCTGGACAGGAAGAGCTTAGGATCCCTTCTGCCAGCGGGAGAGGGGACAACTGTTTTTGAACAAATTATATCACAAGCTCTTCCATTTTTAACAAAAGTGTAGTTCAGATTTGGACTAGGCTCCTTGAAGTTTATATACTGGGTATTTTCACTTTGCTGCTTTTCAAGTGGTACATTAATTTTGCTGCACTCTCTGTTTCTGGTTTAAGTTAGGCATGTTCACTTGGAGAAATACGGTAGCAGAAATTATACAAGACTCCTTCAAGGTCCACTTGGAACAGGAGCCTGTGGAATACTAAATAAGCCTTTTAACAGCTTTTCACACCTGCAGGGCTCATTTTCTAATCTCTCAGTCTGCACCCTAGACAGCTCATAGCTATGCAGAAGCAAAGCTGGTTTCCAGACCACCTTGTGCAGTTTCTTTAATAATAGGTCCTTTGACAAAGAAAACAAAATAGAAACACAATTTTTGTGCATACATCTTAAGGAAATATGTCTCGATAACCTACCATTTAGGGAATGGAAGTATGTGCAAGCCACCACAAGGCTAGTAACTTGTAGAAGCAGTAGGTGTTTTGATGCCTAAAATATTCAGGGCTCTGTCCTCTGCCACACAGGTGCCTCCTCTTATCTAAACCTTTCATCAAGAAAACATGGGCTCCCTTTTCAGAAAATGTATGCAGCTATATCCCTATAAATCTAATCAATTTTCATGTATGTAATTCAAACTTTGAAAATGTTCTGTGATAGAGAAGCCATTAGTCAGTTAACTTGCATATAATTATTTAAATATGTGCAAACGGAAAGAATTATTTCAAACGGTATTGAAGCAAAGCTAGTTTTATAGAGGATGCTTGTTTGGCCATCATCCCTCTCTAGTCTACAAGATTCTTCCCCATGTTTGCAAGCCATTGTCAAATAAATGATTCTCAGAAGTTTCAGCTAATCAATGAAATGTTCCTCTTTTTAATTACACAGTTTTGTGTCCTTTAAAATTATTGGTTGCACTAAGACATCCACTATATATTAAATAAAATAACTTCAAGGAAATCAGGATGGCGGTATGATTAAAGACACTTCTAACAATGATGTGAATTAAGTAGCCTATTAAATAAAGAAATCAGTTCTGTTTGTTCATGCAGTGAAAAGAAACTTCAAAGAATTTTAATTGTAGGATCACTGCCAGTAAGGGTCGATTGACAGCTGATTTTGACTAAATAGTTTCATGTGTACACACTCTCATACATGTGCTTTGGAATTAGTTTTGTCAAGGAAAAGCCTCCTGTTAGTTGGCAAATGAAATAGTTATTGAATGAGAAGCTCATTGGAAATTAAGGAGCTGACAGTTCCGCTTGTGTGATAACTGTTTCTGTCCTGTCCACAGTATGGTTTAAATTATAATCAGCAAATGCAACATTGACTGTCTCTTGAAGCAATATTGTTTCCCTCCATCCAGAGGCTTCTTAAATAAGTCATTATAAGAAAGCAAAAAGCTTTGCCATATTTGTGTTTTCTTCTGTCCCTTCCCAGAAATAATAGGATATGCATAGCCTAGTTTGCTCCTTGTATTCAGCCAAATTTAGACGCACATCCTCTTGCAGTCTTCCTGTAGAGCTTCCTATTTTACTTGAACATTGATGATACTGTGTGATTCAGCAATGTGTGTGGTGGCTTGCCCATTAGACAACAGATAAAGCTAAAACAACAGTGTTTATAAGGGTCCTTTACTGAAACCAATTTGTTTCATACTATTTAGACTAAATAACCCAGTATGTATAAACCATACATATCACAGGATATGTATGACTTTAATCAAGTTGTGTGTGTGGCTGTGTGTGTGTGTGTGGGGGGGGTTCTGCCTCTTCGCAAACTGTAAAGAAACAGTGTTTAGAATATACCTCAGTCAGTCATGCAACCTGCTATTTTGGAGGAATGTTGTTGGCTTTCAGCACTGCCTTCAAGAAGAAAAGAGACCTTGCTTATCACTCTTGTTGAAGTTCTGTGGATAATTTTGTCCGTCTGATTTGTGTACTGTTACAGTTCCTTGACCAGGTGCCTGCACTAGGGAGATGCCACTCCATGTTTGCTGGCTGGCCCCCATTTTATCATCTGGGTTAGCGGAAGATGTGTGGTAACAGGCTACTGGACTAGATAGTTGGTGTGATCCAGCAGAACTCTTCACTTGTTCTTCTGCTTCATGTTTAGGTAAAAGATCGTAGCTCAATGGTAGAACACATGCTTTGCATGCAGAAGGCCCCGGGTTCAATCTCTGGCCTCTCCAGGTAGGGCTGGAATAGACCCTTGTCTGAAAACTGGAGCCGCTGCTGGTCAGTGTAGACAGTACAGAGACCGATGGTCCTTTGGGTCTTACTCAGTGCAAGGCAGCTTCCTCTGTCTGTTGTACTTCTTATTCATATTCAGCATAATACATAAATGGGATTTGTCAAACATTCCGTAAAGTATGAAGGTAAAAATTAAATGTAAGGAGAGTTCATGTGCTAAGAAAATACTAGGAGATCCGGATAATCCTGTGAGTACAGAATGAGGTATTCTTTCTGCAAGTGCATGTTCCCAATACCATGCTTACTTGGATAACTCAAATGCATTGAGGAGAGTCATCAAGGGGAATGTTGGGTAAAGGGGTACTTCATCTTTCTCCCATGGCCACATGCTCTCCTCTCAGCCCCCCACCCCACCCAGCTGAGAAAAAATAAACGGGGGGGAGGGGCTTGTAAGTGTCATTTGCAGAGGAGAATCAGCAAGTGGTCACAAGATTAAGTGTAATTTGACCACATTGTCAGGAAAATATATGGTTGCCTATCCCATATTTCCTTCATTGTGTCTAGTTCTACTTGAGTCTGCTGCCTAGCAGTATTGTTGTAAGGTAAAAGGTAAAGGTACCCCTGCCCGTACGGGCCAGTCGTGACTGACTCTAGGGTTGCGCGCTCATCTCGCTCAAGAGGCCAGGAGCCGGCGCCATCCGAAGACACTTCCAGGTCACGTGGCCAGTGTGACGAAGCTGCATCTGGCGAGCCAGCACCAGCGCAGCACACAGAAATGCCATTTACCTTCCCGCTATAAAGCGGTACCTATTTATCTACTTGCACTTAGGGGTGCCTTTGAACTGCTAGGTGGGCAGGAGCTGGGACCAAATGACGGGAGCTCACCCCGCCGCGGGGATTCGAACCGCTGACCTTACGATCAGCAAGTCATAGGCACTGAGGTTTTACCCACAGCGCCACCCGCGTCCCTAGTATTGTTGTAGGTCATGCTAATTCTAGTCCAATACTGAACCTCCAGAATACTCATTTAGACATTTGTAGGTCAGGTGTAAAGAGGATATCAAATGGGATGGGGAAATCTGGATATAGTTAAGTCATAAAATTCAATTTAAACAGTCTTATGCTGAAAACAGGCCATATCTAGTGAAGCTTCTTTGATCTTACTTGTACATACAAAATCTTTTTTTTTCCTTATTAAATTTGTCTAATAGGATGTAATTATTACTCAGCAAGATGCTGCAGTAAACTCTTTGCATTGTGAGTGTCTTCTTTCTTCATTTCCGATTAGTAGTCATTGCTAAGCCTTTGGAAATCAGGTAGATCACTCTTTCTCATCTTCATCTGTCCTGTCTCACTATTGATCTGCAACAATTTTGTTTGTTTGTCCAGGGAAGTAAAATGATTTCTTTCCCAAATAAGAAATAGACGTGAAAATGCAAGTGTTGTAGCAAGCTAACAGTTTTTGAAACCTGTACCACTGTAACGAATGGAATAGGATATGAAAGACAAATTTGTACCGTCTAGGATCCTCAGGGTGCCTGACTTACAGCCACGGGGTTCTTTCCTTATGAAAGCAGACTCCCAGTCTCCAACAGTATGTATACAGTTGGGTCGTTTATAGATACACAGGAGGCTGCCTTATACTAACCTAATTTGCAGTAAACTGAACTGAGCTAAGACACAGTTAGTAGTAAGTGAAGAGAGACAGTAACCAGGAGTCTTGAGTTCAAACCTTGGCTTGGCTCAGCACAATGCAGCAGTAATAAGGACTGGGGAAGAGTGAAGGAGCTGTGAATTCCACTCTGGGAGCCCACACATTTGTGTGGCTTTGCAAATTCATAGCTTAGCTCACAGTGCGGTGTGTCCATCTACCTCAGTACTGTCTGCACTGACTGGCAGTGGCTCTCCAGGTTCTTTCCCCAGTCCTACCTGGAGATGCTGGGAATTGAAGCTGGAACCTTCTGTTTGCAAAATGTGTTCAATAAGCTTTGGCCCCTTCACCCCTGAGAATGAAGATGAGGTAGGTATTGGCCATTTCTTGCAGATATATGTGGTCTGTGATAGTACAAAACTACATGTTGCCTCTCCAGGTTACATGTTAAAATAGATCTTGCTGTAAACAAACAAATGAACCAAAATAACAGTAGTAATTCACAAATAAGAATAACATTCCTGAGCAGAAAGACTGAACAGTTCTTTTCTCCTGACCTGCATTTTTCTATATTAACTTGAAGATGTAGTGAAAGAGTCCTCAATTTTTCCTGGAAAGATTAGCTTTAGGGAAATAATGCTATATCACATTCTCTTTTCAGCAAATACACCTTTGAACAGTGCATGACCTAAGCATAACTTTTAGTTTCTTCACAACAATAGCCCCTGTGAAAACAGGCAGAATCAACTCTCTTAGAGACAATAAGAGTTTGTGTGTTTGTCAAAAACTCCAGCTTTTCTGACAGGCTTGTACTAGCTTTTAGGTCAGACAGGACAGCCAAGTTAAGAGATCTCACAGGCCTTTACTGTCAAATATAATATGAATATACAGTGGTACCTCTGGATGCGAATGGGATCCGTTCCGGAGCCCCGTTCGCATCCAGAAACGAAGGCAACCCGTGTCTGTGCGTCTGCACATGCGCGGGTCGCGATTTGCCACTTCTGCGCATGCGCGTGACATCATTTTTGACTGTCTGCACATGTGCAAGCGACGAAACCCGGAAGTAGCGTGCTCCGTTACTTCCGGGTTGCCGCAGCGCGCAACCCGAAAATACTTATCTCGAAGCTACTTCAACCCGAGGTATGACTGTATGGCAAAGGGATATAAATTTAGATCCACACACAACAGGCATTTGCCAAGTTAAGCAAGAAATAACTTGAGAGTTTGGAAAGTAGCTCCTGTTCCCTGATACAGTAATTTATACCTCTATAAAATGAGAGACAGGTGGAAATACTTTATACCTATTATTCTTATCTGTATGCGATAACTATTGCATATGTCCAGCCAAAATAAAGCAATTTAAAACAGTTCCATTTTGTTGGTATCCATCTGTCTCGAAAGACAATGGAGTGTGCCTCTGGGTTCAAAGTCAAATTGCTGGAGATTCACAGCGCCAACCTGTAGCTGTGGAGACTGGTACCGAAGTGACCTCTCAGGGGCGCAAGCCTGGACATTGTGTATGGAGGTCCTGGGCTGCTCAGAAGACCCCCTGCCCTCTGCCTTGTTGATATAGCTCAAAGGAAACCAGAGCATACATTTGGCACCAGCTTGGCTGCAGGAGTTGCCAGAAGGAGGTACACACGATGCCATCCAACCATCTTAGGGACTCTATTTTGGATTTGTGCTGGGTTCTGAGCATTTGAGACCAATTGGCTACCCTCACCTGATTTAGTCAGCGGCTGCCAGCCAGTCAAAACCATTTCCCGAGGTGTGGCCACTGTTGCATGATGACAGCTTCTAGGATCCACAGGTGAGAGCTGAGTGCAGGGTGGGGACCAAAGTATATCTGTCCCCCACCAGAGATACTAACATCCCACTAACACCCCAAGCTCCCCATAAAGGTAAAGGGACCCCTGACCATTAGGTCCAGTCGTGGCTGACTCGGGTTGCGGCGCTCATCTTGCTTTATTGGCCGAGGGAGCCGGCGTACAGCTTCCGGGTCATGTGGCCAGCATGACTAAGCCGCTTCTGGCGAACCAGAGCAGTGCACGGAAACTTCATTTACCTTCCCACCGGAGTGGTACCTATTTATCTACTTGCACTTTGACGTGCTTTCGAACTGCTAGGTTGGCAGGAGCAGGGACTGAGCAACAGGAGCTCACCCCGTCGCGGGGTTCGAACCGCCGACCTTCTGAACGGCAAGCCCTAGGCTCTGTGGTTTAACCCACAGCGCCACCCGCGTCCCTAAGCTCCCCATAGGTACCATTAATTTTAGTGATTTGACTATATGCTTTGGGATCATGCAGAATCTCACTAGGAGGGAGGCTACAGCTGCACTGCTTTTCTTTTACCTACACTAGAGCTGCAGTGACGGAAATAAGTGAGCTGGAATTTGCAAATGAGAATGATAGAAGTGCATTTTCACTTTCACTTTTCTGTGCTTGGTTGCAGATGGGGCTGGGTGACATCTGGTTTTAGTGATATATCACCAGCTAAACACTGTGATATATTGATATGTCACGATATCTGAAATAAGGAAGGAACGATGCAGAAGCGAACAGGACAATGTCCTATATGTGCTTGGAAGCATGTTTCTGTATGTGTGTCCCACCAAATAGCTGATTGCTGCTATTGCTGTTGTTTTGTCAGTGCTATTGCATGTGCAGCTCAATTGGGGTCAGTGTTTTTTCTTTCCTTTTCTCTACACCTCCCAACACCCTTGTTCTCTTTTTATGTAAGGTCTCCTAGAATCTTGATGAGCTCTATTCTTTATAAGGAAACAAAAAGGTAGTGTTTTAAACTGAAGTTATCCAACACAGCCTAGACTGCAGGAACTTAAAATAGGAACCCTCCCCTTTTCCTCTCCTCGCCTTCTTTGAATGTAATGCAAGGAACAGCTGAAGAACTTCTATCACACACAGTGGATTGAAATTATTAAAAATGCATGTATAAATTCCTCCAACATTGTGAAGAGCACACGCCTAATACCAGTTCCCGTTGACACACATGAAGAATGTTGTTCCTCCAGATTTGTAAGGCTGTCAACCTTGTTGTGTTATGTGACTCGGCTAAATTCAGACCACAAGCCCTCCTTGTATGGTTGTACCAGGGCAGGGTCTGAAGAACTAGCACAGTCAGCTTCTCACAGAGGAATTAAGTAGCTCAAGAATAAATTAAGATATCTGTTTTTATCATTATCCCACACAATCCAATTCACGCTGAACTATGAATTCTCCCCTCCCCTTCAATTTCTCTTTCAAAATACTAGGAAATGGACAGTGGCTTATTTAGATGTCCCTAATGTAGGGTTACCATAAGTCTCTTTCCCCCTGGACATGCCTGAGACTTCATGGGTGAAATCACCATCTGGGGGGAATTTTTTAAAAATTGCCAAAATGTTTGTTTTTTTGGTGGGGGAGGGACAAAAGGAGCATGCGTGCTCTGCCCAGAGTGCCGGATGTAGGAGGCTCGGAGAAAGAGAGAGCTGGCGGGCAAGTGAGGTGGGGAGAGAAGGAGGGTGGCTGGGCTGCTTCTGGTGATGTGAGGGGATTGTGTGGCAAAGGGGGAATCGGCATCACAAAGCCTATGCTCCGCTTTGCGATGCTGTACGGGGTTGCCAGGATGGTTGAGGAGGACGCAGCGGGCATGCCCCCCTGCCCTGTTGCTCCTCCTCACACTCTGCCAAAGCGGAAGGGGGTACTTAAGGGACTAGTCCATCAAAAGGGGGAGGGGAATTAAAGTTTTGTTCGTTACCACATTATGTGTTTTTGTTTTTATACTGCAGGCCACCCTGTGATCCTCTTGGGAAAGCTGGTATAGAAATTCAAATAAATAAATAATAAATTGAAGTGAGGGGAAAGCAGGAATCCAGCTTTCCCTTCGAGGAAGATTTGGTCTGGATTCTCTCACTCTGAGCTGCTCCTTCCCTGAGGAGGCCTGAGGGACTTGGTGTCTTGGCACCAGAAGGCAAGAAGCGAGGTGAGCCGTACCCTCGGCAGTGCCTCTTCCTCTCGCCTTGCCTCCCCGACTGGGGGGCAGGAGGCAGGCTGGCCAGCGTGCGGTGGATCTCGGGGCTTAGGCCACTATGGTGGAGAGAGAACCCCCTGGGGGCATCTGTATGAGTTTGAGGGAGAGGTGTGCTGTGCTTCCTCGGCTGGCTGCGGGCTTGCAGCTGCTTATAAATCTCAACTTAGCCTGGAGGAAGCACGGTGCGCAGGAAGGTTGGACAGCCATCTGTCATGGCGGCTTTGGTTGAGATTCCTGCATTGCAGGGGATGCCAGGGTGGACTAGGTGACCCTGGGGATACCTTCCAGCTTGACAAGGCTATGATTATATGAAGCTGACCAGTGGTTCCTCCAGCTCAGTATTGTCTACACTAACATACAGCAGCTCTCCAGGGTCTCTTCCATCCCTGCCTGGATGTGCCATTGGGGATTGAACCCTGGAATCTTCCTGCATGCAAGGCAGATGCTCTAACCACTGAGCTGCAAGCACATGGCTCACAAGTGTTAATTGCACCACTTCCCACACTTAAGGCCGACCAGGAGGGCAGGAAAGTTGTAGTAAGAATGTTAATCTGATTTTTGTTTTATTTCCTTGCACACAGATGCACACAAACACACACAGAACTTGGAAGGAACTGAACGCATGCATGTACTGAAGTTCTCACCCTGGGCCAGCAGGGGGGATACTGTAGATAGTTATGCAAATAAGGGATCGAAAGTGATGTTCAGTGATTGGATAGTTTTAGAGAATTGTTACAGTTATGTTGTACTGGAGTTCTATATAAGCAGGCTGACTGAACCCTTCAGTTCAGTTCTGTTCTGGTCTGGCCTGTGAATAAACAAGAGCTGTTTGAAGAATCGCTGTGTCGTCTGATATGTTCACCCACAACTTAACACAATTTGGTTGGTTGCTGTGTGTCTAGCACTTTATGCAGAAAGTAAGAATGGAATTTTAGGACGTTTCATATACCACCCTCATTTTCCAGTCCTAGTAGCTTTATGTTTCAAATGGCTTCAGGAAGAATTAACTTGAAACTTTCAGTTATTGAAAGAGCGCTTTCACTGTTTGCTATATGCCAAGCGTTACTCCCTGCCCCAAATGTGCTACACTTCACAAAGTTGAGTGTCATCCCTGCAAAGGGGGCACATGTTATTTATTATGGTGTGCTGTAGTGGTTAAAATTTGTGTATCGAAGTTTGTAATGTCTGATGTTTTATCATGCTTCTAATATTCTGTTGGGAGCCGCGCAGAGTAACTGGGGAAATCCAGCCAGATGAGTAGGATATAAATAATAAAATTTATTATTATTGTCCTGGGATCTGGAAGAAATCCTCACTCAGCCATGAAGCTAATCGATAGACTTTCATACCACTTTGTGAGGCTGTTCCGCTTTGTCTTGCCCCAGGTGGTTGTGAGGTAGGTATATATATCTTAAATTGGTGACACTCAGACCCATTAATTCTGCAGAAGAAAAAGAAGCTTTGAGACTCCGTAGTGTAGTGATAAAGCGGGATATCAAATCCAAACTCTTCTTCTTATAATGCCAAACGCTATCCTACGTTCTCATGGCAAGATATAAACTCATTCCTTATTGGCCCCATTTCACCAAAATCATCACACATGTACTGCCATTGGCAGACTGGGAGTTCAAATCAGATGGTGTAGCATTTAGACACGTTGCTCGGTCCCTGCTCCTGCCAACCTAGCAGTTCAAAAGCATGTCAAAGTGCAAGTAGATAAATAGGTACCTCTCCGGTGGGAAGGTAAACAGCGTTTCCGTGCGCTGCTCTGGTTCGCCAGAAGCAGCTTAGTCATGCTGGCCACATGACCCGGAAGCTGTACGCCGGCTCCCTCGGCCAATAAAGCAAGATGAGTGCCGCAACCCGAGTCGGCCACGACTGGACCTAATGGTCAGGGGTCCCTTAACCTTTACCTTTATGTCTCGACATCTCCCCATTTAGAAATCAAACCACTGAAAGCAGTACAATATATTGTGTATAACCCTCAAAAGGGGTGAACCAGAGGGTGAGGAAATCGCTTTCGACAGCAGTTCACTGCAGTTTTGTTTGCTGCTTGATGCTGCTAAAATTCTTCCCCACACAGAATATCCTCCTTCAGGGACATGTAAATTGGATTGTTGGGCACTTTTAGTTCTCTGATAGGGAATGTTCAGGCAATGATTGTTCCATAGGAAGCCAAAGAGAAGCAATACTTTTGCAGAAGCAACTTTTCCCCCTACGTTGCCTTGAGTTTTAAGTTAAGCATGATGAGTGTACATCTGCAGATTGAGACTTTCTATGCTGGAAGTTTTTGTTACAGAGAAGAAAAGAAAGAGTAGCCTGCAAGAAGTTGGCCTCCAGAGCTGCAGGACCAGACCCTCTGCAGATTTGGATTGCTCTCTCAATTGTCCATGACTAGCACCTTGTCCGCGGAAACACATCCTGGCATCTAGCAACACTGATCCCTTTTAAATTTCTTCCACTTACACCAAACTCTGGGCTTTATTCTTCAACAGGTTTCTTTACCTAGCTAAACACTCATTACAGCTATGATATTTTTAATGTAATACTTTTTAAGATCCTATAGAAATCTTTACAAAAGGCAGTAAATATATTACAAAAAAACCCCTTTCATTTTAAAATACATGATGATGTAGATTCCTTTCTTTTGTGTATCTCAAAATCTTTATAAGACATGGAAGTATGTCTATTAATAATATTGGATAAGCAGTAACCTACTTTTTGTGGGGAAATTAATTACCAACAATAATTGCAGGAAGGATAACATATCAGGGAGAGGAGATTACTCTTTGAGCCCAAGAAGGAATATTCCTGCTTGAAATTCTGCCACATTTAGTTGCCAAAAGTGTGAACTCATTTTCAGGCTTTATATATTCATTTCATGAGATTTATACACTGCTTGATGGTTAAAAAACAAAACCTCAAAGTGGTTTGTATTGATTTGAGCAACATATCTGTAGGCAGGGAAGAGGGAGCGTTTTTCAGTTTGAGGGTGCTCTCCCTCACAGACAACATACGGGAGGCCACATTCCAGTAGCAGGCAGGGCCAAAGGGATAAGAAAGTAGAGCAATGGGTGTGACTCTTACCTTTGTATACAGTAGGCAACCATTTCTATTCCAACCATAGAAATGCGCACACATTCTCCATGCAGGCAGGAGGCTTTATCCCTGTTCCAGCCAGGCAAAGGCCCAAGGTGGGTGTGGAGCAGGGTCAGTGGGGGGTGGGGTCAGGGGAAAGGCTAGCCTGGAGTGCCAAATTTATGAGTGTTTGACCAGATTTGGCAATGGTTAGAGTGGAGCATGTGGCCTTTGCCAACAGAGAGCTTATGTGTGTGCTTTTGTGTGTGCGTGTGAGTGCTTTCCCTGTCTAGGAGAGACTCCTGGTTTTGTGAGGAAGGAATGTATTTCAATAATCCATTTTAAGCAAGACACAGTATTCACGTAAAACAGAGGAGTGGAGTACATGGGAGGCAGTTGTGGCACTTAACACATGCAGAATATGTTTCCTCTTCCCTTGTTTATTCTGCTTGGGTGCTCTGCCCATGGAGTCCCAATAGTTAGAACTGGGATGCAATGGGGTGTTGGTTGGCTGGGTCTAGAGTCCCAAAGCAAGATACTTGGAGCAGAAGTGTTAGCAGTGTGCTTTAGTTCAGGTTGCTCACTTTTTGTGCAAAGCATCCTTACAACAAAGTTCCCCACAAAAGAACTTACCCTTGTGCATGAGATAAGGCCTGAGAGATACAACCCTATGCTGCAGACCCCATAGTCCGAACCAGAGATGCCAACTTGAATAAAATGCCCACCCTGCATAATCGATCACATGGCATGGTGCATGTACACCATTTGAATGGCAGTGCCCATCAACTTGGGGTGGCTGCCCCCCTCAAATATTTTATTGGGGGGGACAACGACGAAGGGACCTCAGCCCCTAGGAGTTGGCTTCTATGGTCTGAATTCTGATCTACTGGGTGATGTTATATATACCTCTGGTGGTGTGGTGCAATTGGATGCTAGCTTGTACCATATCCAATATTTTGGCTTTATTTGCACATCACAGTAACCTAGACTAATCATGGTTTAGGAAGTACAGGCAGTGCTCTCGTGCATGTTTCCTAACTACTACTGCCCTTCTGTGCCATGAGCAGAATAAAATAAACCAGGAAGTCTTAGCTTTGCATTATGTCCAAACCAGGGATTGTGGTTTGTTTCTCTCTAAGAAGCCATAATAACTAGCCGACATGAAACCATGATTTGTTGTTGGCTTGCTAATTGTGCTTGGTTATGAAAAAACAAGCCATGGTCCCTGCTCTGAATATAATATGAAGCCAAATCTTCCTGATTTGCTCCATTCACCAATAAAGAACATAGATGCCTCCTGTTGATTCTAGAGCTGTACAGCGATACTGACATGACAGTCAGAGTGGGCCTAAATGACTGCTTGTCTCAATCTTTCAAGTCACCTAGTGGTGTAAAACAAGGCTGCATTTTAGCCCCCACACTTTTCAACTTTTTACATCAACGACATAGTCCCACGTTTAGCCCAAGCTCACTTTCCCTCTTCAGTACTTAGAAACAGGAATGTGTTCTGCTTGCTGTATGCGAACGATATAGTCCTTCTTTCTCTTTCCCGTCTGGGCCTTAAAAACTTCCTGGATGCTCTCAGTTCATATTGTAAACAAGAAGACCTCCTGGTTAACCACTCCAAATCATGGTCTTCTGAAAATGTAGCCCCCACTATAAATGGATGCTTGAGCACCATGATTTAGAGCAAACCCATGTTTTCAAATATCTTGGCGTCCTTTTTAATGAAACATTGACTTATAAGTGGCACATCAAGGTGGTGAAAACCAGAGTGCAGAGAGAGATTGGGGCTCTGATGAAGTTTTACTTCACAAAGGGTGGAAAACAGTTTGAGCCCGTGCTAAAAATATTTGGCAGTAAAGCGATCCCTCAAATGCTTTATGGAGTTGAAATCTGGGACAAGGATAAGAATGCTATCAAAGGGTTAGAAATGGTGCAAAACCAATTTTGTGGTGGAATCTTGAACTCTTATTATTTCCATAAGGTAGAGGAGATTACATCCACAGACAAACACCAACTAAGTGATTGGTGCCACCGGACAGAATTGCTACATGATCTGCAAGCGATTAAATTCTCTAAATGCTCTGCTTGGTTCCCCCTTCTGAAAATGGTCCGTTTTAGAGCCAGTTACCTGTCAAATCCAGTGTGGTGTAGTGGTTAAGAGCGGTAGTCATGTAATCTGGGAAACCGGGTTCGCGTCTCCGCTCCTCCACATGCAGCTGCTGGGTGACCTTGGGCCAGTCACACTTCTCTGAAGTCTCTCAGCCCCACTCACCTCACAGAGTGTTTGTGGTGGGGGAGGAAGGGAAAGGAGATTGTTAGCCGCTTTGAGACTCCTGAAGGGGAGTGAAAGGCGGGATATCAAATCCAAACTCCTCCTCCTCCTCTTCTTCTTCTTCTTCTTCTTCTTCTTCTTCTTCTTCTTCTTCTTCTTCTTCTTCTTCAAATCTTGGGCTTGCTAAGATTTGCTTTTACTGGGCTGTTTTCAGACTGTGCCCTCCAGCATCCTAAAAAGACTCTGTATATGTGGGCACCTGCAGGTGGAAGACATCTTGCACTGTTTACTATATTGCCCACCCAGGAGGCGATTTCTCACCATCTGTACAGGAAAAATGTCTCTCCTGGCAGAGAAGGTCCTATGGTTTCTTAGTGATGTAAACGCTCCAGTGACTCATAAAATTGCCCTGTTTGGCGGCCAAAAAGAAAACCCTGGACAATACAGCAGTAAACTGTAAGGAAGACGCAGAGATCTAAATAGAGACTATTATTTGTGATGTGACACCACTTTTTTTTGTATTTTGTTTTTGAGTTTTTTAAGATTTAGATTTTATTTAGATTTGTCATGGCCAGTGGCTAGAACGATAAAGTTATTTGGATTGGATGGAATATATTTCAGTCAGTTTACTAATCTTGTCACCTTTAGAATTGATTCACTTTTCTGAGGGCTGTGGTTCACTAATCCAATATTGCCAAGCACTTATATGAGTGTGCTTTCTACAAGTGTGTGTTTATGCTTTCTGTCTCTCACAAAGCAAAATTGTGTCCCAACACTACTTCAGCTAATTCCAGTTGAAAGATTGGCCACTTCACCTTGTAGAAACCTTGCGCAATATAGATTAACAACCTGAGCCTATGCAGTGTAACACTCACTGAGCTTTCTCCCAAGTACAGTATGTATTACCGTCTTTACTCAAGTCTAATGCGCCATCGAGTCTAATGCTCACCTCAATTGTCAGAACTTTGAAACAACAACAACAAAAAGTATTTGCTGGTGAATATAATGCACATTGGCAAAAAGTGCACTCTTCACAACGATGAGTTTTTATTATGAATTCAATCTTACAAAAAACCCGCTATTATTTGATAAACTTACTAATACACTAAAAAATTAAATCTCAAAAATCTACTGTTGTTTGTAATTAAATAAACAGTTTCCTGTATATCCTAAAATTTGAAGTGTATATACTGTTCTTTGGTGTTTCAATTACTAAAATACAGAACTAGATGACAGGCTGTAACTTAATCTAGAACTTAATAATAACTGCAAGATGAAATTTTGGTCAGCCCCTGTGCTTTGGTACTCCCTGCCTGTAGACATTATTCAGCCACCATCAGCTATCCCAGAAGTAGATGCTCCTGGTAGCAAACTTTGCTCCGGGATGCGAGCAGAAGTTGCACGCCGGCGGCAGCGGGAGGCCCCATTGCAAAAGCACACCTCATGTTAAGAACAGACCTCCGGAACGAATTAAGTTCATAACCGGAGGTACCACTGTACTGGGCATAGCCAGACACTTGATTTGGGTACACCTGTTCTTAAGTTTGCTTTAAATGGTTTATTAGGTTTAATTGTTTTTAGATATTTTAAACAGTTTTTAAACAAGGTATTTTTTATCTTATTTTTATGCTGGCTGGGGCTGATGGGAGTTGTTGCTCAACAACACCTGGCAGGTCACAGGTTCTCACCATCATGCCTATGTAACTGTAACCAACATTAGAAATAGATAAGATCTGCACACCAATGTTTGTTTTTAAACAGTTTTCAGCAGAAAATAAAAGCCTGTGCTGGTGCAATGCATTATAACCCAATGTTGTTGTTTTTTTAAAAAAAAGTATGATAAATTTGATATAAAAGTTAATTGACATGAACCCCTTCTCCCAACAGCGGCAAGTCTGGTTAAGCAACAAACTTAAGAACTGTGATTTATGCTGTGAAGGGACTATGTGGGTGCTATACTCAAGTTCTGCTTATGTAAGACTTCCAAAGAAGGGAGGCTGCCTGGTGGGAGTTGAAAGTTGGCTTTCAGTTTTAGCAGGCTTGCAGCGCTGTCAGTCACAGAGCAGCCTTTCTGCAACTGTTACTTAACATCTCCCGTTGGATTTCATTATGCCTTGGCCTGAATAAGACCGGGCTGCCTGTGTCTGCGTTGGACTGCCCTGCTTTTTCTTCATGCTTTTCAAGACTTGCTTACAAATGGTTGCTCGGAGTTGAGGGACAAGCTGTCCTCTAGCCCTGGAGTGGAAAGAAGCTGCTGTGTGAGAGGTGGAGCTGGTGCTGTGTTGTGTGGGCAGCAAGGCTTGGGAAAGTGGGTTGCAGATGCTTTGTGAAGTGCCTTGACCATCACCGCCTTGTAGTGGAGGCTTTTCTGGCCCTGGTGTCTTGTCCTTTTTTAACCTTTATCTTCATGCCTATTTATATGTATGTATGTATGTATGTATGTATGTATGTCCGGGATTTTGTTTTCTGTGGGCACCCTCAGGAGAGAATGATGGAGAAACAGAGCCTATGATTTTCAACTGTAATTGTTTTAAGAAATAATTAAATTAACACTTCTGCTGGCTGAGCTAACAGCTTCACTGAAAGGTGTATGCAAAAAAAAAAAATTAGCCAGCATTTCCAGTTTGAAGCTAGCCAGGCTTTGAAGCCAACAAGTGTTTACATACAACCAAATGAGGGATAAGTACCGTATTTTTTGCTCTATAAGACTCACTTTTTCCCTCCTAAAAAGTAAGGGGAAATGTGTGTACATCTTAAGGAGCGAATACAGGCTGCGCAGCTATCCCGGAAGCCAGAACAGCAAGAGGGATTGTTGCTTTCACTGCGCAGCGATCCCTCTTGCTGTTCTGGCTTCTGGGATTCAGAATATTTTTTTTCTTGTTTTCCTCCTCCAAAAATAGTCTTGTGGTCTGGTGCGTCTTATAAAGCGAAAAATACGGTCGCTGATACTTCCCAGGGGATGGTGGACTTTTCACCCACAACAAATTACTTGTATTGATAAGTTGTCCGTCTTCGCTCTCCAAGAGCCTTCCCCAACCTGGTTGGGCTTCAGCTTCCATTTGCCCCAACCAGCTTGGGAAGTTAATGGAAGTTGTAGTACAGAGCATCTCTAGGCTGCTCTAAAATACGCTACTTTTAAACACAATGAAAATGGCACAATGTCTTTTCTTCAAATTAAAGGCATCCCCAGGGGTCTACCTGAATGGCTCAAAGCATTTCAGTTTTTCATATCAGCTTTTCAAGTTAAACATCTCACCGGTTAATATGAACCCTCCCCAAAAAACCGCTGGCCCAGTCACAGATTTGAACAGCTGTTTTTTTCCCATTCAGTGTTTCTAAAAGTTGGAGAACTTGTCTATCTCACCAAAGAGATTTTCTTTACTAAATTTCATACGTATAGGGTAATTTTAATCTATTTTATAAGGAATGGAATGTACAGATTTTTAAATGGTAGAGTACTTAAAACAACAACAACAATCTCTCTGCCATATGCATTAAGCTAAGGGAGTGTTTTTATAGTTTTCATTTTTCCTGCCTGCTGGGCGCTTACCTCTCACTCCTTTGGTGAAACTTTTCCTCCTTGAATCCACTTCCTCCCCAGCCCAGGATAAGGGGGGTCAGAGCACCCAGAGTCTTATGATGCTCCCAGTCTTTTTAGCTATTCAACAGAGGGCCAAGCAGCAGGTGGCAGCAGACCTGTGTCTTTTTTCAACACAGGTCTGTATTAATAACACGTGACGCCAAGGGGCAGGTGCAGTTTGATGTCCTCTGAGCTCAGTTCTGGTTAGGGCATCAAGTTGAGAGAGAAATGGGAGATAGATTGTGGTGGAGTGAAGTAGCAGGCGGGGGGGGGGGGAGCTCAGCATCCCTGCAGCACACGGTTACAAGCAGGGTGGATTTGATTTAAATCACGATTTAAATCACTAGTCAGTAAGACTTGATTTAAATCATTTTTTTTACAGAAAGACTCATTCTTGCTAGTATAATCTTAATATTTACAACCAGATGAAGGTTTCGTTTTTGGAATAATAAATTTTCAGAGTAGTTTTTACAGTTATATCAAAAATTACTGACTTGCGCAATTACAGTGCTACCTCGCGTTACGAACTTAATTCATTTTGGAGGTCCATTCTTAACCCAAAACCGTTCTTAACCTGAGGCACACTCTTGCTAATGGGGCTGCTGCGCAATTTCCATTCTCATCCTGGAGCAAAGTTCAACTACTTCCGGGTTAGCGGAGTTTGTAACCCAAGGTGTTTGTAACCCGAGGTTACAAACCCGAGGTACCACTGTATTACACAAAGATCCCAAGACCTGTGGAGTATTCTGCTCACAAGACTGCACTTTCATTTTTACTGCTTCACACTTGGCTACTTGTGCAGATCTATTCCACTCCAAACAATCTATTCATTGAACCTCTTGGAACTTAGCATTTAAGAGATATGGGGTTGATTCTGTGTATATAAATTTGCAAAGGAACAATGGGTTTAAATTTTTTCCCTCAACTCTATATGTTTATTTTATAACATTTTTCCTGTGAAAAGGCATGTTATCTCTGCAGACACAAATTCACACTTTTAAGAACTGCAAAAACAAGCACCTGTGATACTATCATCTTGTTAGAAAAACTGCCCCAAATAATCTTACAGAAACCTCTGGAAGAGCATGACATTGTGAATGGATTAATGGAATTCATTTACCAAAACATTTAAACATTGCATATAAAGTCTCATGTTACATAATTAAAAGCAAATCTTTATTTCCTGGACTATAATGTAACTTAAATAGAAAACTAACTTTAGAAAGAATTTTCTTCCAAAAGCATTTTATTTTTAAAAAAATCCAATTAGAATTTTAAAAAATCTGATTTAAATTTTTTAAAAATCTGATTTTTTTTATTAAAAAATCATTGATTTTCATCCACCCTGGTTACACTCCTTTCCTCTCTCCCATGTTACATATATTTGGAACAGGCCCATGTTAACAGGAAGATATTTTGTGCTTTATGTTGGCCATTGTGACTATTTTATATTCTTATTACCGATCTGGCATATTTCCTCGCTCTAGTGCACCTCTAAGCTTTATTCCATGCCCTCTTAACAGACTCTGCATTTCAGATGCTGATAATACTGTAAGTCCTGGAATTTTTGCATTTAGCTAATGTCTGGCATCATGGCACTAGTGCGCAGCAGCTCAGCAGGAAAGCACATGTCTTGCGTGCGAAAGGTCCCAGGTTCAGTCTTTGGCATCTCAGGTATGAGTAGGAAAGACTCCCGTCTGGAACTTTGGAGAATCGCTGCCAAACATTGAAGACAGCACTGTACAAATGAACTGATTCCTATGTTCACAAGAGACCTTTGATTAAAATAAAGGACTTAACTCCCATTCCTGTGGCTTACAAAAATGGATGTGCCATCATTTTTATAACGTCAAATGTTTAATTACAGTGGTGCCTCGCAAGATGAAATTAATCCGTTCTGCGAGTTTCTTCGTCTTGCGGATTTTTTCGTCTTGCGAAGCACGGATACACCCTGGTACTGTATTATAAAGCGGGCAAAGCACAAAGCGGGTCGCTCCCCAGCAGGAGGAGTTTCCCCAGCCTGGAGGATCTGTTGCTGGTAAGAGGCAAAGACACCCCCTCCCACCTCCCCACGAAAACAGCCCCCCTTCCTCTGTCGCCAAGCCTTGCCGCGTCTTCGCTCCGCCAAACCGTGTCCCACATCAAAGCCCCAGCCCGCTCCTCTCCCTCTCTCTCCACGAGGTGCCAAAGGTTACCTTGCGCTACGCCGCCGGGCTCCCCACAGTCTCGGCAGCTGCTCCCAGCTTCTTCCCACCCCCGCAAAGGCGCCTTCGCGGCGGCCCAAGCGCAGTCGATGCCTCCTCCTCCTCCTCCTCCTTGGTCCCCCTCCTCCTGCCTTCGTGCAGTTAGGGCAAAATGGAGCAGCCACGTGGGGAGGGGGAGAGAGAGGCAGAGGCAGAGGCAGCGCAGAGACCCAGCCAGATCCGCTGGATCCCAGCCCACCTGCCTCCTCTGTGCCCTCTCCAGAAGAGGATCCCTCTGGAAAAGGTAGGTCGCTCCCTCGCTCGCTCCCTGCCAGCCCAGTTCCCGCTTCAAAAGGAAACAAACTCGCAAGACGTTTCGTCTTGCGAAGCAAGCCCATAGGGAAATTCGTCTTACGAAGCACCTCAAAAAACGGAAAACTCTTTCGTCTTGCGAGTTTTTCGTCTTCCGAGGCATTCGTCTTGCGCGGTACCACTGTACTGGAAACCATGGCTTCCCATAGTGAGGAACTTACCAGCATTTTCTTGCTATGGCTGGTTCTGTATCTGTTCTGTTCTCACTTGAATGTTTAATCTTTCATTTCACAACTACAGAATTGTAGATTTCGTCAGCTGCAGATCTTTGATCTACAATTGTAACAGCTAGATCTTACTAGAAATATTCCTTTGTGCTGAGCATTTGCTGATATCATTTAATATTACAGCGAGTGCATTAACAAGTCCCCAGTTCTTAAGATCTGTTTGCAGATATTGTGGAAAGATACTGATGAATATACAGGCAGCATACATTTTAGGTCCATCCAATATTGGCGTAACTACGCATGTACACATTGCACTGAACCCAGAAGTGACCCAAAAATATTACAAAAACATCCCAGAAAGGGGTGGGGGAGCAGAATGGGGTGTTTGCTGGCTTTTTCAATAGGTGTTACGGTTGCACACAATTTCACACAAGCATGCAGTGACTCAGAATGCAACCCGTTTGCAAATGGGATATTGCCCATAGTCTGCCCATTTTTTTATATGCATCACAATCGGACTTAATGTTTATAACTTTTCCTTTTTAAAAAAGAGAACAACTGCCAAGGATACTTTATTGTCTATTTATTGACATTTCTATTTTAAGAAGTCACCTTTTTTTGTGTGTTGCAGATTTCACTAATGATCCTTGGCAATATTTGAATAAATTAGTCTGTGTACTTTTCAGGGGAAAGTGCATTATCTATGTTCATTATTAACGTACAGCAATATATGCTTGCTGAGATATTAACTACTCATGATAGTAGCTAATTGGCTAATGATCAAATTCTACCATAAAACAGTTTAATTACAGTTAGGAAAAGGTATGTTGTACATTGAAATAAATACAAAAATCATAGTAACTTGTATTGTGCATCTTGTGATTGAACAGCAAAAGGTAATGGATTAAAAACAGTGTCTCAAGTTCCATACTTATTGCCGTTCCTTCCTCCAATGTGTGCATATTGTTAGGCATGTATTCAAATTACACTGCTCAATAAGGGGTTGAGCTGTTTGTCCCAAAGAGTGCATCAGTATTTCTAGACAAGTGAGCCACTTTGACTGTATTGCTCTTACTGTAATGATGAAGACCAGGACTAGCTGGTTCTAATAGCTACACATAGGAATGAACCTTTTAATTCTTGCACCAGTAACTTCCCCTTATTTTATAGTTCCAGGTAGCATCAATGAATACAGTGGTGCCTCGCAAGACGAAATTAATCCGTTCCGCAAGTCTCTTCGTCTAGCGATTTTTTCGTCTTGCGAAGCAACCCTATTAGCGGCTTAGCGGATTAGCGCTATTAGCGGTTTAGCGGCTATTAAAGGCTTAGTGGCTATTAAAGGCTTAGCGGATTAGCGGCTAAAAGGCTATTAGCGGCTTAGTGGCTTAGAAAAAGGGGGGAGCGAAAAAAAATCGGAACACTCGCAAGACGTTTTCGTCTTGCAAAGCAAGCCCATAGGGAAAATCGTCTTGCGAAGCAGCTCAAAAACGGAAAACCCTTTCGACTAGCGGGTTTTCCGTCTTGCGAGGCATTCGTCTTGCGGGGCACCACTGTATAACTATTGGAGGCCGGTTGCACAAAGCTAGTGTTATATAAGCAGAAGGCATGGTGCTATTTGGCTGTTATTGCAAGATGTTGTGCAATCTTTTGGTTAAATGTTAGTAGACATTCATTAGACTTCACAAGTAACTGCTGATTCCCCCAGCTTCCCATGTCTGACCTAAATTTTAACACCTGGTAGACTATATGGACTTACTGAAAAGGTTTTTCAGTAATGCAGTCTGCTTGCTTAAAGAAAAGATAACTTCCTTAGCTTGAAACTATGCTATTTCTTTGGCTGCTTCAAACAGGAACTGAAAATTAAAATTTGAGCCTGTGAATTGTTTGTTTAGCAATGTCTGATAGCTAAGCAAACAAAGAAGGGGATTTTCCACATTGTGTTGTCAATTCCAGACAGTTCCCTATAAGCAAGTATTGAGTATAGTGAATTGAGTCAAGGATAATTCACTTTTGCACGAGCAAGTGAAGGTCATGTACATCATTTTGAGAAGCTCATTTGGTTGGCACAGAGAGCAGAAGAGTTGCTTCTTCATATTATCTTGGGTGAACATAAGACGAACGTGTGTGATCAGGCCAATGTCCATATAGTCCAGCTTCCTGTTCTTACAGTAGCCAATTGTGGGATTCTTGATTTTAAAGCCAATATCTTTGCCAGTTAAAATGTTTTACTTTTATATTAGATGAATTGACGTTGACATTTTCCCAGTTATATGAAGAATAAAATAATACGATTACCTCATGCTCCCAATAATCTACTGGAGGTTTATATCCAACATAACACTATTTTTGTAGTGTATTTTATATTTATTAACTTTTGATTTGTTAACATATGTTTATTATAGCTTTCATATATGCTACTGTAGTATTGCTAATGAATTAGTGAATATAAGTATTTTCAGATACAGTTTAATATTAGCATCTTGCACCCCAGCTTCCACCTAGTTAGAATGTCCACACACCTTTGCTCTGTCCAAATTACCGGTACTCTGATTGTCAGCCAACAATCACTTCTCTTTTTCTATTCTACTTCCTTTTGTGACTCACACTCGCATCTCAATATCCTGAGTGCTGTCATTGCCTTCTCATAAGTGTCACACCCCAAAGTCAAATTCGACTGCACTTAATCTTCCAGGGGTCCTTTTCCTTTACCCATTTTACCTTCCAGAAAGTACTTTTTTAAAAAAAACATACTTACCACATATTTTCGAAAAGAAGTCTGACCGTATGTCTAGGAAACTTCATTTCCAAATGTTCTTATCAACACATTATGCTTGTGTGTGTGTGTGTGTGTGTGTAAGTAAGTAAATAAGTAACCTAATATATATTTTGTTCAGTGTGTTTAATGCACTTAAATGTAATCAGATTTTGTTTTTATTATTATAGGCTAATGCACAGCTAGTTCGAGACGTTGACATAGAGAAAGTGTGCTCATTTGAGAACCCTTATGTAGATGCAATAAGGTATTTATGGAATGACCCTGGAATCCAAGAATGCTATGACAGGCGGCGAGAGTATCAATTGTCAGATTCTACTAAATAGTAAGTATAAACGGGAAGATGTTTTGGATAGTAATGCTTTAGACATATCTCATGGACAGCTGTTTTTCAAGAATTATTTGAGGTGTCCAGTCACTGGGAATCTTAGTTGTTCAAACTTCCTTTCTATCTGAATTAAGATACATACCTTGTTTTATTTTAGGATAATGTATACCACTACTGATAATATACTTAGCTTATAAATGTACATGTACTCCACTGTCTTACTGCATAGAGTTTGATGAAAACTGGCATCCTGAGATTGTAAGCAGTGTGTGTGTGTGTGTGTGTGTGTGTGTGTGTGTGTGTGTGTAGATACACACACTAGTAATGAACTGTAAGCCTGATACAAGCACACACAATTTTTTGTCGCTTACCCAGAATTTTTGGCAGCAGCATAAAGAGAAACACACACAACTAGATTAGATGATTTGCTACCATTTCTGCTTCCCGTGTCTTGTTGGTGACAATATCGGCCACTGCACAGCAGTGATACCTACCTCCAACAGCTGCAGCACAATGCTCTTCCCAGGGAATCATATGAAGAAAGATCAGGGAGAGGGGGGTGATTAACTCCTCATCTCAGCTGATCTGCATGGATCAGGCGAGGAGAAGGGACTGCATCCTGTGAGTAAGAAAGTGTGCATGTAGAATGTGGGATGGCCACACCCACCACGGGCACCCCCCTCCCCGACCTTGAAAGTTAGCAACTGGTCTTTAAAGCGAAAAATAATTAAACATACCTGCCTTATACCGGTTTTAATTAGATGCTTCTTTAGAGTACTATTTTTTCCCCATTTAACACTTTTCTTTATTTGAAGATTGCACAAAAATACAAAAAAAAGAACATACCAAAAACAAACAAGCAAAAAGAAAAAGAAAACATCTATACTATACATTAGTGAAAACCAATACCATCACATATACATATACCGTTCTTCGGTCAAGGGTATATGATAGCTGCGCTCCCCTGCTATACAGTGATATCTCGGGTTACATACGCTTCAGGTTACATAGGCTTCAGGTTACAGACTCCACTAACCCAGGAATAGTACCTCAGGTTAAGAACTTTGCTTCAGGATGAGAACAGAAATCATGCTCCGGTGGCGCAGCAGCAGCAGGAGGCCCCATTAGCCAAAGTGGTGCTTCAGGTTAAGAACAGTTTCAGGTTAAGAATGGACCTCTGGAACGAATTAAGTACTTAACCCGAGGTACCACTGTACACCCATATGACTCCCCCCCCAACTCAACATTCTGTGTAGTTATTTAATCTTATTGACATTGCGTCTTTTGAATATTATTCCTTATATATATATTTTATATTTCGTATGAATATGTACTTTACAAACTTAGTCTAGGCATATCAACATATTAACCTTAGAGCAGTGTTTTTTTCATATAATCCTCAGTGCATTGCCATTCCTTCCTTTACTTCTGATTTGTCTGATGTCTTGTGGCTACTGTTAACTTTGCCAGTTCTATAAATTCACATAATTTACTTATCCATTCCTCTTTTGTTGGGATAATAACTCCTTTTCAGTTTTTTGCAAGTAATAATCTGGCTGCGGCTGTGGCATATAAAAATAGCCTTTTCTTATCCTGTGGGATGTCTTTCCCCCAAAATGCCTAATAGGTATGCCTCTGGTTTCTTTTCAATAGAAATTTTAACTCTTCATGAATACATCCTCAGAAATTTTTAATTTTTTCACAGCCCCACCATGCATGCATCATTGTCCCCTCAACTTTATTACATTTCCAATATAAATTGTTTTTTAATTTATATATCTTTGTGAGTTTGGAAGGTGTCAAATATCACCTGTAGCACATTTTCATTAAATTCTCTTTAATAGTAGTGTTGTTGTTGTTGTTGTTTAGTCGTGTCCGACTCTTCGTGACCCCATAGACCAGAGCACGGCAAGCACTCCTGTCTTCCACTGTCTCCCACAGTTTAATAGTGTAACCGGCAGTAAAGTGTATATCCGACCTCCAAAGCCTTTCCCACTGTTCTGTATATATTGTGTGGCCGATATCTTGCGCCCATTTGACCATAACTTCTTTTATTTCCTTGTCTTTTAAGTCCCATTCCAATTATAGGGCATAAGTTCTGGACAACAATTTCTTATTATTTTTTAGTATTGCTTTTTGTAATTTAAATTCTTCTCTCCTGAACCCTATTTTTTAATCTGAATTAAATACATTATTTAATTGATGATATTGAAGCCAAACAGTGAGGTGATGTCTTACCTCCTCAAATGTTTTGAGCTTTAATTGTCCCTGATCATCTTTTAATAATTGACTATAGTTTGCCCAGTTACTTTCCATATTTAGTTTTTTAACTGTGAATGCCTCTAGCGGGGACAGCCACCATGGCGTTTTTGGTTCTAGTTGTTATGTACTGAAGTTCTCACCTGGGCCAGCAGGGGGATACTGTAGATAGTTATGCAAATAAGGGATCGAAAGTGACGTTCAGTGATTGGATAGTTTTAGAAAGTTGTTACAGTAACGTTGTACTGGAGCTCTATATAAGTAGGCTGACTGAACCCTTCAGTTCAGTTCTGTCCTGGCCTGTGAATAAACAAGAGCTGTTTGGAGAATCGCTGTGTCGTCTGATATGTTCACCCACAATTTAACAGTAGTAATTGTTGATATCTTGTCCACACCTTATATAGAGCATTCTTTACTATGTGATTAGTAAATCCTTTGTGAACTTTCACCTTTTGTAGCCAAGGTAGGCATGCCACCCGCTTTTCTGGAATACTTTTGACTATAATAATATTACTTGATAGTTAGTTTCCTTGCCCAGCTGCCACACATAAACGTCTTCCCCATACCTACTCATCCTTTCCTTACCAGGTCTATCTTTGCCTGTCTTGTACTGAATTCTAAAAGACTGAATTCTAAAACGCACAAAAACACACACACAACCGTGAAGACTAAAATTAAATTTAAAATACTTTAATTACTAGAAGCATTTTTTGATCTTGGTACTTTTAAGCTGCCCGAAGACCATATATTTCTGTTTTTCAAATTGTGTTCAAGTGTTTATTCTAAATGTAGTTGATAATTCTATTGTTCATTTTAGTTGTTATGGATGATGAAAAATCTTAATATATTAGTGATGCAGGAGGGAAGGGGATAAAATAAAATTTGTCTGACCTCATGTTTCCAATATACAGTAGTACCTTGGTTGTTGAACGGAATCTGTTTTGGAAGTTGCTTCGACTTCCGCAAACATTCAACAATCAATATGCGGCTTCCGATTGGCTGCAGGAGCTTCCTGCACTCAATCAGAAGCCACGGAAACCGCGTCAAATGTTTGGCTTCCAAAGAACGTTCACAAACTGGAACACTCACTTCTGGATTTGCAGCGTTCAGGATCCAAAACGTTCAAGTCACAAGGTGTTCGGGATCCAAGGTACGACTATACATCTAGTACAATGCAATACAAATCACAATAAGGAAACAATATAATTTAGTGTATTTAGGAGTGAAATCCTATGCAGGTCTATGAATAAGTTTCATAGGGTTGAACTATAAACTACTCCCAGCTCGGATTGAAACTCCTCCCTTGTCCCCAAGAATCCCAAATAGGACAAGAAGAACCCTATTTCGGAGCCCAGACGGGAATACACTGTAAGATTCTGTCCCTGTTTTCACTTATTTGTATGGAAAACTCAAGGTGGCATTGCTTCAGCTAAATAACTGCTGAATATAAACCACAGCAGTTTCTCCCCTCAGTCTTTGCTGCGTGGTCAAACTTGTGCATCAGAATGATCTCATCTTTGATGTAGAAGAATCCGCAGACATAGAATCTGCAGTGTTGAAAATGACCAGAAATGATGGATTGGAGCATGTCCTCCCACACCCTAATTAGATTTTCTAGGCAATGTGTTGTAGTCAAATGATGTACCTATTTTAACTTACAATTATATAACATCAGCTTGCATCATTGTTGTGACAAATGTGGTAAAAACTGTATGATTTTATAAAGCCATTTAAACTACCTGATTACTGAGTGTTAAAAAAGACTATCTCAGTGTGGTGCAAATTTTTAGCGGCTTTCCTACTCAAAGTTTTATACACACATAGAGTTACAGTTGTTTCTGATACAGAACAGTAGCAAAGGAAGCTGTAATCTTCAATAGGAAAAGATCTAAGTACAATGGTACCTCCGGTTACGAACTTAATTCGTTCCGGAGGTCTGTTTGTAACCCGGAACCGTTCTTAACACTAATGGCGCCTCCTGCTGCTGCTGCACCGCTGGCACGCAACTTCCTCTTGCATCCCGGGGCCAAGTTCACAGCAAGGAGCATCTACTTCGGGGTTAGCAGAGCTCGTAACCCGAAGCATTGGTAAGGGGGACGGTACGTAACATGAGGTATCACTGTACACGTGCCCAGTGACACTCTTCAATTTTCTCCTCTGAAAGACTGCCCCTCTTCCCAGTTCTTCTGTACTGCCAATCATTTTAGAAACACTTATGGGGTAGAAATCCTCCCACCCTATGCTAAAGTTGTTTATGTATGTAACAACAGCAGCTGGGATTCTATATGCACAGAAATGGAAGGAAGAAGAAGTTCCAACAAAAGAGCAGTGGTTAAGTTAGATAATGGGCTATGCAGAACTGACAAAACGTAAAGCAAAATTAAAATAATCTAATGATGAGTGTTGTATAGAAGAATAGATGCCTTTTTCGGACTATTTAAAGAAAGGTTATAGTATGATGAACTTGCTAGCAGGACTTGAGCTATGAGCATCAGAAGTAATTAGATCATAATACTGTGGTTATGATTTGATAGATAGAAAATAGGGTGCAGCAAAAGCAGAGAAACAACTCCATGGAAAAAGGGGTGGGAAGTTGACAAAAATAAGAGGAAGGAGAAAGCTGTTTTGACTGTATTTGTTAGACATGTTGAAAATTAAAACATAATGAGAAAATAAAATTGTTTTTGACTAGTGCCTAAAAACAGATAGTGATGGCACCAGCGTGCCTCCCTGGTTGAAGCATTCCACAAATGTGTGCGACCACTGGGAAGACCTGTTCTCATGTGACCACCCCACCCCTCTCAGAGAAGGGCCTTTATGCTTTAAAATAGAACAGGGATCCACTCGCCTCTTCAGGATACCACTGACTTGCACTTCCTACAAGGCTCCTGACAAGTCCCAAAGAAAGCATTACTTAGGCGCAGGTGAACAGGAAAGAAAGAAAAGAAAGGAACCAGCCTATACTGAAGAAATCTAGTTCCTGCAGTGATCCAAGGGCTTGAAACATCTTGGGAAAGCTTAACACAGAGCAGCCTCTGGGTACACTATAATGAGCTGTCACAATATCATTTTCCCACCGGACTTTACTTTACCCCTTTTGTTAGAGCTGGTTTCCCCACTTGTTAAGTTTTCTAGTCCTTCAGGAGGCTGCTCTATGTTAAGCTTTACTTAACTTTACTTTCATAAACATAAACAATCACATGCTTATTCAAACATGAGTATGTTCCCATTTGAATTGTTGATTGAAGTCTTCTTAGACTTATAAACAAAACTGTGTTGAGACTTGCACCAGAGATTTACCTCACTCAGGCCTTACAATTGTGAAAGGTTTTTATTTTCACCTCAGCAGTATTTTCTTTGTTCCTTACAGAGAGCTCCTGCACAGGTTTCTCCCTATTAACATTTAGGGATCTTTCTCTATGTCTGTTTCAAATCTGACAGATCACGCTGACACAACACTGTCCTCAGCAGTATCCTGAAAACATCCTCTCTTAGCAGCCATTGTCCCTCACACATATGCACAGAGAGAGCAGAAAACAGTTAAAAAATAACAGTTACTGGAATAACAGTCACAATAGAATGAAATACCTCTGTGATTCAGTCAGCCAAAAACATAAGAGTAACCCATGTTAAAAGTACCCAGTAATTTAGCATAAGTAAACATCCGCATTTCAGGAAATTATATCATTATCCTTAACAGATACTTGCATTAGAGATGGCTAGAGCTTTGGTGGATCAGTTTGACAGGCGTGTTATGCTATGATTGAGAACTACCTATCATCACATCTACTACTGAGAGGTCTTTGGTAGAAATCACTGGTGCTTCCTTTGATGGGCGGACACCACATGAACGGCACTTCCTCCCTCTGATTCCTTGTATTGATGCTGTGCTCATTGCTCAGGTCAAAGCCAAAAGAGACGCACAGCCCCTGTACATTTGCAGAGTTCCAGCTGAACCGAACTTAGTAACATTTACCGTATTTTTCGCTCTATAAGACACACCAGACCACAAGACGCACCTAGTTTTTGGAGGAGGAAAACAAGGGAAAAAAAATTCTGAATCTCAGAAGCCAGAACAGCAAGAGGGATCGCTGCGCAGTGAAAGCAACAATCCCTCTTGCTGTTCTGGCTTCTGGGATAGCTGCGCAGCCTGCATTCGCTCCATAAGACGCACACACATTTCCCCTTACTTTTTAGGAGGGAAAAAGTGAGTCTTATAGAGCAAAAAATACAGAAAATGCACATGGAAGACTGCTAGCTAAAGCCATTGTTGCTAACTATCTACATTCACAGAACCCATTTTATATCAGCTTGTCTGTGAGGAAATCTTTTGTGTCAGCTGTGGAATCCCAGCACATTCGGGAGGATTCTTGAGGTATGGGCCAGGACAAGGATGGCAAACTGATGGGCTTGTACAGTAGATGCTAATGGACTACATCTTGCCTTGTCTGTGACCATTGGCAGTGCTAGCTGAGGTTGATGGAAGTTGTAGTCCAGTAGCATCTGGTTCCCCATATATTTCTCTTAGCCCATTCTGTTCACCCAGGGACTAACCAGGCCAGCTTGGCCTCACCCTTGCTTTTATTACTTGGAAGTGCATTCATGAACATAGCCTGCTCTTCCCTGCATGTTGCAGATGAAGTTTGGTTGGGATGGGTTAGCTGTACAACATTATCTTGGAGGGAGACTTACAAGGACCCCTGGGGCTCTCTGGAAAACTGCTTAGGTGGTGGCTTGCCCTTGCATTTTGCCTGTGTAGTGCCATAAGGCAACTTTTATTCTGATAGCGCCGCATAACTAATAATATGCATGCTACAAAACCTGTAATAAGATCTTTAATCCTTTGTGAATGCTGAAGTTTATGTTTGGGTGTAGCACTAAAGGAGACTTACTCAAAAGTCATGACCTTCAACTTTGAGACAAGAAATCTCATTGACTGTTGTGGTTAAGAACTGACACTCTTCGTTTGCATAATTTATACTTGCAGTAATGCTCTCTAATGTTTTTCCTGGAAATTCTCATTAGACTTAGAATAATTCAGGCACCTTTGAAAGCTGTGCGGCACACATTCTTTCTCTCTCTCTCTCTCTCTCTCTCTCTCTCTCTCTCTCCCCTCCCTCTCCCCCTCCCTCTCCCTCTCCTCTTCCCTCCCTACACACACACACATACACATGCATGTTTCTGGAAGGCTATTTCAGTCACTGGCTTTTTATATTTTGATAGATACATTCAGTTAACTATTTAACCAAGAAAAAATTAAGCACGTGTGTGCACACACATTTTTACAAATCTTTATATATGTCTAGTACAGGCCATATTTTACAAGTTAATTATAGTTGTAATTAATCTTATAAAAATAATATTAACGGGCTGCTAAGGCAATTCTGCTGGGTTGCCATAGAGATAGAGCTGAGGTGCATTACCAAGGTAATATGTGTATAACAAGCAATTGGCCACAACACTTTCTTATGCATCTACAGAATCCCAGTATAGCATGGATTTGCAGTGTAGTTTAGGAGATAGGAATATTGGTCACAGTTATCAGACAGATAAAAATTTCATGAAGAGTCTAGATAATATTACATTACAGTCCTTTGGATAAGGTGGGAAATAAATGTAAATTTCAAAGAGGAGATTCAAAGGCTGCCTGACAATAAGAAATTGCCAACACACTCAAGAAGACTCAAGACAAGAAAGATGGGCAGCAAGTTATATTTATTAAAATTCAACAACTATAGAATCTGGCAATCATAATAATTCAATCAAAAGTAGCCAAAACCAAAATGAGATCTGGGTGGTGAGGTACATTTATGGGAAGATTCCAACTTTCCCATCTCCTGATCCAGCTGTCAGCTGCACACTGTGATCCTGCATAAATGTCTAATGATATTCTTCCCCCTCACTGCATAGTCCTTGGGCATATGAACCTGACATGCACACCGTGACCCCGTTGGTCATCCTTCACCCCAGTGCGCCAGACAGGCCCAAGCACCACTCTGTCAGATATTTCCCAAAATCCACTCACCCACCCGGACCAAATGCCAGTTAGCCAGATTCAAACAAAACGCCACTCCAGTCACACAGACAACACCCAACAGTGTGAAGTAGGCAAAAAAGATGTGACATGGGCCAATTAGTGTCACCCAGAAAATTCCTACTCGGTCACTGCAATGAAAGCAACTAGCAGAGCCCACACTGCAAAAGGGGCAGGAGGGTGGGAGCCTCAGTGAAAAGAGGGGAGAGTATGGGGTGGAGGGGGCTTAAATAGGCTGATCTCCACTTCTCCCCCATAGCGCAAGTCACCCCACGTGGTTGCCCACATTACCACTGTGGGAGAGTCCATCTCTTCTTGCATACGGGGAAGAAACAGAATTTGGTGGGGCAGTTAGCATCTTTTTTTACATTCTTGACAGAATTCACTTTATCTGGGCAGCCTTATAGCATAGCTGGATAGATTCCACTTGTTCTGAGATAATACAATTGATTAACAACCAGTTCAACAGCAGAGAGACAAAAGATAGTGGTGTCTTATAGTGTTTTTTCCAGAAATAATTGCGTGAGCTTTCCTGACTTGAATGACTTTCAACTGTCAGTTTAAGACAACAGGTGAATATATATACATACAAAATACATACGTACCTTGCTACTTTCCTAACAGAAGTTTTGATAATACTTAGGTAAGGTGAGACTCTCACATTGCCTTGTGACGGCCCTTGTTCTGATGAGAAGTTATCATAGGTTCATATATTCTAAAACCCACTTTTAAGAATTAAGCAGGTTTGTACAATCTGTGAAACCAAATATTCCAAACCAGATTTATGCATATCAAGTGCACCTTCATACAAGACTGATAGGGGATTTTTTCCAGCATGCTGAAAATGATATTGATCAGCTAGCATTCTAAAATAATGTACTTAAAAACATTATCTTTCACAGTAAAAAAAGATTTTTTTTGAAAGATCTGGAATGGATCTTTAATGTTTTCTTTTGTGTGGCCTGTGCTCAAACATCTTCCAGGTTTCTGTGTGTGCATGCTCATAACTCCTGCATTTACTGGCTGGAGGAACATGCGAGTTTGTAATCAAAGCCACAAAATTTGAGCACAGCACCCCACCATTCATGTGGAAAGGAAAACCCAGCAATCTTTAAAAGAGTGACATGTGACCAAAGGTTCAGACCACACAATCACAACTACAAACTCACTCTTAAAAATGTCATGTCAAATGGCAACTCTAGGTTGGGAATAAAGATGATAAAAGCAAGAAGTCCTTTAAAAAGTAGCCTCCTATGAGGAAAAACCACACATGCAGTACCCTTAGATATTTCTTCATAAAGAAAAAAATCAGTCAGAGTACCCTCATGTTTGAAAACAAAGCTTTTTATAGAACAAGAATTCTGTTCTAGAGGAGTGGGTGGGAGGAGCTATTTGGTTATGGATCCACTAGCCCATCTGACCAGTGGAAAAACTGCTTTGGTTCTTGGTTTTCATCTTCTACTGTCCCCCCGCCCCCCTTGGTATGAGTGAAAAATCAGAATGCAAGTTGTTATTTTTCAGGGTGCCAGATTATGTGGTGGGTTCTACACCTGCCCTTTCATGGGAGACTCACCAATATGAGAAATACAGTGGTACCTCTGGTTACATACTTAATTCGTTCCGGAGGTCCATTCTTAACCTGAAACTGTTCCTGACCTGAAGCACCACTTTAGCTAATGGGGCCTCCTGCTGCCGCCGCACCACTGCTGCCCGATTTCTGTTCTCATCCTGAAGCAAAGTTCTTAACCTGAGGTACTATTTCTGGGTTAGTGGAGTCTGTAACCTGAAGCGTATGTAACCTGAAGCGCCTGTAACCCGAGGTACCACTGTATGTACCTGGCATTGCGCTCTGCTGTAGAAATGAAACATGAATGTAACCCGCAAAGCAAGTCAGATACTGTTATTTCTTCCTCGTTGTGCAGTAGCCCCTCATTAGGCCTTGCTAACCTGTCTTTGATCTTGTATGAAAACTTCTGATTAGTCAAGACAGGTTGATGTGAAATGCAGGAAAGGAATGTGAACCTGTGAACGCAGTGAGCCACATCAAGAGTTTCTGAAGTGGAGGGCCTGTTTCCCAGGGGTTGCAGTGCAAAAAGGCAAGGGGCATACGAGACTGGCAGCATCCAAGGGGCTTAAGACACACTGTCTTCTTGGGCAGGCAGTTTACCTTTTTTCAATGTAGGAATATAGTGAAAATGCCACACCTATATACTCTCACCCTCTACCCTGAGTAATTTAGTGTGTCCTTTTAGTTTTGTAAATTATGATCGGTTCTTTGGGGGGGAATTTAATAGTTGAAGTATCCTATTCCTTTCATCAGTTTTTTCTGAAAGGCTTTCATTTTGTCTGGGTCTGCGGGGGGGGGGGGGAGTAATTATTGGTGCTTTTATATTCAGTTCTATGTTTTTAAGATCATTTTCAAAGGAAGATGGCTGAATATTGTTTCTTAATACACTGCTACTTATGCACCTATTAAAACGTAGTAGATGAAACCTTTGTGCAATAAGGGAGAAGAGTGATTGCAACACAAGATTATCTCCCTCTTCATAGATTGCAGTCAAGTACCCTGTCCAAATTCTGATTTACTGCCCTGGAAGGCTAATCCTGCTATGCCTGTTTCACATGGAGTATCTTTTGTTCAAATACCCCTCCACCTGGTGAGAGCTGGTATTTTCTATGACAGGCTAATTCCATTTTTCAATTACCTTCCCTGAGATTTTGAACATTCTTGGAATTGTGGTGATTTTCAGCCACAACTGATTAAAACTGACAAAGCCATAATACACAAAATTGTTAGCTCTTGGTGTCAAAATGCTTGTTTCTTCTACAGTTATTCAAGAATTAATTACATTCCTGTACACTTTGTTACCACTTTACCACATGCACTCAAAAATTTCTTTGTCCTTTAAATTCATACTGTGTCTTTCTTCAAAAGGAGTAGAGTATCACTATATTTCATTGCTGTTGTTTCTTTCCTGTCTATAGTTATCTTAATGATATGGACCGTATAGCAGATTCTGGCTATTTACCTACCCAACAAGATGTCCTTAGAGTCCGAGTTCCAACTACAGGAATCATTGAATACCCATTTGACTTGCAAAGTGTCATTTTCAGGTAGAGAAAAAGGCTTTAAAAATTGTTATTACTTGATACATTAATTTTGGGGGGTTTTTTAAGCTTGTATAATCAACTGTGAGAAAATATCAATTTTGAAGAATTTCTTTCCTTTTTTAAAAATGGTAACAACAATTTCCATTTGGATACACATTCAGGGAAACTATTGTCAAACTGCAATCTCCACCACCTCTTATTTTACATTGTTCAAGAATGTGGGGTAGAGAAGAGATTTACTTGCATTAACGTATGTACAACATACATACAATTTAATGTACAATTTAAATATAAGTTTCAAACAACCACCCATTTTTTTAAAATGAAAAGTAGTGCCCCAGCACCTGCAAATTTATATAAATATATTGCATCCACTAAACAGTTGCTGGTATAAAATCCTCTCTACAAATTCTGCCTCATCTTTAGTTTTTTAAAAACAAACTTTAAAAATAATAACTTGTTAGTGAACAGAAATCTCCACGTTTTATGCGTTTTACAACCTTATTATGCTGACATTAGCTGTGCATGTTTAAAAAATTTCAGAATGTTACCATAATCTGTTTTAAAGGAGCAGACTGTTTACCATATCAAGCAGAAAGTTTCATTTTTAATCTTTTAAAATGCCAGTTAGCTATAATGTGTTTATACAGAAACTTTTTTACGTAAACTAAAAGTAATGAATAGGTCTCCTGCTCAGTGATGTCTGGGGCAGCAGTGCCTCTCAGCAGAAGCTGAAATCCGGATTTGGGTGCATTATGCATTCTAAACATTATAACTTTTTGTTAATTTTCTTCTTAAATGTCTTTAGCAATTATAGTCTAGCTAACAAAAGTTATTTGTCAGATCTGTGCAGTATTTCCCATCAGCTCTATTCCATTATTCATTTTTCTGCTTTAGATCCCCCCATATAATTATATAATGTGTTTGAATGCTAGCTTTCTCTTGAAAAAAAGAGTATTTCATACCATGCATACTATTTTGTTACAGATTAATGTAAAATATAGGCTGCATTCTCACACAATAGTAAACTGAGCTTTCATATTGCAAGAACAGACCTATAATTGTTTACTAAAATAAGACATCTTCAAATTGTGGTTTATTAAACCAGTTTGTTCCAAACAAACCATAACCAAGATTAACCACAGTTTAGGGTTTGGATGTTATCCTAAACTTTAGTTAATCAAAAATGATGAGAAAGTTCAATCTCTTTCCTGCAGCTGCACCAGAATGGTGGTGGTGGTGGGGATGCACAAGCTTCAGACTCACACAGGGTTGTCCTCGTTCAAATAAAACAAGGGCAACAGTGAAGTAGACAGACCACATGCTGGCTTTTGTTCCACACACACTTCCAAGTTTTATATGTTCACATTAGTTGTCAGAATCTTTTATATCCCAGTTTTACTTCTAAAGGACATCTCATCCTCAAGCAAAGCAAGTGTCAATATTTGAGGCAACATTTCTGTAAGCCAGATATTTTCCATAAGTTTATTCAAGGTGTACTTTCAGGCATTAATGATCAGAATTCTTAAGGCTGCACCTTTACTCAATTTATTATGGAATAATCTCACTGAACTTCTATTTAGGTATGTTTGGTTATTACTGAGCTGCTACAGACTGGCTGACTCCTCAAGCTGGTATATATCTTGTGGTTTACTCATGATATAGAACACACACCTGTTTTCCATTTAAATGTGGATTGAATGCCAGTGTATAGTTGGCTGACTCTAATGCCTTTCTAATTGATTGCATTAATGTAAATAATACCATGCTTTTTATATCTTATATCTTACCTTTTGACCCATGTATTTTGCTGTTATTACAGAATGGTGGATGTGGGGGGGCAGCGATCAGAGCGAAGAAAATGGATACACTGCTTTGAAAATGTCACCTCTATCATGTTTCTAGTAGCCCTTAGTGAATATGATCAAGTACTTGTGGAATCAGACAATGAGGTAAGCAATTTTAAAAATGCACCATTACTTGAGAAGTAATTTAAGGCTCCCATATGAATTTGCCCATGTGCTGACATTTTTCCATGGCATTCTGAGTCTATTCAGATAGTTGCGAGCAGGGCCTTTTCTGTGGTATCACCCCTGTTGTGGAAGACGCTGCTCAAAGAAGTTTGTCAAGATGGTTGTTCCATGGTCTTTTGCAAGTTGGCTGAGACCTTTTAATGCATTGGGCTTTTGAGGAGTTGTTGAGTCTCTTTTGTTGTTTTTGTCTGACGTTTTATGGCTTTATGAAATCCCTGTTCACAATTCCCTCAGTCAAGGAAGAGGATGGATCCCTATCTTATCCTTTGCATAGCTCTGTTCAAATAAATGTCTATTCATTTCATGTAATTGATACTTTTATAGCAGCATACTATAACAAGCTTTGCTCAGATTACTCTTGTTTATCAAACTGTCAAGAGGAGTAACACAGAAGTACAAGATGAACAAAATAATATTTTATGTATATCACATCATTTCAGATTAGGGCAATTTCACCCCTGTGTGTTCATCACATAGTGCACACTTTCAACGCTTCTGCCTCTCCCTTCCCCGACTACTCCTTCTGTGGGCGGAAATACTATAGCCCTAGGGGTGCTGGGGCTTGTAATCCTAGTCACCTTCTCAGCCAATAGTTGCCAGCCGAAGTTTTGAGGTCCTCTTTGTGGTTTCATCAAGAACTGTGACTTGTGGCACAGTGATGCAAAACAGAGCCTTCTTGGTGGAAGTGCTCCAATTGTGGAGCTCCTTTGCTGGGAAAGTGTATTAGTCCTCTATGTTGACAACCTTTTCACCATTGGCTAAAGACACATCTGTTTATCTGGGCTTTGGGGACAAAATTAGATTTGGAACCCAATTTTTTTAGTATCACTTCCTGCTGGACTGTGTTTTGGGGGCTTTAGGTAATGTACCGTATTTTTCGCTCTATAGGACGCACTTTTTCCCCTCCAAAAATGAAGGGGAAATGTGTGTGCGTCCTATGGAGCGTATGCAGGCTCCTTGGCTTCGCGGCGACGCGCCTGTCCTGGAAGCCGGAGGAGGAACAGAAGGGTCTCCTTCTGTTCCTTCTCCAGCTTCGCTGAAGGGCGCTGCGCCTTCTCCCTCTCTGCGCAGCGCCTCTCCTGTGAAGGAGGGGTGCTGCACAGAGAGAGAGAAGGCGCAGTGCCCCTTCAGCGACGCGTCTGTCCTGGCTTCTGCCTTAGCCCTGCGCAGCCTCTTCAGGCAGGGGGAGCCTTCATCCCGCTGCCCTGAGGAGGCTTGGCGCGGTTATCCCAGAAGCCAGAACAGCCACATGGTATCCCAGAAGCCAGATCCCTCTTGCTGTTCTGGCTTCTGGGGTTCAGAATAATTTTTTCTTGTTTTCCGCCTCCCAAAACTAGGTGCGCCCTATGGTCCGGTGCGCCCTATGGTGCGAAAAATACGGTAGTTTTATATGTATTGATTACTGTTTTCTGATGGTTGTATTTTACTACATAGGATCCTGCTTTTGGGGCGCAGCATTGAGGAGCTAGAGAGGAAAATTAGGTCATTTGTCTCCACTAGCAGGGCCACATTCCTTGAGTAGAGCTACAGTGAGGGAAACCTCCTGACAGCAGGAAGAAATCTGTATCCAAATCACAATGTCTTTTGAACTTCTGCAATGAACCATCCCATTTAGCTGGGTGTTTCCTTTTTCTACCATGGAGTTTTTCTTTCGGCAAGATTGAATCACATTTAAATGCAAATGTGCATAGAGATAATCTAGCCTGGAAAGCACTTACCAAGGAAGTCATTATGTGTAAGGGAACTTGTTAATTTATGATATGATTTTAAACACATTAGTCATGCTTCAAATTTGAGGCATGTACCGTCATACCTTGGGTTACAGATGCTTCAGGTTGTGCGTTTTCGGGAACAGGTTACTTCAGGGTTTCAGCGCATGCGCAGAAGCACTAAGTTGCGCTATGCGCAGAAGTGCTGAATCGCGACCCACGCATGTGCAGGCTGCGAGTTGCGAACGTGCCTCCCGCACGGATCACGTTTGCAACCCAAACGTCCACTGTATAGCACAACAAAGGTTGGGGGGTTTTATTTTAAAAAATCATTTCATTCTTCTTCTTCTTCTTCTTCTTTATTGAATTTATATACTGCCCTATACTCAAAGGTCTCGGCAGTTTTTTCATATTTGTTTAAGGCTGGGTGGACTTTATTTTCATGTACTCATGACTCAGTTTTGAGTCAAGAGCCTTTATGAAAATCTCAACAGAAAAGAAAAATTGAGGACACTTTATCCTTTATCACCACTAAGAGAAGCATATGATATAGTATAACCCTACTCTGCATTTGTTTGATCTTTTAATCTCATAATTAAATTATTAGATTAAACAATACGTGGTTGCTCTGCTGTGTTCCTTCTTCAATACTTTATTTTAAATAATTTATAAGAAGAGGACCTCTTAATTATATTGCCTTATCCATCCCCCTCTCAATTTTCTCTACTTTTTTCCTATTATTAAGAAATAATTGAATAATTGCTTTCTGAATTGCATTTGTTGGTTTCTTGAAGTGTAAGTAGTTTCATTTCAATGTATTGATGATAGAATAACTAGTTTTCATCACTTGAAACTGCCAGTCCTGGTATCACTCTGTATCTAGTGTAGTGTGACAGAATGGGTTTTTCTGTATTTTCCTATATACATAAAAATGTAATGCTGTTGTCATGCTGCAGTTTCTGTGGCTGCCAATAGGTGGCCATGCCAACTCCAGCATTATGAGAGGGTGGCAGGCAGCCCAAATGTTTAATAGAGTGGGGATAGGGCAGTTGGGCAAATTGCTCTGTGAAGCGCCACTTCTGCTATACATGTCTGCAACAAAGTTCTGAGGTGCCTTCCCCCTCTTTTAAAAGTGGGTGGCAGTTACAAACAACCATACAAATCTGGAAAAAGAAACCTTTAGCTTATGTCTCTGAAATCTCTCTATTTAGTCCCCTGTATTTTCACCCACTTTCTCATTCTAAAGAACAGTAGATATTAAGGGCTGGAGGAGTAGGGGACTTTATTGACTGAGATTTCTATATAAATGGGAAACTTATCAAAGAAATGGAATTGAATGAGAAATTGGAAAACATCCACATCCCTTGGTTTACATGACAACAGATTAGTGCTTTTCTGCACAACAAAACTGTTGAAACCTCTGCCACATGTGATCTTTCCAATTTTGAAAATTTTATTCTCTTATTTCTTCACACTATTCAAAAGGTACAATTTAAAGTATTGTTAAAATTTTGCTCAGATATGAACCTGTTAACCAAATGAGTTTAAGAATTTCCTGGAACACAAACTTAAAATGTGACATAACTGAAGACACTTAACTAGCAATGTGGGGGGAAATCTCTTTTTCATAATGGGATAGTTTTCCAGCAGGGCAATAACTAATAAGTTGAGAGTCCTTAGTGGCCAAAGAAAAAAGGATGATTTCATACCTGTTTTGTCTGGCTTTATTTCTTTTGTATGCTAGGAAGAACATGTGTTTGAGATCGTGAAAGCTGTTGCTTGTTGTGCTGGGCAACAAGTGGGCCTTTTTCTGTATAATACAGCTTCAAATACATATATATGTTCATGCAAAGTAACAGCAATACAAGAATCTGTTACCTAACAACAACAATCTACTCTGGGTGGATTCCATCAAAACATGAAAAACACAATAAAACATCAAACATTAAAAGCTTACCTATACAGGGCTGCCTTCAGATGTCTTCTAAAAGTCATACAGTTGTTAATCTGTTTGACATCTCATGGGAGAGTATTTCACAGGGTGAGTGCCTCTACCGAGTAGGCCTGGGTGGTATACCAATATATACCAATATATACCAATATATACCAATATATACCAATATATATCACCAGTATATCACCCAGGACTGGTATGAGGAGCAGACCAGAACGTCGGCTTCTCTCAGCGGTATATCTTGACTTCCTCTAGTGGGTGCTGCTAGCAGAGGGACTCAGGAGTGGCAGCAGTTTCACCAGTGATACACCATTGAGTGAAACTGCCACCCCACTCTGCCCTCATGCGGCACAGAGGGAGAAACAAGCTGTATCGCTGAGGCGCCGATACATCTTGTTCCTCCCTCTGCATCTTTGCATCCCTCTGCTCTGGGGTGCGCGGTTGCCACTCCCCTCAGCCGAGCAGTTAAAGCAGAGGTTTCCAAACTTGGGTCTCCAGCTGTTTTTGGACAACAGTTGCCATCATCCCTGACACCTGGTCCTGCTAGCAAGGGATGATGGGAGTTGTAGTCCCCAAACAGCTGGAGACCCAAGTTTGGGAAACTCTGAGTTAAAGGATACCTCAGCCCAGCGCTGGCTCTCATAAGTTATGAAACTGCTCAGCTGAGGGGAGCACACCAAGCAATTAAAGGAGCCCCCAGCCCAGGCTTGCACGTGAGCAGGAGGAGCACCAGGGCTGGCTCAGCTGGGGATTGGGAGCCCTCCCATGCCCCAGTTGAGCCATGCAAACAAGCTGCTTTGTCCCAGTCTGTGAGGCACTGGGGTGAAACCGCCTCATCTCCCGCGGTGAGAGTTGAGGCAGTTTCACCTGGTGCCTTGTGGGCTGAGGCCAATACAGCTTGTTTTTTAAATATCACAGTATATCACCAGACCGTGGTGTTTGGCTGATGATACACCACAGTGTTGCAAAGCTGGTATCACCCAGCCCTCCTACCAGGAAGGCCGTCTGCCTGATTCGCTGTAACTTCACTTTTCACATTGAGAGAACCTGTCAAAAGGCCCTTGGAACTAGACCTCAGTGTCCAGGCTGGATGATGAGGGTGGAGACGCTCCTTCAGGGCCTGGGTTGTTTAGGGCTTTAAAGGTCAGTACCAACACTTTGAATTCTTTTTGGAAACGTACCGGGAGCCAATGTTTTTTTTATATATATATCTGATCTTTTATTAATTTTCATCAAGAAAAATACATATACATTGCAACTTAACAAATTTTCTCATTTTTGGACTCCCTTCAGCCTCTCTGACAATCATCCGAATTAAACTTTTTAATTACCGTATTTTTCGCCCCATAGGACGCTCCGTCCCATAGGACGCACCTAGGTTTTTTTGGGGGGGAAATAAAGGAAAAAAAATTCCCTTTATTCCCCCCCCCCCAAAGCAGGTCGGGGAAACAGAACCAGGTCGAGGAACAGCGGGATGGCGGCGCTGCGCCTCCCTGCTGTCCCCCGAGCTTGTGGGGCTGGCCGATGTCTGCCCTGCGCGAGGGGCGCTCTCCATCAGGGCGCCCCGCCCGCCGGGCGGCAGGCTGCTATCCGCAGCGTGGGGAGCCTTGCCGGGACCTCCGGCAAGGCTCCCCACGCTGCGGATGTCTGCCTGGCGAGGGGGCGCTCTGCTTCAGGGCGCCCCTCGCGCCGGGCGGCAGGCTGCTATCTGCAGCGTGGGGAGCCTTGCCGGGACCTCCGGCAAGGCTCCCCATGCTGCGGATGTCTGCCTGGCGAGGGGGGCGCTCTGCTTCAGGGCGCCCCTCGCGCCGGGCAGCAGGCTGCTATCTGCAGCTTGGGGAGCCTTGCCAGGACCTCTGGCAAGGCTCCCCACGCTGCGGATGTCTGCCTGCGAGGGGGGCGCTCTGCTTCAGGGCGCCCCGCCCGCCGGGCGGCAGGCTGCTATCCGCAGCGTGGGGAGCCTTGCCGGGACCTCCGGCAAGGCTCCCCACGCTGCGGATGTCTGCCTGGCGAGGGGGGTGCTCTGCTTCAGGGCGCCCCTCGCGCCGGGCAGCAGGCTGCTATCTGCAGCGTGGGGAGCCTTGCCGGGACCTCCGGCAAGGCTCCCCATGCTGCGGATGTCTGCCTGGCGAGGGGGGCGCTCTGCTTCAGGGCGCCCCGCCCGCCGGGCGGCAGGCTGCTATCCGCAGCGTGGGGAGCCTTGCCGGGAACTCTGGCAAGGCTCCCCACGCTGCGGATGTCTGCCTGGCGAGGGGGGCGCTCTGCTACAGGGCGCCCCGCCCGCCGGGCAGCAGGCTGCTATCCGCAGCCTAGACATCCCTGCTGGACCTCCCGTAGGGCTGCCTAAGCTGCGGATGTGTTCCTGAAGCCTGGAGAGCGAGAGGGGTCGGTGCGCACCGACCCCTCTCGCTCTCCAAGCTTCAGCAAAAGCCTGCATTCGCCCCATAGGACGCACCCATATTTCCCCTTCATTTTTGGAGGGGAAAAAGTGCGTCCTATAGGGCGAAAAATACGGTACACATTTCCTAAATTTTCTATTGCCTTTTAACATACCCTTCCACACCTGTTTTCCTTTCTTACAATATTTCTTAGGTTTTTACAGAGCTTCTTTAAATGCCACTAACGTTATTTCATTGTCACTTATACATCCCCAATACTCCACTAGCTTTCCCCAGTCCTCGATAAACTTTTGATCTCGTAGATATCTGATCTTCCCTGTCATTTTATCAAGTTCTGCATAGTCCATCAGCTTCAGTCTCCACTCCTCCAATGTTGGCACTTGTTCCTGTTTCCATTTCTGGGCCAGTAATATTCTTGCCGCTGTTACTGCATATTGGAAAAGTTTACAATCCTTTCTATTTATTTCATTTCCTATGATTCCTAGAAGAAAGGCCTCTGGTTTCTTAACAAATGTATATTTCAGCATTTTTTTTCAATTCATTTTTCAATCCATTGAAGTGGGAGATAACCAGAGCATGCACCACTCTACTCTGGTGAGACAGTGTGCAAGCAGGTAGGTTTTCAGCTGGTGTACCTTGTGGAGCTGGTAGACAGATTCACTGGACACAGAATCAACCTGTGCCTCCATGGACAGCTGTGAGTCTAAAATGAGCCGTAGGCTGTGCACCTGGTCCTTTGGATCTCAAAGTTGTTAATAAAGGAAGACCTTCTGGCTCAAGACTGTGTTAGTACTTCGGGTTGCTTGTTGCCCCTAACCTGATAATGCACTTCAAATTTTTCTTTGCTCTATGACTCTTGGTGAAATATTCAGTTCTCTATTACCTTAGTTGTAAAGCCCACAAATCTTAATGGGACATACTTTTTTTCAATATAGATGTACAGTGAAAATGCTTAATGCCAAAGAATGAAAGTAGCAAGCTTTTACTAGCTTATGTTTCAGTTACAGATAGGTAGCCGTGTTGGTCTGCCATAGTCAAAATAATGTGTATCTGAAGAAGTGTGCATGCACACGAAAGCTCATACCAAGAACTAACTAAGTTGGTCTTTAAGGTGCTACTGGAAGGAATTTTTTTATTTTAGCTTATGTTTGGCATACTGTGAACAATTGAATGATTCTTAGGTGACAGAATACCAGGTGTGTTCAGTTCATTAATTTCACTGGTACTTGGAATAGCTAAACTTACATCATTTTGTAGAATATTATTCCTCTCAATAGAGAAAACCATAAAGGATTCAGACATTTTGCACTGAGTGATTTAAAGCTTATTCAAATCCAAAATTATCCTGATCAGAAAAGGCAAGATAACTGAAATACTGGAGTGTACTGAGAAGTGTATGCTACTATTGTGTGGTTTGCATATTTGTGGGGGCAGAATTGTGTGTGTGTGTGTGTGTGTGTGTGTGTGTGCGCGCGCGCAAATAAAATTTGCCATTTTCATTCATAAATTTCAGATTTCACATATTTATGCAAGGTACAAGGAGCAATTTACCTGTTTGAATAACTGAATTCATGTGACTGCCTACTGTACAAAGTAGTTTAATTCCTTTTATTTCCTCAAGGATTCAGTTTATCCTTTAGGATAAAATAGGATACATACACACATGACAGATATTAGTTGTAACGAAATATTATAGCTAACGAGTAGTGTACTTTGGGTTTAAATGAGTTTGCTTACACCATTATCTTGTGATGAATGTGACAAGCTAAAGTTAAAATAGTAGTATGAAAATGTTGATGTGTAAATGTCTGTCTAAATGGGTCCCAAACCAACCCAAATTCTTCTTTCAGTATTGAGTGAAGTTTTGGTATGCAACAGATACCAGATTAGCAGGTATCCCACCTAGTGGATTACAAATAAGGGTGGCCGAAACAATACAAAACAAAACAAAAATAAATAAATAAATAAATTCCTTCCAGTAGCACCTTAGAGACCAACTAAGTTAGTTCTTGGTATGAGCTTTCGTGTGCATGCACACTTCTTCAGATACACTGAAACAGAAGTCACCAGACCCTTATATATAGTGAGAGGATGGGGAGGGGTATCACTCAGAAGGGTGGTGGGAATGGGTGATTGGCTGATAGGTGTGGTAAACCTGTTGATGTAAGGACTGTCTTACAAGAAAAAGCAAGGAGTGAGTTGGCTAAAAATAAGGGTGGCGTTTAATTTACGCTACTTGAACACTAGATGGTGCTATAATCCTCTGGACTATTGTATAAATATATGTATTAACCTCCATTCAGGTTAGTGTTGTATCAAAAGATTTCTCAGTCTCTCATCAGTTAACGAAAAAAGAAAATGCATTCATAAATTATCCAAGGGGACAAATAATTCGGTGACAGTCTCACGGCTTAAGTGCTGGGTGCTAGTTCCACTTTCCTATTGAAACTTTAGGATGCAACGGATATGGTTGTGCTTTCTTTACTTTCAAGGCACCCAGAAGCTATTTGTGAGTTTTCTTTGTTTCTTTCTTTCTACAAATAATCTCACCAGTGTTTCTCAACCTTTTTCCAACCATGGCCCTCTTCCGACCTTGTTTCCTTCCAGTCCGCCCCCCCCCCCCCCGGCGTTCCTACTGATAAAAAGGTAAAGGTTTTGTTTGTAAATAGAACATATTTTATTTATATTTTTATAATTTATACAAAATACAAAATTTATACTTTAAGTATTTCTCGATCAATGTGACCCTTGTGCTTGATGACCAGAAACAAGCTTTTTTATATCTGGTTCTATTGCTGTCCCCTCTGTCCAGTATGTTAAGGTGATTCCAGGTTAGGCTGTGTTACCTCTTGCATGCAGTAACATGCTTCCTTTCACAGTAATACTTGCACAAAGAAACAGCGTCCCACACACTAAAGCTTCTGCAGTCACACACCTTGCCCATGACAAACGAGACATGGGCAGGTTGGTGCAGGCAGGATTGGAGTGTGGAAGTGGGAGGGAGAAGGAAGTGGCAGCAAGTTGGTGCAGAGTGCACATGGCACTCCCTCCACAGGGAAGCACCGTCACTTCTCTGTTTACTCTAATTCTCTGTTTTATGTTTTCTTCACTTCTCTTTGAGAGGCACAAATACAAGATGGGTGACACCTGGCTTGAGAGCAGTACATGTGAAAAGGATCTAGGAGTCTTGGTTGACCACAAACTTGACATGAGCCAACAGTGTGACGCGGCAGCTAAAAAAGCCAATGCAATACTGGGCTGCATCAATAGGAGTATAGCATCTAGATCAAGGGAAGTAATAGTGCCACTGTATTCTGCTCTGGTCAGACCTCACCTGGAGTACTGTGTCCAGTTCTGGGCACCACAGTTCAAGAAGGACACTGACAAACTGGAACGTGTCCAGAGGAGGGCAACCAAAATGGTCAAAGGCCTGGAAACGATGCCTTATGAGGAACGGTTAAGGGAGCTGGGCATGTTTAGCCTGGAGAAGAGGAGGTTAAGGGGTGATATGATAGCCATGTTCAAATATATAAAAGGATGTCACATAGAGGAGGGAGAAAGGTTGTTTTCTGCTGCTCCAGGGAAGCGGACACGGAGCAATGGATCCAAACTACAAGAAAGAAGATTCCACCTAAACATTAGGAAGAACTTCCTGACAGTAAGAGCTGTTTGACAGTGGAATTTGCTGCCAAGGAGTGTGGTGGAGTCTCCTACTTTGGAGGTCTTTAAGCAGAGGCTTGACAACCATATGTCAGGAGTGCTCTGATGGTGTTTCCTGCTTGGCAGGGGGTTGGACTCAATGGCCCTTGTGGTCTCTTCCAACTCTATGATTCTATGATTCTTTTTTCTTCACTTACCTCTGTGGCCTCTGAGTCTTGTGCGGTGGCCCCCCATTCATGCAATTTTCACCTGGGGCCCCCTGTTGGGAAACATTGGTCTACACTCTGTAGCCTTCCTGCGTGTCTGCACTTCTTGAAAATTCCATAAGGTCCTAGGTTGGAATTTCTTCTAAGGCCTCTGCAATTTCAGTGTACCCTTCTCTGTTTTTCTACTGCTTCAGACAAAAGGAACGTTCAGGTACACATAGATAGCCCGAGAGCAGTCTGCCTGCAGCGCCACACGCTTCTTGGGGGCTGCCAGCCAGTGTGAACCTCTCCCATGGCAACTATAAAATCCAGCTGTAATTTGCATGTGTAAAAACAGAGCTTTCAGATCATTCCACCCCACCCCAAGTACAACACCAGAAGCATCTCAGTTGTTTGATACTGGTGACGCACCTGAATGTGTGAATCTGGTGTGGTTTTTTCATTGTTATTTTTTAGTAAAATCATTACTGGTGGAGCTAATGAACAAAACCTCTGATTTAAATACGGCAAGCTAAATTTCATTCAGCGTAGATAAGCCACTTTTTCTTTATTCAGTTGACTAAGCATCAAAATGATGACTGGGTGTTGAGAGGTTTGGGTGCTCATTCCACATTTTTTGCATGATCATCAGCCAGCTGTTCATAATTTTTGCTGTGGATTTTCTGGATTTGCATTGACATCCTCTTTATTGGTTGGTTGGCTCCCTGCCTGAGTCTGCTTCATTTCTTTTAGCTGTTAAAATTTTTAATTAGATACAAGAACTAAATCTGTTTCTACACCAAACATTTTTTCCACAGCTGCTTTCAGTGTTATCTTTTGAGCCCCCCTAGAAGTTGGTAAGATTTTAGGAATCTTCCCTGCTCGCGTGAAGCCACCTGTCAGTATTCTGGGCTTCAGAAACCGTTTTTGTGTTACAACCATGCATAGAGAAATTGATGGTTTCTGATGCAAGATCACTTCTCAAGTTGCCAATGTTTCGAATCCAGTTTAGTTCTGCAACATCTGAGTAAAAGTGAAACAGTTTAAATACTATGATTTCCTTATGCATCACAATTACTTTATTTATCAAGGACCAGCATCCATACCAGGAATAATGAGTAGCAGTGATATCACTGTGTGTAAGCAGTGTAACACTTGTGGGATTTATTTTTTTATAAATGTGAAATAAAGTACCTAGTTGAGATGAGCTTTAAGACTTTAGGTGACTATTATTTGAATGCAACATTCTAAAAGCCCTTGGTTGTAGATGTGGCAGTATATAAGTAAATGGAAGAATAATGTTTACTCTGATGAACAATTCAATGTTCTTTGGCATGCATATTGTGTATACAGTAGTTTGTAGTCAAGATAATATTTCATTTACATCTTAAGACAGTTTCTTTATTTTCATTGTTCTGGTTGAATCAAAACAACTTATCTCACATCTGCTTAAGTTAGAATTAGTAGTCTCCACTGGCTAGTGTCAGGAATTATGCTTAAAATATTCAGGAGAAAAGCTCGTACTTTCTCTACATAGGGCCAGATCATGCACCTCTGTTGTACTGAACATCTCTTTGGTTTGGGAACCTGCAGGATCCCAGCGAGGGTGGGGGCAGAGAGAAATAAGATAAGTGAGCCAGGCTCAGCAAATTCACTGTATTGATAAAGTATATGCTGAGGCACCAAGAACCTCACATACTTTACTCACATGGCATATTTATGTAGTCATTAAATGTATGTACAGTGTGTGTTTATACAGTATTGTACATGTCATCTGTGGATTTTGTTTTGTCTTTTATGGTAATGTATGCTTGAGATCTTGGGGTTAATGGGAGATCTGCTTTGGGCAGGAATGTTGACTCTTAAGTTATTTTCACAGCTTGTTGCTTGGCATAATTTACAAAAAGAAAAGCCTATCTACTTTCTAGCGGTGTTAGAAACTGAGATACAAAAACTAGGAGCTAAATGGAACCTTAAAGCTAGGATATGGGTGCAACAAAGGAATGTCTAGGCTTGCTTTTTTAATAACAAGAATACAAATCTGAAAATGAATAAACTGAATGAACTGCGGCTAAAATATGTTCATTTTCACATGGTCCCCTAATACTCTTAAGAGGGTCCTTTCTCCAGTCTTCAGAGAGTAGCTGGGAGAGTGGGGAGGTTGGTGCTTGTGCTCCAAACCAAGGGAAGTGGGTTTCCGATCTGGTTTTGGAGGAAGAATGCTAAGCATAGCCGGCTGCGTGAGACATTATAGCAAACCATTGTTAGTGCTAAGGAAGAAAATGAAGTCCTGTGCAAGAAGAGAGGAAGAGGGAGCATGCAAGCCCCCAGCTCATGTCTGATTAAATTAATTGATTTATTAAGATATTTCCATACAGCTCTTCACCAAAAACTGTCAAAGTCCAATTTACAACAAATCTCTCTCTCACACACACATGCATTTTTAAAAAGCATCGTAATCTTAACCCTTTGAAAGCCTGACAAAAAGTTTAGGCAAGATGCACTTCAGTAGGGGAGGTCGTTCCACAGATACTGTGCTACCACCAAAAAGGCTCTTTCACTGCATTGAGTCCAATAATGTAATCAGAGCTACATTTTTTTGAGAATGTTACCTAATACAATATGTTTAATTTACAGATTATGCCCTTGGAACATTTATTATAGTTAACATGTATGTATGAATTGTGTTATTCTCTCATTTAATTCTGTATTTTCCCTCTCAGAATCGAATGGAGGAAAGCAAAGCATTGTTTAGGACAATTATCACATATCCCTGGTTTCAGAACTCTTCAGTCATTCTGTTCTTAAATAAGAAAGATCTTCTAGAAGAGAAAATAATGTACTCACATCTAGTTGACTATTTCCCAGAGTATGATGGTAAGAGAGAACCCGGCTTCCTAAGACAAGTAAACTTCTTTTCATATACTTCCCTTCCACTCCTTCCATGGTTTCCTCTCTGTTCCCAACCTATCCTTTCATCTTGTTCTTCTAAATTTTTCTCTCATGTAATAACTTACGCTGCTGAATTACATCATTCTGCTAGGTTGATTGTCTTATTATAATAATTTTTCATGTATTCTATATATAACATCCAATCCTCTTTATGTTTTTTAAAATCTGTGTTTCTTATTCTATTAGTCATACCCGCTAGTTCTGCATATTCCAACAGTTTATGATGCCACTCCTCTTTTGCTGGAAATGCATCTGTTCTCCACTTTTGTGCAAATAAAATTCGTGCAGCCGTGGTCGCATACATCAGTAGACTCACTTGTTTTTTTTTGGGGGGGGTCTGTCATTATTATACCTAGAAGATAAGCTTCTGGGTTTTTAGGAAAGGATCTTTTAAACATTTCTTTTCAATTCATTATGGATTAATTCCCAATAGTCTTAAATAACACTATAAGACCACCACATATGGTAGAATGTTCCTACTGTCTATTTACATTTCCAACATTTATCACTTTCTAATTTGAACATCTGTTGGTGTTGTTTTTATTATAACAGGACCTCAGCGGGATGCACAAGCAGCAAGGGAGTTCATCCTGAAGATGTTTGTTGACCTGAATCCGGAGAGCGAAAAAATTATCTACTCCCACTTCACATGTGCCACAGACACGGAGAATATCCGCTTTGTCTTTGCTGCTGTCAAAGACACTATCCTACAGTTGAACCTGAAGGAGTACAACTTGGTCTAACTGTGCCTCTAAAGTCTCTACCACCCCTTATTCCCCCTTTGGGCAATGGAAGATATTCAAGAGGGACTGTATTATCTGTGAAAACAATCTGCATAATACTAATTTATTACTGGCCTGGACTCTGTGAATGTTCACAGGGTTTATAGTAAATATTATGATTTTATTTAAACTTTGCAGAGGAAAAAACAAAAGATGCTGAACTACATTCACAGCACATTTCCTCATTTTTTAAGTCAAAACCTTGTGACTCGATGTGTGTTAAATTCTCAGTCGTGCACTCACAAAGGATAGGGACTTGGATGGTCTTTGTTTTTTCTGAAGCAAAATCAAGTTGGTGTCTCTCCCCTCTTGTCTTAAGAGGTACAGTGGCCTTTTACCCAAGTTTCATTCTTTCATTTCCTCTATAGTGATATGGTCAGCAAAAAGCCGTCTCTAGAATTTAAGCCATCAGTTGTTCTGATTTTTCAGCAACTAGTTTTTGGAAGGATCAAAAATATTGATGTGCTTAACTTTCTTTTGTTTTTCATTTAATTTTTGGCAGAGATGTCAAATACATCTGCTTCTTGGTACTGTCTTTGCACTGAAGGCCCGGGAGTGTTGTTCAGTGGCAACATGAATTGTAGCAGTGTTACAGAATTTACCTTTAATTTTCTCATGGCAAACTGTGCAGAACACAATAACAAACAACTAAGACACAAAAGCAAATAAGGAAATAGGATAGCTTTTTTAATTTCCATGTGCCATAACAAAATTTATCCTCCCCCCCTTTTTTTATTGCGTCCTAATCACAGATGCCAAACAGATGTCATGGACACTACAAGTAACCTGGAAGTTTTTGTTTTTTGTTTTAATTAATCAGACCTTCTCGATTTCTCTCACCATTTCAAGCCTATTCTTACTGTCTACCAAGTTTGACATTGCCAGATCTGGCTTTTAAAAAAAATGGAAGTGTAAGTTACTGATTTTAAAGGTCAAGTTAACTGATTGGGGATCTGTCTGTTCCAGATGACAGCCAAATGTTTAAGCAGCTAGAGTTCAGCTTCTCTGTTTCCTGTTTGTATTGGGAAGCATTCCTTTGTCAATGCCAAAAAACCACTGCAGTGTGAGTGAAGTGAAAATGTTATTTGGTGCTACATACATATGGTCTGCTAATTCAAAGTCAGTTTTACTCTTGTCTAGGTGACATAGCATTCCACAGTATTTCTTTCTTCTTCTTAACTGAAAAACACAGAATTGGAAGTACAACATCCTTGATGTGGTTGCTTAATTGGTTTATTTGGGGATTTCTAAATAGGACCTGGCCTTAGAATTGTTATTATATGTGAAATGACTGGGGAAAATCATATTGGAAGGTGAAGGCTGCAGTCCTATGCACATTTCCCATTGAGAGCAATTTATTCTGAGTGGACATGTATGGGATTGTAAGTATACCTATTTTTAACAATATAAAGGGTGGAGAGATAAGACTGTGTATGTCTTGATGGGTATCTCTTTCACATCATGGATTGAAAGATAATTTTTAGGCTTTGTGTAAATAAGATTACTGTCAGATTGCAAAATTGTGTATGAAGGTTAGAAAGAGCATATGAGAAATTAACCCTAACCCTAACTTTTTCTAAAATGCCATGTTGCAGCCCTTTAGTAGAAACTGTAGCTCAGCAGCAGCATTTGTGGCAGAGGGGCAGTGAGACTGGTGTATTAGTTTAGTACCAAAGTTTAACTATGGCTGCAATCTACCAAGCATTATTTTCAGTGGCACTGGTGCAAGATTCCCACTTACAATGAGCATGAGTGTTAGTGCACCCGTGCTTGGTGGATGCTTCTCAATGATTTCTAATGAGATGCCGTTCACACTTAACTTTTTCCATTAAAATTAATGAAAAGTTGAGCTGCTTTTGTTCCCTCATAATGAAACATCTTGTAATTTAAAAATGGTTGTAGGTATAGTGCAATTATGAATGCTATAATCATTGTACACACACACACACACACACACACACACACACACACACAAAACAAAACAAACATATATATATATATATATGGCAGCATCCATATTGGCTTTGTAATCATTCATTTTTGGCAGATTGAATGTGCTGTATTGATATGTATCTATGTAATTGTAATGTATGTCTTATAGATAATTCACATTTTAAATAATGTTATTTTATTTACTTTTTTAAGAGAGAAGAATGTAATTTTTTGTCAGTTTATTTCTGACTAGGGTTTTTTATTTTTATTTACAAAAATAATTATTATAGTGCAGAGCGGTACTAGCATCGCGCTGTGTCAAATCATTTGCACAGCCTGAATAGAAGTGGACTGAAAACACGCACGCACACACAAAGTCATCAATGTTTCTATACAAGTTTTCAGAAGGTTTCCCTCTTGAGGTAGCTTTCTTAGAAGAAAATGTGCTGCTGGGCTGCATTGATTCTGGTAAATGAAAAGAAGGTTAGTTTACCTCCCTGACTTTGCAAACTTTCTTCTTCTTCTTTTAACCACCAGGTTATACTCTACAGTCACCATATAGTTGAGATCTATATGGTACCAATTTTGTGTGAGTTCAACACACTTCTGACTGTTCAGAAACTGTGTGACTGGCAAACTTGCTAATTTCTTGGCCTTGTCTTTTGTGTGTGTGGCGATGAGACAACTTGGTGTATATTGAACCCATTCACAAGTGTGGATCTCATCGATCTCCAAATACAACAAAATGAGCAGGAAGGACTGTTTGATTCCACTCTTGTGCTGCTTCACACATGCCAGTCTCCCTACATGAACATCTCTTCAGTGTAGGGACAAACATATATATACTACTAATATACTCCCATGTGTGGTGAGCACATGTGTGCCTATATCATTGTGTACATATGATGAGAAGTTGAGATACAGAAATGGTTGTATGTGATGGGGGCCCTTATGAGATGGTTTTAACAGCCACCTCAATTCATTATGCAAATAAAATTATTGTGCATACATTACTACTTCCCTAAATATGCCGTATTCCAGAATTTAGTTTGTCAGACCCAACTGAGTAACATTTGAAAGGTTGTGCCTTTCTTTAAACATATAGCAAAATTACCACTGATACAGCTCTAAAAAGTATTCTGTGTTGCAGAACTATAAATGATAGGCATAGAATGTGAAAAGACACTAAAATGGGGTGGAATGGGAAGGAAATGATACTTAAGTCTTTACTAACAACATTATGAAATCTGTCCTAATTTTTATATAAAACAACGGATATAATACAGGAGGAACTGTTGCTTACGCAGCTGCCATTCATTTCTATCAAGCTAAAGTATGTTCCCACACTATTATTTATCATTTATAATAGCATTTTATTTTCAGTTTGTACTGTGGTCTCCTCAAAATATTTAAATAAAGTAGGACATTTGTGGGAACTGGATCTCCAAATAGCATTGAATTAGACAAAAAAGCTCAGTCAGACTGTGAAACTTTGCTGCGCAAGATTCTTTTTGGAGAAGATGAAAATCTGTGTCAGCCAGATGCAGAAGTGACACACATTGGGCTAGCTGTGCTTACCTGTCTCATCTGAAGCCACCTTGAAGTAGTGACTTGCTATGTGACAAATCTATAGCAGATGTTGGATCTGAAGCAAGGTCTGCCAGATCTTTATGTGGTTGACCAGGCACTTGGGGCCTTCCCTGGGGGTTGTGGTGCATTAATTTTGGTGGCCTCTGCTCAGTCCTGGATTTCTCTTCCCACTAAATGCGAGAATGCATGACAACATTCTTTCTCTTTAACAGGGAATAAATTGACCACTCCAATTTAATTTGATACACTTTTCTTTAAATAAGCTACAGAAAGGAAAGAATGGAGGAGTCTAAAAGATTATTTGGGGTGACAGTATTTTATTATTATTATTATTATTATGGGTCTGGTGGGGGGAGTTTTAAAACTTGTATAACAAGGAATCAAAGTTTACTTATGTCTCCTCATTGTATTACAAAGATGTTCCACTAGCATTTTCTAGGAAAAGTTAAGACTTGTGGCAAATGTTTAGAGCACTGGATCATCTTGTTGGTTGAAAGAAGGGGACTTTGGTGTGCTGAGGCAAGCTTCCCTTAAATTGCCATTACAACATTGCCATGTGCCAGTTCCTCACAGCCGCTATTTTTCCTTTTGAAATGACACTGCTCTTCCCACGTGTAAGTTATACTGCTCAGATGTATTTTTCTTTCATAAACTGCTGGTTGTTTTCTGCTATGCCTTACAGGTTTTGAGCCCGGACATTAGTGCCTCTTAGCAGGGAGCTGGAAGAAAGCTAACAAAAGGAAAAAGATGTGTATATTTGCCAAAGCATTGTAACATGGCATATCGTAAATGGACCAAAAGGAAGCTGCTTGGAAGTGTGTGCCCTTAAGCTCATTAGGAGTGCTGTCCTCTAGCTATAAAGTTGTGCACAATCCCTTTTAGAGATCGTAGGAGCTGAGGAAGTGCAGCTCCCATTCAACTCAATGGGGCTTGTGCAGAAGAAGCAGAATTGTGTCCTAGCACATAAAACTTATTAATATATGAGATGTTCATGGGTAGCTTAAAAACACCAACATGTAAAACTTGCTTTTCTCACAAGATGGCTGGCGCTCTCCAGATATATGAAGGATAAATACATGATCAAGGTCATTTCATTTTTTATTCTTCAAAACTACTTTGATTGCCAAGATTATGGGAATTGTTTGTTTGTTTGTTTTTAGTTATGCCATCACATTAGTATAGTTTTTCCCCAACCCCGAGTTTGAAAGTGGAGTAGACTTTTTTAAAAAAACAAAATGTGGGAATATCAGGTTGGAACTGACTGCATGATTTGCAAACAGAAATCACGTGGGGAGGGGAAAGGGTTGCATATTAAGTGACTTCTAGGCTCTCCCAGCCTTTGGTTGTAAGATGCAAATTACTTTTGACTTAATGATTGACTTTTCCCATTCGTTTTGCATTTCTCACAAAAGCCTGAAATGATAGAAAATCAAATGTTAACACACATGAAAAAAATAAAATGTACCCAAATAAATTATAATGATGTGTTGCTCTTCTTGAAATTTTTATAAAATATATATATATATAGCTTTTCATGCCAACTACAACAGTATTTTTCCTTAACTAATGGTGTGCAGTCTTAGAAACTGAGATATGAAAGCTAGGAGCTAAATCGCACCTTAAACCTAGGTTATGGGCACAACAATGGAATGTCTAGGCACAGTTTTTTTTATAACTAGAATGCTAAGCTGAAAATGAATGAACTGAAGCTAAAACATTATGTTCAATTTTCATATGGCCTGGTCTTTCCCCTGCTCTCTTCTCCAGTCTTCAGAGAGTAGCTGGAAGTGGGGGGGGGGCAGAAAAAGGTCCTCATTTCCTTCCATTCTGCAGTTTTAATCTGAAATCTTAGGCAGAGTACTGCGCCCAGAGTTCAGAAACGGCTTGAGCTAATGAAATTCCCTCTCGCAAAATGCACCTAGAACAAGGCCAGTTTTTCTTGATATGTTAACATGGCCTACCTTAGCTAGAAAAGAACCCTAATCATATAGCCAGTTCATGTCTTTGGGATTCCATCACAGTGCCACCATCAAATTATGAAACATGTTGCATATGCCTGACTGCTGCATTTTAGACATTCAGATAACCTAGTACTGTAATAGCCCTCCCAACATACACCTATACCTCTCACATCATACTAGGCATTAAATGTGTATCTTCCATTCTTTGCATAGCCTAATGCTAATTCAGAAATTACACACTTTTCTTCAAATCAAGTTGGCCCTGATCCAGAGCTCTGTGTCTACTGGTGTGTAAAGGTAAAGGTAAAGGTAAAGGTACCCCTGCCCGTACGGGCCAGTCTTGACAGACTCTGGGGTTTGTGCGCCCATCTCACATCTATTGGCCGGGGGCCAGCGCTGTCCGGAGACACTTCCAGGTCACGTGGCCAGCGTGACAAAGCTGCATCTGGCGAGCCAGCGCAGCACACGGAACGCCGTTTACCTTCCCGCTGGTAAGCGGTACCTATTTATCTACTTGCACCCGGGGGTGCTTTCGAACTGCTAGGTTGGCAGGCGCTGGGACCGAGCAGCGGGAGCGCACCCCGCCGCGGGGATTCGAACCGCCGACCTTTCGATCGGCAAGCCCTAGGCGCTGAGGCTTTAGCCCACAGCGCCACCCGCGTCCTACTGGTGTGTACCTGGGTTTTATTATTTTGTTTCCTTTCTTCTGGGACTTGATTAAAATATTTGTTGAAGTGACCCAGAAGTGGCAAGAAAATTCATGTATACATTGGGCTTCCCATGACTGTGAGGAATTGCCATATCAGGCTGCATTATATCCAGAAATTACAGTTTTTCTTTATCCTGAAAGGGAATTATTGCTACATTTGGATTATTTAGTGGCCACTTAAGTATGAGTGGTCCCATAAATTTCTTGTGTTAATTGCTTAATGCTAATTGGTCACTCATTTTATATTAGTTTTTATATATATTTTCCAGCGTAGCATCCTTTTAAACATTATTTCAAAATTTTGGGCTATCACAGCCTAAGACTTCCTTCAACCTTGACTGATGGTTTTCAAAAGTCTTTCTAATTATGCATTTTGTTACTATAATTATTGCTATAAGCGCAACTCATTTTAATATTTGATGGTAGTTTTTACAATGTTACAGACAACACCCCTGGTTTGAACAGGCTAGTTCTGAAAAATGGGGAAAGGAATACAAGTTAAATAGATAATGAAAGATTTAAAATGCCAGACAGCTTAAAGATAGAGCTGCCTCAGAAATTTTCCAAAGGATATGATGTGATTTGTTAATGGTGTCTTTATACCACCATCTTGAAAGTTGGCCTTACAGGACCTGTAGATTTAACAGGTGGGACTCATACTTTTAACTTAGCAGTATTTTATAAATTGCACTTGTTCTTAATGTCCTTCAAATGCATGTATTGTCTATGGCTTGGGGATTTAAAGTTTTTGATGAACGAATGTTGTATAAACCTCCCCATATGACCTTGCTAGTTAAAATTACAACATTTTTGGCCATAATTTTGTACTCCAGTATCTTCGTTTCTTTACATTTGCATCTCTTGAAGTACTTTTGGCTTACTGTTCTCCTGAAATGCTTTTTTAAAAAAATACAATATTGGAATAAATACCTTTATTCCAATGATTACCTTATAGTGCAGTGCTTTATCCTCTGTAAAGAGCAACATATCCTGAAAATATTTGTAACAGCTCAAAGGTTCAAATCTTCCTTTCTGCGTTGGAGGACATCTGTTCTACACAATAAAAATGGATTGGTTTACACAGAAAACCATCAAGGTATGTCCATGCATGCATAATTGTGCAGTTAATAGAGAACTAAACTAGAATGTGACACAACGGTTTTCTAGAGAACCTCTTTAAAAAGTAACAGCAGAATACATTTTTTCTTTGGTGGTGGACTTAATAGGGTGATAGATTTGTATTGTGTGATCAGTAATTCGTTTTTCTTGAAACTGCAACTACCACTTACAGAGATGACTACTAGCTCAAGTGCAGAAGAAATACAGCTTCAAGAAGCTGATGGACATCTATCAGATTTAATCTAAGAGCATTTGCCCTCAAGGGTAATCTATAGCAGTCTGTTCAATAAAGTGTAACATGGAGACATGCAGTACATTGAAGTTAGTGGTTCCTGCCTTCTGGGTAGTTTTTAGAGGAGCATTCTGTAGACCCCATTCCATGGGGAACCTGGTCATGCAGCACATGACGAGGAACTCAGTAGCGCAGCCAGCCCCAGTAGGCAACCCTCCATTGCCAGTGCCCAATCGGGGACAATTTAGGGCTCCCCATTGTACATTGGCAGTTGAGTCTGCCTGTCCCAGAGACGTGATGTTGGGTGTGAGGCAGGTGTGTGTGTTTTGGGGGAAATTCCCTCATGGTGCCCATGCTGGGTGAAATTAGGCCTGCTGCCTGGAGCTCTTCCCTTTTGCTGCAAAGGGTGTGGTTTGTTCATGTATTTTTCCAGAATGGAAATTTTGAAATGTAAAGGGTCAAAGAAACTGACTTGCATCTTGCTTTTTTGACAAAAAAGATAAAATGGTTCTCACAGACGGTCAAATTCTAATCCAGGCTGTATCAAATTTAATAGTATTGGTAAATGCTCACAGCCAATATAGTTGAATGTTTGGAAGTTGAGGACAGACAGAAGGAAATTGTATCTTCATACAGTACATACAGTGCATCCTTAACCTAAGGCAGTGGTTTTCAACCTTTTTGAGTTCACGGCTTCCTTGACCAACCACATTCTTTCCGTGGCTCCCCACTTAACCCTGGGGTTCCCTGTCATTACACATGTAAGTGGGGATTTCCCCATTCTGCTCCACCCTTTCCAGCACCATTGTTGGCTCGTGTGTGTCGACGGGAACCAAGCAACACCACTGCCCTGTAGGGCTGAGCTAGCACACTCCACATGGGAGCCCCAGCCTGCCTCTCCCGAAATTAGGGTGCACATAGCGGGGGGTGGAGAGCAAAACAAGATTAAGATCAGAAGCAGAAATACGTTATTGCGGGGAAGGGAAGCGAGAAGCACACAGCACAGGACTCACATGCAGACTTAAAGCCATAGAATCTTAAGAGTTGGAAGGGACCCAAGGGTCATCTAGACCAACCCCCTGCAATGAAGGAATCTCATCCATGACAGATGGCCACCCAACCTCTGCTTAAAATCCTCCAAGGAAGGAGAGTCCAACACCTCCCAGAGGGAAGCCGCAAGGGAGCCCGGACTCATAAAGGTTTAAACCCACTGATGTACAGTATAATGTTGCAATAGAAAATGTAGTAGTAGCAAATGTTACTATTTGACTTTTAAGTATTGTACAAAACCAAATGAGCATATGGCCAATGCATTAATAATGAAAATCAACTGATTCCCCTAAAGCCATCTATCACCTGTTTCTCCATAGCATTTTAACATTTGCTGATATCTTACAAGCAATCCTCACTTAAAATCTTCTAGCACAACACAGCAAGATTTTTCCTCAATATTTTAATCAAACTTGGAACTATTTTTGTTCTGCTTGCAGTAAAAATGGTTCAAATGTTACTTAAGACATTACATCAGACGCCACAAACTGCCTTCTAGAAGGATGAATTTGCATCAGGGGTGGCTAACCTGTGGCCCTCCAGATGTTGGACTAAAACTTCCACCATCCCTGGCTATTAGCCATGCTGGCTAGCTGGTGTTACTCCAAAAACATCTGGATGGTCACAGTTCCCTATTCCTGGTTTTTGAGATGACTGCAGTCATCTATTGATAACCTGTTTTCAGTTCTTTGCAGACTGGCCCCCCAAGCCAGGAGCCTGACGCATAGGGTCACTGGGTGCTCCTTAGTAGGGCCAAGGGGTGTTTTGGCTAGTCTCTTAGGACTGAAGGTCCCCTAGGTTGGTTGCTAAAAGCCAAGGGGTCCCTGGGCTGGTGCCCCACGCCAAGAGCTTGGTCCATCAGGTTGAGGAGACCCCAGGCTAATTCTTTAGGACTGAAGGGGGTCCCCAGGTTGGTCTCTAGGGCCAAGGGGGCCTTAGGGTGGTGCCGCAAGCTGAGAGGCTGGTCCATAGGGTGATGAGGTCCTTGGCCAGTCCTTAGTAGGGCCATGGGGTCCCTAGGCTGGTCCTTGGGGCAATAGGGTCCCGAGCTTGGTCCCTAGGGCCAAGGGTCCCTAGGCTGCCCCCCCAAGCAAAGAGCCTGACCCATAAGGTCACTGGGCACTACTTAGTAGGGTCTAGGGGTTCTTGGCCGGTCTTTAGTAGGGCCATGGGGTCCCTAGGCTGGTCCTTAGGGCACTAGGGTCTTGAGCTTGGTCCCTAGGGCCAAGGGTCCCTAGGCTGCCCCCCCAAAGCAAAGAGCCTGACCCATAGGGTCGCTGGGCACTACTTAGTAGGGTCTAGGTGTCCTTGGCTGGTCTTTAGTAGGGCCATGGGGTCCCTAGGCTGATCCTTAGGGCGGTAGGGTCTCGAGGTCGGTCTTTGCAGCCCGCAGGTCCCTAGGTTGGTGCCCCAAGTCCACAGGATCCAGGGGACCCTGGGTGGTCCTTTCCAGGGCCAACCAGTCCATCAGGTCAAGAGGCTGGTCCATCAGGTTAAGGAGACCCCAGGCTAATTCTTTAGGACGGGAAGGGGGTCCCTAGGTTGGTCTCTGGAGCCAAGGTGGCCCCAGGTTGGTGCCCACAGCCCACAGGATCCAGGGGTCCCTGGGTGGTCTTTTCTAGGGCCAACAAGTCCATCAGGTCAAGAGTTTGGTCCATCAGTTCGAGGAGACCCCAGGCTAATTCTTTAGGTCTGAAGGGGGTCCCTAGTGCCTAGGCTAATTCTTGAGAACTGGAAGGGGGGGTCCCCTGGCTACCTGGAGGGAGATGAGGTCCTCACAGATGGAGAGGGCCATCCAGATGGCATTGGGCTTTTGGGGACGGAGGTGGCGTTGAGCTGGATCTTCCAGGCACCATGGAGCTTGTTGGCCTGGCCGATGGCCTTGCGGAAGACCTGCTCGTGCCTCTTGGTGCTCAGCACCGCCCCAGTGTTCACCACCTTGGGCTCGCAGCCCCCCTGCGCCACCGAGAAACACAGCACGGTCAGCAGCATGGCAGTCACCCCACCATCGCCCGGCGTGGCCTAAGGGCCCCAGGCACTGGAGATCTGCCCCGCAAGAGCGTCTATCCGTGGTCCTCAACCAGCCCTGCAGAAGGACCAGTGGTGGCCACTGTCCCTGGTGCTGAATTGCCCCCCTGCAAAAACCACATCTATCCCTCGTGCTGAATGCCCCCCCCCTTTGCAAACAGCTACTGGATCTCCTTGCAAAGAAAGGGGGGGGTCCGGCGCTGGCCACGGTTCTGAAGCGCAATGGCACAGTTTAAGGTGCCGAAACGCCCCCTGCAAAGACAGGAGGAGGAGGAGGCCCACCAATGTGGCGTCGATTGGTGGGGGGGCAGGGCTGGGGATGGGGGTAGGGAGGGAGGGAGAGATAAAAGCGGTGGGGCTGGAGAAATTGCGGGGGGGGGGGGAGAGGAAATCAAGGCCGTCGCCCCCAATATACAAAGCAGGGGGCCCGCTCAAGAGATTCCCCCACCCTGACAATCTTCCTAGGATGTGCCCCCCCAAATACAAAGCAGGGGGGGAGGAAAGCCAAACCTCCCCGCTCAAGAGATCCCCCCAAAAAATATTTATAGAATGTGCCCAATACAAAGCAGGGGGCTGCAGAATCCCAAAGCTCCCCGCTCAAGAGATTCGCCCCCCCCCAATCTTTATAGAATGTGCCCCCCAATATTCTTCAGTTGGCCTTGCTAGCTAGGGGTGATGGGAGCTGTAGTCCAACATCATCTGGGGACCCACATGTTGTGAACAGTTGATATATGGCATTGTGTGTGTGTGTGTGTGTGTGTGTATTGTACAGGTATTTTATTAATGTGGTTAGACTACAACTCCCATCATCCCTCACCACTGGCCCTGTTAGCAAGGGATGATGGGAGTTGCAGTCCAACAACATCTGGGGAGCCACAGCTGCTAGTCTCTGCTTCTCAGTTTGTATTGTATAATTTTATGCACTGCGGCTTGCCATTGTTTTATTGGTTGTGGTATAGAAAATATTTCTCTTTAACTTTTATGTTTATATGGATATATAACTTTTACAGTGGTGCCTCGCAAGACGAAAAGAATCCGTTCTGTGATTCTCTTCGTCTAGCGGTTTTTTTGTCTTGCAAAGCAAGCCCATTGACAGATTAGCGGATTAGCACTATTAGCGGCTTTTAGCGGCTTATCTGCTGATCGGATCAGCTGATAAGCGGCTTAGCGGCTTAGAAAAAGGGGGGCGGAGGGGGAAAAAAACCAGCAGGAACTCGCAAGACATTGTCATCTTGCGAAGCAAGCCCATAGGAAATTCGTTTTGCGTAGCACCTCCAAAACGGAAAACTCTTTCGTCTAGCGAGTTTTCCGTCTTGCGAGGCATTCGTCTTGCGGGGCACCACTGTATATGTTATATAGATTTCTCTTGAACTTTTATACATTGATCTTATTCTCTTGGACTAGTCTAATAATGGTTGAACGTTCCTTTATTGGATGTTGCTTGCTTATTTTAAAGTTTTCTTTTATTATCACATTTTTCTATTGCATCCGATTATCAGGTGCACATTTTTTGCTTCTCCAGCTTGCAAACCGCCTTGAGTCTTGTAAGGTAGAAAGATGGTATACAAATAAAAAATGATGATGATGATGATAATTTATTATTTATGATGATAATTTCTCTCCTTCTTTCCTTCTTCCTGGAGGTTCGGAGGCCCCTCGGTCCTGGGTTCCAGATGCGAGATTGCTCCCTTGCGGTGGGTCAGACTACATGACCCGGGCTCCCTTTTCCAGCTCTTCCATCCCGGGCTCCCGATTCTGGGCAGCAGACCCTCCACCCCCAAAATACACACACACCCTAGCTAATTTTCAGATTTCCCTTGAATAACCTCCCAAAACCCCCCACAGTTATATATTATAATGATATAATATATAATATATGATAATATTATAATAACCCCTCAAAAAACCCACAATTATATATAATAATTATATATAAATACATATGTCTGTCTCTCTCTCTCTGTGTGTGTGTGTGTGTGTGTGTATGTGTGTGTATATATATATATAATAACCCCCCCCAATCCCCCCCCCAATTTCAACTGGAGATCCGGTTGAAAAATCCCGCTGATACAGGATTATTGTAATTATTGTTATGTTTACAGGAGATGATTGGATGCGCAGGTTTGAGCAGGAATTTGGATAGGCAGAAGATATTAAAAATTCAATTTAAATTCATCTAATTATCTACTTCTTTCCCCCTCTTTCTGCGGTTCCTTACATTTAATAGTAGTAGTAGTAGTAGTAGTAGTAGTAATAATAAATAAACTTTTATTTACATTTTATTTTAATAATAATAATCAATAAAATCCACAGAATCCTTGGGAGGAGATGCCCAAATTCCAGTCTGCAATTCCAGATGTTAGGTAAATATGTGAGAAATGATTTCAGACGAGTGAAAATGCTAGCAGGATTCAAGTAAATAACAACAACAATATCAATCATAATATCAACAACAATAATATTAATAAAATCAATAATAATAATATCAATAAAATCAATAATAATAATATCAATAATAATAATAACAACTTATTTATACCCCGCTACCCTGGGTTTCTGACAACATAGTGTACAATAAAGGGAAGATCAGGGGAGGAGTGGATCTCTAAGAGACCCGAATGGATCTCTAAGAAGGGAGGAGGTCAGCTCAATGGATCCATGGGAATAGGCAGGAATGTTGGGAAAATGAAAGGAAGCAGGGAGGAGGCGGTTGGGAAGTCTTGGAAAGGAAGGAAGGAAGGATCAAAGGATCGAAGGAAGGAAGGAAAGAAGGAAAAAAGGAAGGACGGAAGGAAGGACGGAAGGAAGGAAGGAAGTCACCCCTCCCCCAAAAATTGAGTGATCCTCAAAGTGGACAAAAGGAAGAGAAGCAGATTATGTACATGGACAGGATGGTCAGTCAGTCAGCCCCCCAAATCAAGCAAGCCCCAACGTGGACAACCGGAAGCGGAGCACTGTACACGGACGGGATTCTCCCAGTTGCGCCCAGCTGCCTCCTCTCTCGGGAAAGCGGGAAAGCCGGGCTTTCCTGGGAGGGTGTCCTTTGAAGGGGTGCAAGGAAACAGGAAGTGGGCACCAAAGGCACACCAGAGCTCAGTCTCTGTCCGTCTGTGGCGTGCAGGCGGGGCCACTTCCTCAGCGCCGGTCCCCAAGGGAGGTCCGTGGGAGAAGAAGATAAAGAGCCGGTCCATTCCAAGGCCCCTGGGGGAGTCTGAGAGGGGGTGGGCAGGAAAGAAGTGACGGGTTGGGTGGGGCCCCTCAAGTCTCCCCTCGGGCATCTCGGCTGCCCCTTCCCAAGCTGGCGGCCCTCACACCACGGTGCTGACCGAGGGGTCCGAGAGGTTGAGCTGCCCCGCGAGGTCGGTGGGGTGGTACTGCTGCGGGGGAGACAAAAGACAAGACACAGGGGAGGGCCGGCGGTCAGGAAGAGGTGGGCCAGAGCACAGCTGAGACACACGACACCCCTGCAGGCCGCCGCCGCCCTGGCAGGAAACTGCTCAAGGAAGATTCTGTGCCTCTGAACCGGGATGCTTTCAAGGCTGCGAGCGCCAAGTGGGGAATCTCCGGAGATCCGCTCTCTTCCCACAAAAAAGGTTGCCACAATGTGGGCGGAGCCAAATTTGGGGCACCCTTCCCATTTTAGGGACCCTGACATATTGCCACCCTACTAATTTTGGAACCCTGACCTGTGTCGTCGTGTCCCGCCCCGTTTCCATTCGGCTCAGCTCCTTCCCGGTTGGAGCGCATCGTCCCTCAGGGATCTCCCCGGGGGGGGGGCAGCCACATGGGGCAGGGGCCCCCTCCCCCACGCAGCGCAGCCCCTTCCCCCGGAAAGCAGCACCCGCTAGCTCAGCCATTTCGGGCCGATCCCCTTTGGAACCACCCGGCAGCTTTGACCCCTTGACAATTTCGGGTCGATCCCCTTCGAAATCTGCCGACGACTCTCCCTTTGTGGTCGCTGAGAAACTCCCTCCAGGAAAAAGCTCAGCGACTCGGCTCGCAAAGGAGCCACTTTTTCCAAGATGGCCGGCCCTACTCCTCTCCCACCCGGCCCTTTTCTGGGATGTCCCGGAAGGGGACGACCGGTTGTTCCCCCCACCAGCAACACCACCCGTCCCACAAGATCATACAGGACTTTGGATACAGGACAAAAATGCATCAACATTCACAACAAGATCCCACCCTTTGCGGAGGAACTCCTGAAGCCGGGAATTCTCTACAGGGCTTTATCTGCAGCTCACGGACTCTGGGTGTGGCGGCCTCGCGGGGGTGTCTGTAGGGAGCAGGCGCATCAAAGGGATGGTCTATTACATTGAAAGCCGGCTTCGAACCCAGGGACACCGCTGAAACCACCACCCCGGGAAAGCGGAACTCCGCCCGGCCAACCCGGAGCTGCGTTTCTCCTGCTCCACGTCCTCCCTCCGCCCTCCATGCTGGAATGCCTAGAAGGGAAAGCCACCCGAGGAAGCAGACCCTCCAAGCACCCCTCTCTCTCCCGGGATAGAAGAATCCAGCCCGGTTTCTGCCGGGATCCCGGAAGGTTCCGCTGTTCCTGGGACATCCCTATTTTCATCGGAGAAATGTTGGAGGGGATGGACTAGGACTTCCCTATTTCCATCAGAGAAATGTCGGAGGCTATGCAAATGCCCACCGCCGAGGGACAGACATTTTTTAATAAATCCCTGCGGTTACAAACGAGAGGAATAAACGGAGAATCATGCAGGGGGAGTTTGCGAAGGCGGGAAGCCATCTTTTCTGGCTGAGACCTTTCCCCTTCTGGAATGCCACCCTCCCAATATCTTGTGACAGATGTCCTTTTGATGGGGAGAGAAAGAGAGGAAAAAAATCATAATTTCAAGATGGCTGAGAAGTTGGCTTTCGCCCCAGGTGGACCTTTCAATATCTGGGACCTTTGGAAAGGCGGCAAAGGGGGGGGGGATGAGGTCGAACCCGATGCCCCACCAACTCAGAAACATGCATAATAGAGGGTCTCCAAAACGGGCCGGGGGTTGGAGAGGGAGAGGGAACTTTCCTGCCCACGTGGCGACTGTGCCAGAAAGGATGATGCGCAATGGGGAAAATATCTGGGAATTAAATCAAATTTGGTGGAATGATTTGGACAGGTTGCTTTGCTGCAATCGGCTCCCTGGAAAAAGCCGGAATCCTGCAAATGTGGATCAGAATCCTGATTTAATAATTTGACATTGCATTGGTGCAATCTGCTCCTTGAAAATAGCTGGAATTCTGCAAATGTTGATTAGACATGGGAGGGAGGAATGAATGAATGGATGGATGGATATTCAGAGGAAGGAGTAAGTGGATGGATATTCAGAGGAAGGAATAAAGGGATGGATATTCAGCAGAACAAGGGAATGGATGGGAGGGAGGAAGGAATGGATGAATATTCAGCGGAATGAGGGAATGGATGGAAGGGAGGAATAAATTCAGCAAAATGAGGTGGAGCTGGAATGCCGCGGAGTGATGGCTTGGGACATCCAACAAGGAAGAATCTGCCGTGGGAAATGGACAAAAAATTGGGAAATGGATTAAAAATAAATAAAAAGGGATGAGAATGGATTGACATGCTGTTAAACTGCTTTTTAATTCTGTTTCCTCCCTTTATGGTCTTGATTTATGGGCTACTATAGGCTACTATAGCCAGTGTGGTGTAGTGGTTAAGAGCGGTAGTCTCGTAATCTAGGGAACCGGGTTCGCTTCCCCGCTCCTCCACATGCAGCTGCTGGGTGACCTTGGGCTGGTCACACTTCTTTGAAGTCTCTCAGCCCCACTCACCTCACAGAGTGTTTGTTGTGGGGGAGGAAGGGAAAGGAGAATGTTAGCCGCTTTGAGACTCCTGAAAGGGAGTGAAAGGCGGGATATCAAATCCAAACTCTTCTTCATCTTCTACTACGGGATGCGGGACGCGCTGTGGGTTAAACCACAGCACCTAGGACTGGCTGATCAGAATCATAGAATAGAATCATAGAATCATAGAATCATAGAGTTGGAAGAGACCACAAGGGCCATCGAGTCCAACCCCCTGCCAAGCAGGAAACACCATCAGAGCACTCCTGACATATGGTTGTCAAGCCTCTGCTTAAAGACCTCCAAAGTAGGAGACTCCACCACACTCCTTGGCAGCAAATTCCACTGTCGAATAGCTCTTACTGTCAGGAAGTTCTTCCTAATGTTTAGGTGGAATCTTCTTTCTTGTAGTTTGGATCCATTGCTCCGTGTCCGCTTCTCTGGAGCAGCAGAAAACAACCTTTCTCCCTCCTCTATGTGACATCCTTTTATATATTTGAACATGGCTATCATATCACCCCTTAACCTCCTCTTCTCCAGGCTAAACGTGCCCAGCTCCCTTAGCCGTTCCTCATAAGGCATCGTTTCCAGGCCTTTGACCATTTTGGTTGCCCTCCTCTGGACACGTTCCAGTTTGTCAGTGTCCTTCTTGAATTGTGGTGCCCAGAACTGGACACAGTACTCCAGGTGAGGTCTGACCAGAGCAGAATACAGTGGCACTATTACTTCCCTTGATCTAGATGCTATACTCCTATTGATGCAGCCCAGAATTGCATTGGCTTTTTTAGCTGCCGCATCACAGTGTTGGCTCATGTCAAGTTTGTGGTCAACCAAGACTCCTAGATCCTTTTCACATGTACTGCTCTCAAGCCAGGTGTCACCCATCTTGTATTTGTGCCTCTCATTTTTTTTGCCCAAGTGCAATACTTTACATTTCTCCCTGTTAAAATTCATCTAGTTTGTTTTGGCCCAGTTCTCTAATCTGTCAAGGTCGTTTTGAAGTGTGATCCTGTCCTCTGGGGTGTTAGCCACCCCTCCCAGTTTGGTGTCATCTGCAAATTTGATCAGGATGCCCGTGAGTCCATCATCCAAGTCATTGATAAAGATGTTGAATAAGACCGGGCCCAAGACAGAACCCTGTGGCACCCCACTAGTCACTCTTCTCCAGGATGAAGAAGAACCATTGATGAGCACCCTTTGGGTTCGGTCAGTCAGCCAGTTACAAATCCACTGAGTGGTAGCATAGTCAAGACCGCATTTTACCAGCTTCTTTACAAGAATATCATGGGGCACCTTGTCAAATGCCTTGCTGAAATCAAGGTAGGCTACATCCACTGCGTTCCCTTCATCTACCAGGCTTGTAATTCTGTCAAAAAACGAGATCAGGTTAGTCTGACATGACTTATTTTTCAGAAATCCATGCTGACTATTGGTGATCACAGCATTCCTTTCTAGGTGCTCACAGACTGTTTGCTTAATGATCTGCTCCAGAATCTTCCCTGGTATTGATGTCAGACTGACTGGGCAGTAATTATTTGGGTCCTCTCTTTTCCCCTTTTTGAAAATAGGGACAACATTTGCCCTCCTCCAGTCTGCCAGGACTTCGCCTGTTCTCCAGGAATTCTCAAAGATGACTGCCAGTGGTTCTGAGATCACATCTGCCAGTTCTTTTAATACTCTTGGATGCAGTTCATCTGGCCCTGGAGACTTGAACACATCTAAACTAGCCAAGTATTCTTGTACTATCTCCTTAGTTATTCTGGGCTGTGTTTCCTCTGCTGAATCATTTGCTCCAAATTCTTCAGGTCAGGCATTGTTTTCTTTATCGGAGAAGACTGAGGCAAAGAAGGCATTGAGGAGTTCAGCCCTTTCTGTGTCCCCTGTTTGCATTTCACCATCTTCTCCTCTGAGTGACCCCACTGTTTCTTTGTTCTTCCTTTTGCTACGAACATACCCATAAAAGCCTTTTTTGTTGCTTTTAACCTCTCTAGCCAGCCTGAGTTCATTCTGTGCTTTAGCTTTTCTGACTTTGTGTCTACACGTGCTGGCTATTTGTTTGAATTCCTCTTTGGTGGTTTCCCCCCTTTTCCATTTTTTGTACACATCCTTTTTTAATCTTAACTCAGTTAAAAGTTCTTTAGATAGCCACCCTGGCTTCTTTAGGCACCTTCCATGTTTCCGTCTCATTGGTATTGCCTGACGTTGTGCTTTTACTATCTCCCTCTTAACAAACTCCCAGCCTTCATGAACTCCCTTTCCTTTTAGTATTACTGTCCATGGGATCTCACCCAGCACTTCCCTAAGTTTTATGAAGTCGGCTTTCTTAAAGTCAAGAAATTGAGTCCTAGTATGCTTGGCTGCTCCTTTCCGCTGTATAGTAAACTTCAGAAGAGCATGATCACTCGCGCCTAATGATCCTTCCACTTCTACCCCACTAACCAGGTCATCAACATTGGTTAGGACCAATGGCTGTTCCTCTTGTTGCTTCTCCCACTTTCTGGACAATGAAATTGTCTGCAAGGCCAGTGAGGAATCTGTTTGACCTTATGCTCTTGGCTGAGTTTGACATCCAACAAATATCCGGGTAATTGAAGTCCCCCATTACTACTATCTCCCTTCCTTTTGCATGCTTGGCCATCTGTTCCAGGAAGGCATCATCTATGTCCTCCGTTTGGCTTGGGGATCTATAGTAAACTCCCACAATGAGGTCCCTGTTATTTTTCTCTCCCTTAATTTTGACCCAAATGCTCTCACTTTGGCTTTGAGGTTCTAAATCTTGGATCTCTTCACAGGTATACACATCCCTGACATATAACACCACTCCTCCTCCTTTCTTGTCTGGTCTGTTTCTCTGAAATAGATTGTATCCCCCCATTATTACATTCCAATCGTGGGACTTATCCCACCAGGTTTCAGTGATGCCTATTATGTCATATTTAGTTTGCTGTACCAAGAGCTCAAGCTCATCTTGTTTATTTCCCATGCTTTGCGTATTAGTGTACAGACATTGAAGTCCATTAATCATTCCCCCGTGTCTCTTATTTAAGGATTTTTTCCTCCCACCACTAGGTCTGCATGCTGTTTGCTCCATTTGGTCTATGACATTTGGATGATCATCTTCATCAGTTGATAGACTCTTACCTTCAGGAGCACTGTCTCCCTCCCCCACATTAGTCAGTTTAAAGCCCTCCTGATGAGGTTTCTGAGATTTTTGGCAAAAACATTTCTCCCAACCGTTGTGAGGTGCAGCCCATCGCTTGCCAGAAGTCCATCTTCAAGAAACTGCAGCCCGTGATCTAAGAATCCAAACCGTTCCTGTTTACACCATTTGCGAAGCCAGCTGTTCACTTCCACTATTTTTCCCTCTCTCCCTGGGCCACGTCTTTCAACTGGGAGGACAGATGAGATGACGATTTGTGCATTTAGTTGCTTCAATTTCCTGCCGAGAGCCTCGTAGTCTCTTTTGATCTTCTGGAGGCTATTGCTTGCAGTGTCATTGGTTCCCACATGAACCAAGAGGAAGGGGTATTTGTCAGTGGGTTTTATGATTCCTTGCAGTCGTTCAGTTACATCTTGCATCTTAGCCCCGGGGAGACAGCACACTTCCCGAGACATCTTGTCAGGCCCACAGATCACTGCTTCCGTTCCCCTCAGTAGGGAATCCCCTATCACCACTACACGCCTCCTCTTAGGTTTGGTTGGGGTTCTTCCGTGAGCTGTCCGTTCCAAGGTCGCCTGCACATTCCCTGAGGACTGACTTTGCTGCTTGTCTTCATATACCTGATCGACTGTAATGAGGGAGAGATCCTCAAATGGAGTCTGCTCTTCGTCTTCCATGCTAGGGGAGAGGACCTCAAAGCGATTGTGTATTTCTAAACAATCAGAGCGAACCCTGGGCCTCCTACTTCTTTGAGTCACGTTTCTCCATATATCTGGCTCCTGTGTTGGTGAACTAGCCTCCTTCTCAGGGGAGTCCCCTGTCTCCTCCTTGGTGGAGATGGTGTGCTCTGTTGCTTCCAAGAAGAGCTCCAGCTCTCTAATTCTTTGGAGCGTAGCTACACGTTCCTCCAGTTGCTGGTTCAAATCCCCGCGACGGGGTGAGCTCCCATTGCCCAGTCCCTGCTCCTGCCAACCTAGCAGTTCGAAAGCACCTCAAAGTGCAAGTAGATACAGGTGAAACTCAAAAAATTAGAATATTGTGGAAAAGTTCATTTATTTCAGTAATTCAACTTAAAAGGTGAAACTAATATATGAGATAGACTCATGACATGCAAAGTGAGATATATCAAGCCTTTATTTGTTATAATTGTGATGTTTATGGTGTACAGCTGATGAAAACCCCAAATTAACAATCTAAGAAAATTAGAATATTAAATGAAATCAACAAAACAAGGACTGCAAATAGAGCAATATTTCACCTCTGAGAAGTAGAAGCATGCATATGTACTCAGTACTTGGTTTGGGCCCCTTTTGCATCAATTACTGCCTCAATGCGGCGTGGCATGGATGCTATCAGCCTGTGGCACCAGGAAGCTTCAATAGCAGCCTTCAGCTCTTCTGCATTGCTCGGTCTCATGTCTCTCATCTTTCTCTTGGCAATGCCCCATAGCCATGTCATCAGCTGGTGTTGGTCCACTGTGCTTCATTAAGTCCAGGGTCAATGCAGCCATCTACCAAAAGATTTTGGAGCACTTCATGCTTCCTTCTGCAGATGAGCTTTATGGGGATGCTGACTTCATTTTCCAGCAGGACTTTGGCACCTGCCCACACTGCCAAAAGTACCAAAACCTGGTTCAATGCCCATGGGATTGCTGTGCTTGATTGGCCAGCAAACTCGCCTGACCTGAACCCCATAGAGAATCTATGGGGCATTGCCCAAGAGAAAGATGAGAGACATGAGACCGAGCAATGCAGAAGAGCTGAAGGCTGCTATTGAAGCTTCCTGGTCTTCCATAACACCTCAGCAGTGCCACAAGCTGATAGCATCTATGCCACGCTGCACTGAGGCAGTAATTGATGCAAAAGGGGCCCAAACCAAGTACTGAGTACATATGCATGCTTCTACTTCTCAGAGGTCCAATATTGCTCTATTTGCAGTCCTTGTTTTGCTGATTTCATTTAATATTCTAATTTTCTTAGATTGTTAATTTGGGGTTTTCATCAGCTGTATGCCATAAACATCACAATTATAAAAAATAAAGGCTTGACATACCTCGCTTTGCATGTCATGAGCCTATCTCATATATTAGTTTCACCTTTTAAGTTGAATTACTGAAATAAATGAACTTTTCCACAATATTCTAATTTTTTGAGTTTCACCTGTAGGTACTGCTCCGGTGGGAAGGTAAATGGCGTTTCCGTGTGCTGCTCTGGTTCGCCAGTAGCAGCTTAGTCCTGCTGGCCACATGACCCGGAAGCTGTACGCCGGCTCCCTCGACCAATAAAGCGAGATGAGCGCCACAACCCCAGAGTCGGTCACGACTGGACCTAATGGTCAGGGGTCCCTTTACCTTGTTATAGGCTACTACTATTGCTGCTAATAGTAATTAATAATAAAATAAAATAATAGTAGTAATAATAATCGTTCTGATGTTTCTTCTCTTTATGGGTTTGACTTATGGGCTACTACTAAAATGAGGCTGTATTTTAAACTGTATTTTAATTCAGTGTTTCCCAACCGGTGTTTCGCGGCACACGAGTGTGCCGTGAGACGTTGCCTCGTGTGCCGCGAGATGTTGCCTGGAGGGAGGCGGGCGAGTCGGGCGGCGAGAGGCGGGGCGGCGGCGGCAAGGAGAGGCCGCGCCTCCTCCTGCTGCCTGGCGCTCCTCCTCGCAGCCGGCAGCGCTGCCTGGGCGCCTCCGCGCGACTCTGCCTCGCTGGGTTTGGTCTCCCAGCAGAGACGGGTCACACGCGCACCTCCCTCCCTCCCTCAGCCTGCGCGGAGGGAGAGCCAGAGAGAGGCATCGCTCCTGCGCGGCGGGAGAGGGAGCAGCCGGAGCGATGCCCCAAACGAACGCATGGGACCGGAGGGGAAATCCTCTCCGAGGAGGATTGAGCGCAGCTGAGAGAAGCCTTTCGAGGAGCTGCCGTGTCCCCTGGAAACCCCCTTCCCAGCTCTGCCTGCCTGCCTGCCTGCCGTGGGGCTCGTATCGCCCTTTAAAGGGCGCGGGAAACTAGAAATGTGGGGACTTGGGGTTTTCCTCAGGCTGAATTCCGAGCCTTTTCACAATCTGGTGGCGGGAGAGAGGGGAATCAGCTGCGAGGGAGGAAATAAAAGGAGCTGCTCGCCTTTCCTATGGCCAGGCTACACAGCTGCTGTTTGCAGCCCCGTCTGAATGCCGCCTCGCCAACCCGGTCGATGGTTTCTTAGGCACCCCCTCCCTCCAAACCTGCTTCGCCCTGGGACGTGCCTATAACTATAACTCGTGGTTCTGATGTCCCAACGCTCCCACGGGGCACATTTCATTCAGGCGGAGGAGGGGGTCGTTGGCTAACGGCCAACAGGCAGAAAGGACTGTCCAACAATGCGATTATCCACACACACGCATCTGATCCATGGATTAACATCAAAATCCTTGCATTAAAGCTCACTGCTAAGGAACCAGTGGGTCATTAGGCTTTCAGATGCACTTTGAACAAAGAGACGTTCAAAGGGAAAGCTGCTTTTAATAACGCTGCTTTTGCAGGTACTATTGGTCTGGGTCTCATCCAGCATCTTTTCAGTACACCCAGTTAGGATTCAGCAGTCCAGTTGTACACTCTTGGGTATTCAGCATTAGCTTAAGGCGTGCAATAATCACATGCCCACTTTTGCAGCATCTTCATAGCATCCCAAGTCACTCTTGGAATGCTCTCTTTATCATACCCTCCAAGTGTTTACTTGTGTAACACACCCTACCATATCTTGCAGAGAAGCACTTCAGAGAGGGCCAAAACCCCCCACACTTGGTGCCATTTTCATCTACACATGCAGCAGAGTAAGTTGACCCAGAATAGTACCAATTCAGATGGCAGATGGGAGAATGACAGTGCTGAATGCTTTCCCATGTAGAACAGTCCCTGCAAATAAAAACCTAGCATATTTGGAAGAGGGATGCTAGCCTAACCATTACCTTCTATGCTGTTACTATTATTTTTTTTTTTTTACATAAGTAAAAAGTGACCTTTCCCCATCTGGCATGGTGGTGTGCCTCGAGATTTTTTTCATGAAACAAGTGTGCCTTTGCCCAAAAAAGGTTGGGAAACACTGTTTTAATTAACTGTTCTTGGGTTTTTCCCATTATGTTTTATTGTAATTTATATTTGGTGTTAGCTGCCCTGAGCCTGGCCCTGGCCCTGGCAGGGGAGGGCGGGGTATAAATAAAAAAATATTATTATTATTATTATTATTATTATTATTATTATTATTATTATTATTATTATTAATGTTTTTATTAGAATTGTTTTTACTGGTTTTGATATGTGTGTCTTTTTAAATATATTTCTCCCCCATTTTTTCTGTTTTACAATCTTCAATACTCATTTAAACATCCTTAAAATTCAAGGGTATTTTAATGTGGTATTTTGGGGGGGTGCTGCTGTGATGGTGATCTAGGCACTGATATGGGAGGATTTGATGAGGAAATTCGGAGGAGAAGCGGTGAGGAATATTCAGGGCTGGTCTCCAAGAAAATGACAGTGATCTTAGCATTGATACAGGAGAATTTTTCAAAGGAAATCCCAAGTGGAAACAATGAGGAATATTTGGGGCTGATCCGAGAGAGTGACAGCAATCTTCACATTGATACAGGAGGATGTTCAGAGGAAATTGTAGCCCAACGCCCTTTGGAATAAGTTTGAGAACTCATGGGAGAAGTTTTGTGAAATATATTAATTTCCATTAATAATAATAATAAGTAGTAGTAGTATTATTATTTATTATTTTATTTCTGCTGCATCAAACCAACACAGCTGCCTACCTGGTGATAATAATGATAATGATAATGATAATGATGATTATTATTATATTATATTATATTATATTGTATTGTATTGTATTGTATTGTATTGTATTGTATTGTATTGTATTGTATTGTATTAATTATATTATATTATATTATATTATATTATATTATATTATATTATATTATATTATATTATATTATATTATATTATATTATATTATATTATATTATTATTATATTATATTATCATCACCAGCCCCACCCCCACAATTATTGTTGCCAAAGAGCCATAACATAAATTAATAATAATACCCCACTCATCTGACTGGGGAACTGCCTGCACATAGGAAAACAGCAGAAAGTCTGCAGATTGTGGAAGTTCGGGTTGTCCCGCCTTGGCCTCTTTCCCAGCCTATCAACAGATTGGGATGAGGGATCCTAACAGATATCCCAGGGTCCCTATTTTGCAGGGACAGCCCAAGATCTGAAGAAGCCATGGCGGTTTCCGGTTTGATCCGGGATTGATCCTGCTTTTCCTAAGGACATTCCTATTTTCATGGGAGAAATGTTGGCAGGTATGGAATAGGACGTCCATATCTTCATGGGGGAAATGTCAGAGGGGATCGTAAGAAGTCTGTATTTTCATGGGAGAAATGTTGGGAGGTACCAAATACGACGTCCATATTTTCATGGGAGAAATGTCGGCAAGTATGGAACAGGACAGAGAACTTCTGACAGTAAGAGCTGTTCGACAGTTGAATTTGCTGCCAAGGAGTGTGGTGGAGTCTCCTTCTTTGGAGGTCTTTAAGCAGAGGCTTGACAACCATATGTCAGGAATGCTCTGATGGTGTTTCCTGCTTGGCAGGGGGTTGGACTCGATGGCCCTTGTAGTCTATTCCAACTCTATGATTCTATGATTCTATTCTAGGCAATTTTTTCTAGCAGCCGGCCGGTCTACTGTACCACAGACCTTGTGGCGGGCTGGAGAAGCAGAACCGGGGGGTGGAGCTGGAAGAAGAGGTGAGGAGGTCAAATTGTCCTCCTCTCCACCCCCCAGCCCTCAGCCCCAGCTTCCCAGGGGCTGCTGCCACTGCCGCCGCCTCTTCTCGTGAGGAGGCAGAGCGAGCTCGTTCGCTTCCTCTCTGGCCTGTAGAATAAGGTGACCAGAATTCCCCCCCATGAATCCGGGGATACTTTTCAATCTCCATGGATTTTGTAGGATTTGTAAATCCGGGGACAGTCCCTGGGAAACGGGGACGCCTGGGAACCTTACCCTAGGGGCACCAGGGCGGCAGGCGGCAGCGGCGGAAGAGACTGAGTGGCGGTGGGAGGAAGAGGCGTAGTGAAGCCAGAACCCAGGATTATTGGCAACAACGATGGGACAAAGAGACTGAGAGGTGGTGGCTCGACCAATCCCACACCGTGCCCGGATCCTAGCATGGGGTGGCGCCGTTCCTGCCAATCAAATGCTGCCGGAGCAAACCAGGTGCGGCATTGGAGCGGCCGAGCCGCCACCACTCTTGGTCCCATCGGTGTTGCCGAGAATTACGGATCCGTCTTCCCAGATTGAGGACCCGGGTGGGCCTGATCCATAGCTGTCAATTGTTCCCTTTTTAAAAGGGAAATTCCCTTATTCCAAATAGGATTCCTCACAAGAAAAAGGAAAGGTTGGCAGCTATGGCCTGATCTGGCCCAGGGGGACTTGGGTTGCCGGTTCTGTCGGGTCAATGTCAGAGAGGACGGCCAGACACCCTGTTTCCACAGGAGAAACGTTGGCGCAGGCTAAGCAATGGAGCTCGGCCATCCGCCTGACGACGGAGGGCCCCTCCCCGCCTCGTCGTTTCCAAGGAAGCCACGGACGGAAAGCACAGGTATAGAAGGTGACGAGAGACACAGCACCAGGCAAGGCCATGACCCTTGCCTGAATCTCACAGAAAGTGCAGAGGCGGGAGACGGCAGGAGACAGCGGGGCAGGGGATGGACGAGGGGAAAACGGCACGGCGGACTGCTTTCCAGGCAGGGACCAGGACGGGAAGGACTGGAAATCAAAAGGGGGGGGAGAAAAATCTGGGTTTTTCAGGGGGTCAGAACAGAAAGGAAAACAAACCACGTACGGGGAGAAGAGGGAGCCCTCGATCTTTGGGACAGACGGTGGAGACGGACGGACAGAGGACGGACACAGGCCATGGCAGCTGTGAGATGGGGCGTTTGATGGGATGGCAGGAGAAAGAGAGAGAGAAAGAAGGAGGGCACAACCGGTTGTCTTCTTCTTACCGTGTCTCTGCAGGACCTACGGCTCTTGAAGCTGTTGGCCAGCGTGGATGTGATGGACCTAAAAGTGGTTTTCATTCTAGGGCCTGGTTCTGCTCTAGCACTTGGTCTATCCTAAAACGAACATGTACATAAGCGGTTAGATCTCCGGACGGCCACCGCGGGCCACCGCGTCTACACTGAGCCTCGCTTTCCTGGTCCGCCTCACTTGCCTGGTGTGCCTCGCTGCTCCTGCCCTACGGGGCAACTGGGCTCCGGAGGGCCCCTCCGAGCGCCAACCCTCCGAGCGGCCATCTTGGGCTGGGCCGGTCCTGGGAACCGCCCCAGACTCTGAGCAGATCCACTGTCCTTTTCACGGATGTACCTGAATTACACGGGACGGGGTGGGAGAAGACGCCCCTCTTGGAATGGAATCGGAAGTACCTCTTTTCATGGAAGGGGGAGGAACCAGACATTCCTCTCCCCCCCACTCCCGGAGAAATGTCAGAGAGGATGTACAGTTGCCCTCAAAACCATCCCATCCCTGGGGCAAACGGGGCAGGTCCCCGCCGAGAAGGTGATTTTGGGGGTCTCGGAAGGGGCGGTTTGGGTCAGAAGCACTCCAAGCATCGGTGGGAGGGGTGGTAGGAAGACCCTGTTTTCCAGGGAGGAACGTCATGATAGGACGTCCATAATTTGGTGGTGGGAATGTCACAGAGGATGGTAGGAATGTCAGAAAGTGTGGTAGGACGTCCATAATTTCGTGGGAGGGACGTCCTTAATTTCATGGGAGGAACGTCAGAAAGGGTCGTAGGGCATCCATAATTGCATGGGAGGAACGTCAGAAGGGGTGGTAGGACGTCCATAATTTCATGGGAAAAACATCAGAAGGGGTGGTAGGACATCCATAATTTCATGGGAAGAACGTCAGAAAGGGTGGTACGACGTCCATAATTTCATGGTAGGGTGTTCATAATTTCATGGGCGAACAGCAGAAAGGGTGGAAGGACGTCCGACGGAAAATATAAGTGAGGACCCCTTATGTGGGGCAGAACCTTTTCTGGAATGGGTTGGGGGGACTGGGGCGGGGCTACGAGCATCGTTGGGTTCCTGCAGCATCTCTGAGGGCCTCCTCTCAGGAACTTGGAGAGGAGGGGCCCCCACCCTATTGGGGGCCTGGGGGCGGTCCCTGCCGGTCGCTGGCAGACCCTTCCTTCTATCTTCTAGGGGGGGGGAGAGACTTTTTTCACCTACCCCTAAATAAATAGGATCGGGGCCTTTGGTCAAGGCAGGTCCTACGGGAGATAGAGAGAAGACTGCGTTGGAAGAGAAGGGAGGTCATTGTATGTTAATGGGGGGAATGGGGGGGGTAAAAAATCAGAATTAAAGAAAGAAAGGAAAACCAGTATTGGGGGGGATTGAAAAGGGTATATAGGACTCCCGAAACCAGCTGCTGGAAGCTGGGGGGCTGGTTTCTGGAGGGACCCCGGGCAGGAATCCAATAGGGGGGGTTAAATGGGGAGGGGAGAGCTGAGGGTTGGGGATGCGGAGCGGGAATGTAAGCCACCAAGGAGGGGGGAGAGGCCAGGGAATCATGGGGAGCAGGTGGGAGGCAACCAGACCTGGTTTTGGGGGGGTTGGGAGGGGCCCCATTTTTGGGAGTGGAACCCCGTTTCTGACCCCACCCCTTTGGGCTATGGTGGAATTTGGGGGGGTTAGGGGAGGGGGTCCCCGATCTGAAGCCTCTGTATCCTCCCCTTGGGGAACCCCATTTCTGACCACCTCCCTTTTGGATTTAGGGATTTTTTTGGGGGGAGGGGAGAGAGACCAGGTCTGGCTCCTCCACATCTGGCTTGGGGGGGCGACCAGAAATGAATTCATTTCCTGCTTCTGTTCCTGATGTTCCTCTTCCCCGCCCCCGCTCCCCCGTGCATGCACAGGAAAAAAGCAATTGATAGGATGGAATGGATGAAGATCCATATCTAAATATATATAGATAGGGAGAACCCCCCCCCCCATATATATATATATATTTACATATACTGATCTAGAGGTATCAGCGCGTGGCTTGCCACGGTGTTGCGCCATGGCGGAAGGGTGACCAAAACCAAATAATAATAATAATAATAATAATAATAATAATAATAATAATAATAATAATAATAATAATAATTTATTATTTCTACCCTGCCCATGATTTCAAATAATAATTTGAAAAGAAACACCCATGTGTGTATACACACACACATACATTTTTTGGTCATAGTTTGATTTTTTTTAATTGATTTTTATTTTAATTGATTTTTTTATTGGTATTTATTGAACAAAGAAATCTTCCCACTCGCCTACCTTCTAGCATTGGCTGGAGGGTTCCTCCTGCAGAAAAGTCTTACATTGCCAAACGGATCTTCAGAGCATCGGCTTTCCTCGTCGGCCGTGGGGTGGGGTGGGTGGGCATGCTCGGCCGATGGCCCCCACCCAAAAAATCCTGGACCCCCCCATATCTCAGCCAGCCCCTTAAACCCCGGACCGGACCCACCGTCAACCCAGGGAAGTGCTTCTCCTCTCTAGAAAGTTGGCATGTGAAAAATGGCAGTGACAATTGCGCTCAGGATGCCCTACAAAATTTGAGCCTGCCTCATTTGGGAGGCGGAGGGGGCAGGATGCAGGGATGGACAGACCCCGATTGACAGGACGACCCTATTCCCATTGTAGGGGATTTAATAGGACGTCCCTATTCCCATTGTAGGGGATTTAATAGGATATCCCTATTCCCATTGTAGGGGATTGAATAGGATGCCCCAATTTCATTAAAGGGGATCAAATAGGATGCCCCTATTTCCATTGGGGCATTTGCCCCCCTATTTAGGAGGGTAGGGGGCTCTCAAAGGCCTTCCCAGGATGAGTGGGGCAGTGGGTCACCCAGGGGTCATCCAAACCAACCCTCTGCCCTTCTGGAAGGAGCGACTCTTATGGGGTTCCCCCACCCCATAAGTGGGGGCCACAGAGAGGGCGTCCCCCTAATTCTACTCCCCTTTGGCACCCTAGTGACTGTTGGGGTGAAGGAATGGGAAATGCAAAAGGAACTCCAAATTAAAAAATGGAAATTCAAAGACGACCCACATGTTTTGGTGTTTTTTCCGGTGGTTTTGTGGGTTACCTGCCCCCTGCCAGAGGTCTCTTCTCCTCCCAAAAATGGCCTCTTCCTACCTGTAGGTTCTTCCTCCAGACGTTGACGGCGGCAAAGGCCAACTGCATCTGCTTCCGTCGGGCGTCCTTGTGCCTCTTGTAGGCGATTTCGATGAAGATCAGGAAGATTCCGGCCACGATCCCACCGGCCACCAGCATGAAGACGCCTGGGAGGGGTCGAAACGCGGGAGGGAGAAGGGTCAGAGAGCCGGGTTTGAAGGAAGCGTGTGCGTGCGCGTGCACACACACACACGCCGCCACCACAGTCGAGGGTCGTCCAGGAAGCAGAGTGAGAATCGTAATCATGGTGGCAATCATCATGATAGTAATAACGATGGGGATCCGGAATAAGAATAGGAATCACAAATGACAATTGTAAGAAGAAGGATAGCGATAGGGATACTTGCAAATGGTGGTGGTGGTGGTAGCAGTAGTAGTTAGAAATGGCAATAGTAACAATAACAGCAATATATATAATAATAATAATGTGAATCTAAGTTTGGCACTCATCATCATCATCATCATCATCCATCATCCACCCACCACCACCACCATCATCTCAATATCCTTATTCTTAAAAGCCGGGCTAAGTACAGGCCGAAACATTTTGTGAATCTAAGTTGGCACTCATCATCATCATGATCACCATCACCATAACCATCATCTCAATACTCTTATTCTTAACAACAGAGCTAAGCACTAGACATTTTGTGCCTTGCCTTGGGTTGGACTGGATGACCCCCGGGGGTGGTGGGGGTGTCCCTCGTGCCCCTTCTTCTCCGACCCCTGAGGGAAGGGAGCTCTGGAAGGGACGGGGAGGTTTAGGAACCCACCTGCCATGTTCTCAAAGGTGAGGGTGGCCGGGGCATTACTCCTTGAGTCGCACTCCTGGTACCTCACCCACGTCTTGTCCAGCTCTTCCATGAAGCCATTTTCGTGGAGGCTGTGGGACGGGAGGAGAGAGCTAAAGCGGGGAGTCCCGCCATCTTGAATAAAATATGGATTAGGGGGATGGGGCAGGAGGCCAGCTGAAGCCATGCCTCGCAACCCTCAAATCTCTTACGGGGACCCAAAGGAGTCCCAGGAAAGGCCACTTCCTGTTCCCTGGACCACTTCCTGTCCTCCAGGAGACCAACTTGGACCAAAAAGGCTCCTCGGCCATCTCTGACAAACCCAGAGGAGGTCAGGCCCAACTGGACTCCCTCTTTCTGGGATCAATCCCGGAACATCCCGATGTTTTGGGGGTGAGGAACGTCAGAAGGGCTAGCGGGGTTCTGGTTTGATCCTGGAACACCCCAATTTGGGGGGGGAGGAACTTTGGAGGGGCTGGCAGCTTTCCGGTTCAAACCCCGGATATCCTATTTTCCCTATTTTCCCCAGAGGGGATGCCTGGACCTTTCTCCCGTGAAAAGAGGTCCTCTCGTGTTTCTTCTCCAGAGTGGGAAAGGGAAGTTCCGGGATTGATCCAGGATGCTCGGAGGGTCCTGCGTTCTCCAATCCCACCCCCTTCCCTGGATCATTCCCGTGGGCGGGGGAGAGGGTACGGACTTGAGGATGGCCAGCGAGACGTTCTGCTTCCAGGGACTGTCCTTCCTCATTCCGATTCCAAATCCAGACCGGAAGAAGAGTTCTCCAGTGGTCACCAGGTCGCACTTCTGGGAGGCTTCGAACTCCAGGACGGCCGAGTCCCAGATGAAGGCATGGAGCTTGCTGGGTGGAGACACAAGTGTGAACAGTAACCAGGAAATGGGGGTCAACTTCAACGCTCCCGGCAAATTCTAGAAGCCTTCCTTCCCCCTCTTCCGATGGAGGATTTTCGCAGGATGAAGCGGTCCCAAAAGGAAAGGATCAGATATCCCAGCAAATTCGTTCCTGAGAAATTCCTGCCAAACCTTTCCTGAGAAATACCCGCCAAACCATTTCTGAGAAATTCCCACAAAACCATTCCTGAGAAATTCCTGCAAACCATTTCTTACAAATCCCGCCAAACATTTCCTTAGGAATCCCTGCCAAACCATTTCTTAAAAATCCTACCCAACCACTCCTTAGAAATTCCTGCCAAACAATTTCTTAGAAATCCCAGCAAAATGTCTTATATATTTCTGCAAAACAATTTATTAGAAATCCCCGCAAAACATTTTGTTTAGAAATCCCAGGAAAATTTCCTAGAAACCCAGCAAACATTTCTGAGATATCCCAGTCAAACAATTTCTTAGAAATCCCAGCTACATTTCTTGGAAATCCCAGCAGAATTTATAATAATAATAACAATAATAATTTATTATTTGTACCCTGCCCATCTGGCTGGGTTTCCCCAGCCACTCTGGGCGGCTTCCATAGAAACCAAAAATACAGTAAAATACCAGAGATTAAAAACTTCCCTGAACAGGGCTGCCTTAAGATGTCTTCTAAATGTCAGGTAGTTATTTATCGCTTTGACATCTGATGGGAGGGCGTTCCACAGGGCGGGCGCCACTACCGAGAAGGCCCTCTGCCTGGTTCCCTGTAGCTTTGCTTCTCGCAATGAGGGAACCGCCAGAAGGCCCTCGGCGCTGGACCTCAGCGTCCGGGCAGAACGATGGGGGTGGAGACGCTCCTTTAGGTATACTGGGCCGAGTCCGTTTGGGGCTTTAAAGGTCAACACCAGCACTTCGAATTGTGCTCGGAAACATACTGGGAGCCAATGTAGGTCTTTCAAGACTGGTGTTATGTGGTCTCAGCGGCCGCCCCCAGTCACCAGTCTAGCTGCCACCCCAGTCACCAGTCTAGCTGACTGGTGTTATATGGTCCTAGTGGCTGCTCCTGGTCACCAGTTTGGCTGCCGCATTCTGGATTAGTTGTAGTTTCTGAGTCACCTTCAAAGGTAGCCCCACGTAGAGCGCATTGCAGTAGTCCAAGCGGGAGATAACCAGAGCATGCACCACTCTGGCGAGACAGTCTGCAGGCAGATAGGGTCTCAGCCTACGTACCAGATGGAGCTGGTAAGCAGCTGCCCTGGATACAGATTTGACCTGTGCTTCCATGGACAGCTGTGAGTCCAAAATGACTCCCAGGCTACGCACCTGGTCCTTCAGGGGCACAGTTACCCCATTCAGGACCAGGGAATCCTCCACACCTGCCCGCCTCCTGTCCCCCAAAAACAGTACTTCTGTCTTGTCAGGATTCAGCTTCAATCCATTAGCCGCCATCCATCCTCCAACCGCCTCCAGGCACTCACACAGGACCTTCACCGCCTTCACTGGTTCTGATTTGAAAGAGAGGTAGAGCTGGGTATCATCTGCATATTGATGGACACTCAGTCCAAACCCCCTGATGATCTCTCCCAGCGGCTTCATATAGATGTTAAATAGCATGGGGGAGAGGACGGAACCCTGAGGCACCCCACAAGTGAGGGCCCAGGGGTCTGAACACTCATCCCCCACCACCACTTTCTGAACATGGCCCAGGAGGAAGGAGCGAAACCACTGTATAACAGTGCCCCCAGCTCCCAGCCCCTCTAGACGGTCCAGAAGGATGTTATGGTTGATTGTATCAAAGGCCGCTGAGAGATCCAGCAGAACCAGGAAACAACTCTAACCTTTGTCCCTAGCTCGCCGGAGATCATCAACCAGCGCGACCAAGGCAGTTTCAGTCCCATGATGAGGCCTGAATCCCGATTAGAAGGGATCCAAATGGTCCGAATCCTCCAGGCATGCCTGGAGTTGTTCAGCAACCACGCGCTCAATCACCTTGCCCAAGAATGGAAGATTTGAGATTGGGCAATAGTTGGCAATACTGGCCGGGTCTAAAGATGGTTTTTTAAGAAGTGGTTTAATGACCGCCTCTTTCAGCGGATCTGGGAATGTTCCCTCACAGAGGGAAGCATTCACCACCCCGCAGAGCCCATCGCTCAGCCCTTCCCGGCTTGCTTTTATTAGCCAGGATGGGCAAGGATCAAGGAGACAGGTGGTTGGTTTCACGCGTCCAAGCAGCCTGTCCACATCCTCGGGGGTAACGGATTGAAATTGATTCCATGCAACTTGACCAGACAGAGCTCTAGCACTCTCCTGCCCCAGCCCTGCTCCCACGGTGGTGTCTAGCTCCTTCCGAATATGAGTGATTTTATCTGCAAAAAACTTAGCAAAATCATTGCAGGAGATCTTGGGGTCTTTACAAGGCCCCGGTGGTAAAGGTGGTTCCGTTAAATTGCTGACCACCTGAAAGAGTCTTCTGCTACTATTTTCTGCAGATGCAATAGAGGCGGTGAAGATAGTCTTCTTCACCGTCGCTATCGCCACTTGGTAGGCTCGACGTTGAGCTCCAACCTGTGTCCGGTCAGATTTGGAGTGAGTTTTCTGCCATCGACGCTCTAGCCGTCTCAGCGATTGTTTCATCACCCTCAGCTCCAAAGAAAACCACGGGGCTGTCCGTGCTCCATGCAATCGGAGAGGGCATTTCGGAGCCAGATAGTTGATAGCCCTGGTTAACTCCGCATTCCAGCGGGCCACCAGGGAATCAGCTGAAAGGCCATCAACATGGGCTAAAGCATCCCCTACCACTCTCTGGAAACCATTTGGATCCATTAAGTGGTGGGGGCGGACCATCCGAATTTTTCCCACCTCCCTGCAGAGGGGAAGGGTCGCGGAGAAGTCCAGTTGCACCAGGAAGTGATCTGACCATGGCACTTCTTTTGTTTCACTTTTACTTAGTGTCAGATCACCCACGTCACTAGAGGTGAACACCAGGTCTAAGGCATGTCCATGACTATGAGTTGGGCCAAACTTATTTCTTATAAATCCCAGCCAAACAATGTCTTAGAAATCCCAGCAGAATTTCTTAGAAATCCCAGCAAAATTTCTTGGAAATCCCAGCAGAATTTATTAGAAATTGCAGCCAAACAATTTATTAGAAATCCCAGCCAAATTCCCACAAGAATTCTTCGCCTTTGCATTGGCTTCAAATCAGTGGGTTGTTAATTCGTCAAAATACGTGGAAATTACCTGGCTGAAAAATAAAAATAAAAATGGAATCCCATAATCCAACGCCTCTTTCCCCATTGGTCCCCCATGTCCTCCCAGCCCACCCACCCGGAAAAGTCAAAGGAGTCCAACTCACTTGTCCCGGACGGCCTGGATGGCTTCAGCGGCGCTTTCATAGTTATGCTTCTCCATGTGGCGGTACATGGTGCTGAGCTCCACCTGCCGGCGGAAGTAGATGTCCACCGAGCTCTGCTTGACCGTGGCGTAGATGAATTTGTCAGACGGGTTGCGCAGCTGGGAGAGGGGAAGGTAGGACATCCGTATTTTGGTGGGAGAAACGTCAGAAGGGGTGGTAGAACGTCCACATTTTCATGGGAGAAATTTCAGAAGGGAAGGTAGGACGTCCCTATTCTCATGGGATAAATGTTACAGAAGATGGTAGGATATATTCTCATAGAAGACATGTCAGAGGCTTGGTGTTCTCCTTCCATGCTTACCCTGGGATCATTGATGCCCGTGATCCGTTCCTCGGGTCTGTCCAACACCAGGAAGGCCGCCAGGTTGGCAGTGTAAGAGGCCACAATGATCATGGCGAATCCAGCCCATACCATTCCCAGGATCCGTGCGGAGAAGCTCCGGGGAGCACCTGGAAGAGATAGGGCAGCTCGGGATGGTCCTCAAGCATCTGAAGGACCAAAACCCTGGGGAGATAGACCTCACCCAAGCTCTCTAGTGCCACCCCTCGAGAAGACCATCTAACTGGGGAAGAACCCAGAGGGGAAGAAGTTGAGTTGGACATCCCTATTCTCGTGGGACAAATGACGGAGGTCAGAGAAGATGGTAGGACCTCCCTATTTTTATCAAGGTGAAAGGGGATGGTGGGACCTCCCTATTTTCATGGGAGAAATATCGGAGAAGATGAGATGGGGTCGGTGGCACCAGCCTTTGCTTTGCAGCCTCTTACGGATGGACCCATCCAGATTGTTCCCACTGGAGAGACTCACCTTCTCCGATGCCAGAGTTGAGCAAGACTCCCCAGGAGAACCACATGGCAGATGACAGGGTGAGGGCATCCTCTTCCTCTTCCTCGCTGTTGACTTTGAAGCGGCCGAAGGGGCTGCAAAAGAGCAAGCGGGGCCAGTGGTCAGCCGTCCGTTGAGGAGCAGGTCTTAGAAGATGCCCCATGGAAAGAAGCTTCTGGACCTCATGGGTGCGAGGAACTCCAGAAGTCCAGGGTGTGCAGAGGGAGGAACTTCGAGGACTCCTCGGTTTATTCGCAGGTGGAATAAGTCATGCAAAGTCAGTGGACAGAGGTCCCTTTGCATCATTGATGGGTACGTAATTTGGTGACGTCTTGAGGAACAGCCCTTCCAGTTCCTTGTCCCTGCCCCCATTCATGGGTGGGAGGAAGCAGAGCTGGATAACTTTTCCTTGCTCCTCTGGGAGGAGGAGGAGGAGACCAGGAAGACCAAGGGGTAGAGGAAAGAGGGGTAGAGGGGGGGAGGAGGAGGCCAGGAAGGCCAAGGGGCAGAGGAAAGAGGAGGAGGAGGAGGAGGGAGGGGGAGTAGAGGGAGGAGGAGAATGAAGGAGGAGGAGGGAGGAGGAGGAGGAGACCAGGAAGACCAAGGGGTAGAAGGAGGGGTAGATGGAGGAGGAGGAAGAAAGAGGAGGAGGAGAAGGAGGGGGAGGGGGAGGAGGAAGAAAGGAGGACGAGGGAGGAGGAGGAGGAGATCAGGAAGACCAAGGGGTAGAAGGAGGGGTAGAGGGAGGAGGAGGAGGAGGAGGAAGAAAGAGAAGGAGGAGGAGGAGGGGGAGGGGGAGGAGGAAGAAAGGAGAAGGAAGAGGGGGAGGAGGGGGAGAAGGAGAAGGAAGGAGGAAGGAGGAGGAAGGAGGAGGAGGAGACCAGGAAGACCAAGGGGTAGAGGGAGGAGGAGGAGGAAGTGGTGGAGAAGACCAGGAAGACCAAGGGGTGGCCGCAGTTACCTGAAACGGTCCAGGAGATAGAGCATCACAGCCACCACGTGGACCGAGAGGCCCACCAGGAGCCACAGGGTGCTCTGGAACGGCTGCATGAATGAGTCCAAGGTGCTGCGGGGGATTTCCTGCAACGGAGAACCGGAAGTGGGTGTCAGCAGCCAGGGGAAGACCCCGGCAGGGGCTGCTTAGGGTTCCTCACAAAGGTTGAGGAGATTGTGGCAAGAGAACTGTTCTCCTCTTCTTCTCCCCAGGCCTTTCAAGGATGGACCTTGATGTCATATAAGGGTGGCTTTTAATGGATGCTGATTATATTATATTATATTCACAAGAAATTCCATCGGGACTTTGCAAAGGGAAGGAGATGGACAACGGGAACGGCTTGACCAAAGCAAAGCGTGGCCACCTCTGCGGACCAAGCCCTCTGGAGGGCACAGTGATGCCTAGTGGTCGTTGGCCATGTCTACCCACCTTCTTCACCAGGATGGTGAGTCCCTGGTACTTAAAGGGCTTGGAGAACTCGATGTACTGGGCCCGCTCGTTGTTGATGGTCAAAGGAGCCACGATCATGTCCGCCTGACCGCTCAAGAGCTCCCCCATCATGCCGTTCCACTCCTTCTTGTTGCTGTTGTTCACCTGTGTTGAGACAGAACCGGGGTGAGAAGGGCAAGGAGGTCCATATTTCCATGGGATGAGCATCAGTGATGATGGTAGAACGTCTGTATTTTCGTGGGATAAATGTGGGAAATGATGGTAGAACGTCCGTAATTTCATGGGATGGATGTGGGAGGTGATGGTAGAACGTCCATAATCTCATGGGATGAATGTGGGAGATGATGGTAGGACGTCCGTATTTTCATGGGATGAACGTCAAAGGGGATGGTAGGACGCCCATAATTTCATGGGAAGAACCTCAAAGGGGATAGCAGGAAGAAGCTATGGGAAGCAAGTTCACGAATGGACAACCCTCCAGGCCTCTCCTGAAGGTTCCTCCGGTCACCCCAGTGTGGGCGGAAAGCTAATGGGTACAGCCAACCGTTCCAGGAACGACTTCCCACAGATCCCCTTTTTCAATGGGACGGCGTCTGTCCGTCCCCAGCCAAGGGGCTGGACCCTCGGAGGTCTTCAAAGAAGTTGGAGGGTGGCCCGTCCGGCCTTCCCGAGGCCCGCTCACCCTCTCCTGCGTGCCAAACTTCCCGTCGCCCACCAGGTGGACCTCGTAAGTGAAGTTCATGGTCTTGGCCAGCTTGATCAGGAGGTCAACGCAGAAGCCATAGCAGCAGAGCATCACGCTGGGGCGGCCTGGTGGGGCAGGAGAAAGGGGGACCATTGAGGCCCATTCCAGAAGGTCCCCAACGGAGAGGACCTTCTCAATCGCTCCACCTTCCCATTGTTCCTGACCACTGGTCCTGCTAGCTAAGGATCATGGGAGGTGTAGGCCAACCACATCTGGAGGAGCCTGGTCTAGACTAAGAGGATCTCATCTCTACCATGCAGTGCAGACCCTCCCAAGAAGGAGAGACGCCTGCCGCCCAATGGAGATGCTTGGCGGGGGAGCTTCTGACCCGGCGCTCCGGCTGTGGGTTCGAGACGTACCCGGCATGGTCTCGTTGGGCCCCGTACAGAGGACCTGCTGCACCAAGCCACCGGTGCTGTTGGTGAGGGCTTTGCACTTGCCATCGTCCAGGGTCTCCTTGACGTAGACGAACGGCTCCTGGTGAATGGTGACAATCTGAAAGAGATTGAAAGAGAGCCATCTCCTTCAACCGTTTCTGCTAAGGCTAAGCTTCTAGGCCCTCAACCATCTTGAGATGTTTGAAGGTGGTTCCCATATCTCCTTGGTCTCCTCTTCTCCATCTCCTCCTAAGTTCCTAACCGTTCCTCCTAAGGCTCAGCTTCTAGACCCTCAAACATCTTGAGATGTTTGAAGATGGCCCTAACATCTCTCAGCCTCTTCTTTTCTGAGCTAAAGAGAGCTATCTCCTTCAACCTTTCCTCTAAGCCTCAGCTTCTAGACCCTCAAACATCTTGAGATGTTTGAAGGTGGCTCCCATATCTCCTCTTCTCCATCTCCTTCAACCGTTCCTCCTAAGGCTGGGCTTCTAGACCCTCAATCATCTTGAGATCTTCAAAGGTGGCCCTAACATCTCCTCTCAGCCTCCTCTTTTCTGGGCTAAAAAGAGCCATCTCCTTTGACCGTTCCTCCTAAGCCTTGGCTTTCAGACCCTCAATCATCTAGAGATGTTTGAAGGTGGCTCTCATATCTCTTGCTTTCCTCTTCTCCAGCTCCTTCAGCTGTTCCTCACCAGGCTGACATTAGGGAGGGAGATGGAGCAGAGACGATACCTTGAGCTTGGTAGACATCTCATAGCCCTGGGGCGTCTCGGTTTCTCCTCCTGGCCAGATAATCTTGCGGTCGTTGGGCAGGAACTGCGGAGGTGAGGAGAGAAAGGTTGGGACCAGACCTTCTCTACCAGCCTTCCCTGTTAAACGACCATAGAGTCAGAATGGGACCCCTAAAGGTCAGCCAGTCTGACCCCGGACCAGGCAGGGCCCTCCCATCCAGGGATACTTACATTGCTGCCGTTGTAGACGCCGACCTGCACCAACTTGTTGTTCTGCAGGTTCATGACGCTGTAGTTGGCGTACTTGCGGTCCCCGTCCTCGTTGAACTCCACCCGGCCCGTCACACCCTCGGCGTACTTCGTCTGCATCAGTACCCTGGGGAGAAGGCGGGTTGATCGGGATGCAGAGGGATGGAAATGTCTCCAACGAAATTACGGACGTCCTACCATCCCCTCTGACATTTCTCCCATGAAATTACGGATGTTCTACCATCCCCTCTGATGTTTATACCACAAAATTGCGGATGTCCTACCACCCCTTCTGATGTTTCTCCCACAAAATTATGGACGCCCTACCACCCCTTCTGACATTTATGCCACCAAATTATGGACATTGTACCATCATCTCCAACATTCATCCTATGAAAATACGGACATCGTACCATCCCCTCTGACGTTTATACCACAAAATTACAGATGTCTTACAATAATCTCTGACATTTCTCCCATGAAATTACAGACGCCCCACCACCCCCTCCACAAAGAACCGAGGTCCGAGGTGCCCAGGACGCTCTTACCTCTTGAAAAGTGGCCCCGTCTTCCAGATGTTGGTGTTCCCCACACACCCCCTGGGTGGGTCAGTGATGTTCTCCTTCTCAAACAAGTCATGGACCGCCTGGGCCACTATGGCCACCGCGTCCCGGATGTGAGCTGACTCGTTCTTGCCGTTCATGAGCTGCAAACCGATGAGACCTGGGACGGGAGTGGGGGGGGACAGAGACAGACGACTGGGTTGGCCGGGACCCCAGAGGTCATCCAGGCCAACCCACTGCAGGGCGGAGACCTCCGAATGGATTTAGAGAAGGGAAGGAGAGCACTGCTGGGTGATCAACCATGGGGCAGCTGGACCATGGGGAGGGGTCCCAGGTTACCTTCTGGCGCATTGCGTAGGGCATTGCCAGAGATCTCCCGTTCCCCCACCAGCCAGACGTAGCCGGGACCTGTCATGTTTTCTTTGGCTGCGGCCATGTAGACAGTGGTGGCGTCGTCCTCACTGGAGAAAGAGAAGAAGGCTGTTGGGATGGTAGGACGTCCGTATTTCGGTGGGAGAAATGGCAGAGGAGATGGAATAGGAGGTCCCTATTTCCATGGGAGAAACGTCAGAGGGGATGGTAGGACGTCAGCATTTTAATGGGATAAATGTCAGAGTGGGTGATGGACATCCATAATTCCATGGTAGAAACAGCAGAGGGGATGGTAGAAGTCCATATATTCATGGGATGAATTCTGGAAGGGATGGAATAGGACACCCCTATTTTCATGGGGAAATCGTCGGAGGGGATGCTAGGACGTCCCTATTTTCGTGGGATGAATTCTGGAAGGGATGAAATAGGACGTCCCTGTTTTCATAGGATAAATGTCAGAGGCGATGGTGGAAGTCCATATTTTCATGGGAGAAACATCGGAGGGGCTAGTAGGACATCCCTATTTTCATGGGATGAATTCTGGAAGGGATGGAATAGGAGATCCCTATTCTCATGGGAGAAACGTCGGAGGGGATGGTAGAACGTACATAATTTCATGGGAGAAAGGTCGGAGGGGGTGGTAGGATGTCCCTATTTCCACGGGATAAATTCTGGAAGGGATGGAATCGGAAGTCCCTATTTTCATGGGACAGACCTCAGAGGGAATGGTAGGACGTCCATAATTTCATGGGAGAAACATCGGAGGAGTTTGAACGAGGGAAAAACGGGGGTCGCCTCCACTCACCTGACCCCAACCCCGCCCCACCGGCCGGCCCTCACCTGGCAGACAAGATGATCACCCTGGCCTCCAGTTCCTTGGCTTCCAGGAGGAGAGACGTCACATTCTTGGTGCCCGGCTCAAACTGAAGGACCTTCTCGGCCTGCAAGGTTGGCGCGAGCAAATGGGGTCAGTCGGCTGGGCCCCGATCCCCCATGCGAGAGCCATGCTTTCCTCAGAAAGATACCTCCTTCTCTCTTTCCAAGGTCTACCTGGAAAGGACTCAGTTGTTCCTCATTTCTTTTCCTCGGTTTTTTTCTCCTCCCCCGTTCTTTTTTTTCTTCTTTTCTCCTGGTGGGGTTAATTTCCTCCCCACCCCCCTTAAAAAAATAAAAATCTATTTTTTATTTTATTTTCTATTTTAAAAAAAGAATCATTTTTCTTTGTTGTTGCACTGGGCATGCAAACAGAAGTCACTCCAGCCCCAAAAGAAGGTCGTGCATTGGTACAGGAAAGAGGAAAAAAAGGCATATATAGAGATACACAGCGGCCGCCAAAGTGATTCCACCCACCGTGGCAAATTGATTTCTCGCTATTTGGTTTTTGCAAAAGAAAAAGAAAAAAAAATGTTGCAAAATTTGCAATTTTTTTTTTTGGAAAATTCTGCAGAATCCCTGCCATCTCGGAAATTGCCGACCTGCCTTTTTCGCTCTGTCATCACCATCTTTGCGACGGCGAGGGAGCCCCTCAGGCGGCAACTGCACATATCCATATATTGGTTGGTTGGTTTCGCAATGTAGTTGACTGCTCAAACGCCTGTTGCTTTTCCAAAAGACCAAAAAAAAAAAAAACCCCACAAAAAAACAGGAAAAGGGGAGGAAGGGGGAGGGGGAAAACACGCAAGGGGTCCGCCTTGCAAGGGAATCGAAGTGAGCATTTCGCATTTCCTGTTGGGACAGGAAGGGGCAGAGCAGGAAGAGGAGAACAGGAAGGGGGAATCAGATGGTCCAGGAGGAAACAAGGGGGGGGGGAATAAACTCGCAAATTCACTCTGGCTCCACATGCATGGTCTTCCGAAGAAAGACGTCCAGGATGGGATTGCTCCTCAAACTCAAGCTCAAACCAAGCATATCTCAACGGAAAAGAACGTGCGACCCAAAAAAAACAAACACGGAGTCTGCTTGCTGGCTCCAGAGATATTTTTATATTTTTTTCCCTTTAGTATATATATATCTATATATATCTAAAATTTATTCTAATTTTTTGTGGGGTGCCCGTGGGCCGAGGCGGCCCAATTGATGAATTTTATGAATTTTTTATTTTAATTTTTTTGCTCGTTAGGTTGGTGGGCGGCGTGCATTTCCATGCAAATATACCTTGGGTCCTCGCTTGTTGTCAAAGGATAGCGGTTCGAGGCTGTCAAAGCTCCTTTTTTTACTCTGATGGATAATGTGCACAGAGAAAATATGCAGACACAGAAGAAGATTATAAACAGTTGAAAGAAGAAAGATGGGCACTCAAAGCAAATCCCATATCCAACTCCTCCTGATCCGGGGCGGGGGGGGGCCGTAACAGAGGAGCAGGGAAAAACCCCTACAAGCTTTTCTATTCAGTTTCCTGCAAAGTTTCCTACAAACTTTCCAACAAGGTTTCCTATTAAGTTTCCAACAAGGTTTCCTGCACAGTTTCCTAGAAGGTTTCCTATTAAGTTTCCTTCAAAGTTTCCTGTTAAATTTTCTGCAAATTTTCCTACAAAGTTTCCTATTAAGTTTCCTACAAGTTTTCCTGCAAAATTTCCTACAAGGTTTCCTATTACGTTTCCTAGAAGGTTTCCTATTCAATTTCCTGCACAGTTTCCTAGAAGGTTTCCTATTAAGTTTCCTACAAACTTTCCAACAAGGTTTCCTATTAAGTTTCCTATTAAGTTTCCTACAAGGTTTCCTACTAAGTTTCCTACAAGGTTTCCTACTAAGTTTCCTACTAAGTTTCCTACTAAGTTTCCTACAAGGGTTCCTATTAAGTTTCCTTGAAAGTTTCCTGTTGAATTTCCTGCTATTTTTTCCTACAAAGTTTCCTACAGTGGTGCCCCGCAAGACGAACGCCTCGCGAGACAAAAAACTCGCAAGACGAAAGGTTTTTTCGTTTTCGAGTTGCTTCGCAAGACGAATTTTCCTATGGCCTTGCTTCGCAAAACGAAGCTTGCCCCCGCACCCCGGGCCTCTTTTGAAGCAAAGGGGGGCGGGGAGAAGATTGCTTCTCCCCGTTGCCAGCCCCGCAATCTCCGGGGACAGGGGGGAAGGCGCGCGCACGCCTTCCCCTCTGTCCCCGGACCCCTTTTGAACCAAGGGGCGGCAACGGGGAGAAGCGATTTTCAATGCATTCCTATGGGAAACCGTGCTTCGCAAGACGAAAAACTCGCAAGAAGAAAAAACTTGCGGAACGAATTAATTTCGTCTTGCGAGGCACCACTGTATTAAGTTTCCTTCAAGGTTTCCTGTTAAATTTCCTACAAACTTTCCCGCAAGGTTTCCTATAAAGTTACTAAAAAGGGCTTCTTAAAAAGTTTCTGATGGGGGTTGCTGACCAGGTTTCCTATGGGGTTTTCCTATTAAATTTCCTACAAAATTTCCTAAGACGTTTCCTACAAGATATCCTATGGGGGTTTCCTAGGAAGTTTCCTTGGAGCTTCATGCAAGTTCTTTCTCTCCTTTAAATCGGTGAAGGTACCTTGCGAGTTTCTGAGGGCAGCTGGACATTTTCATGGGAGAAATGTTGGAGGGCATGGTGGGCTGTCCCTCTTCCCAAATGTTGGTAGACCTCTGAATGCTGGCCGCTTGAAGTGAAAAGCGGGGGCAAGGCCGCCACCCTCAGCTCCTTCCTCCTTGCAGGATTCTCGACGGCCACTGAGAAGAGGACCATGGACCGGATGTCCTGCCTTTGGTCTGATCTAGGAAGGCTACCCATATATGTTGGCTTGGCTGACGTGGAGCCACCGCTCACACCAAGCGCCAAGGAGGCTCAGCTTCAAAGCCCCGCTCCGCCATTTCCCCCGTAGAAATGTTGGAGAGGATGGAGCCACGTGGGCCGCCAACCCAGGAGAGAAGGAATTGGATCTTCAGGAGAAGCTCGGATTGGGGGAAGTTGTGGACGATTGGACCTTTTATGGTGCTCTTTTAGATGTTGGAGCATCTGGGGCAACCCAGTCTGATTGGTGGGGGTATAGATGACAAAATTATGACCATTATGACTGATCAGATTCTTGCGTTGACCATGAGCTTCTTTGGAAAAGAGGAAGGAAGCAGGTAAAGGGAGCTGCCTATCCCTGCCTCACAAGTCTCTCTTGGGGCTTCCCAACTCTATGATTCCATCTTGAAGTTCGTGCCTTGGTTGAACCAGACAACCATTCCATGGTTCTATGTTGAGTTGCCTGCATTGTTTGGACCAGACAACCCTTCCAGGTCCTTCCTAAGTCCATGATCCAAGCCTACTCTCCTAGACACTCTCTTCCAATAAAGAAATGGGTTTTTGGCCCAGCTCCAGGTTACGTCTCCCCCCTCGTCTCCCCGTTTTTGCCTCTTTCGGATTTCGGATTTCATTTTTTTTTAATGTAGTTGGAGATTTCGGGTTTTTTCAACCATGGCAAAGCAAGTGAAATGAATAAAGAGTAAAAACTTTGGCCAGCGCCTAAGAGCACAATGTGGGTTATGTTTAACAATGGGAAGAAGAGAGAGAAGGTGTATTTACAGATGTCAATCTACACACGGACGACAAAGCGCGAGACTTTCAAGAAGAGCGTGGGTGGCGGGAAGCTACTGACCTTGGACTCTTTCTCCTCCAGGAGGGTCTCCAGCTTCTTCTGAGCCGCCCGGCCCTCGTGGTCATCGCTGACGATGAGGATGATGTGGTTCCATTTGTAGAAGCGCATCATCTCAAACCAGACATTGGACTGGTGAGAGTAAGGAGGGACTGTGCGGAGGAACGAAAGATGGATACTCTGGGGAAAGAAGGAGCCAGAGGGAGCGTCACTGTGGACCAAGCGGGGGCGTCTGGGTTGAAGCGCCGTCCCTCCTACAGGGTGGAAGGAGCTTCTGGAGAAGTTCCATCTTGAGACCCCACCTGCCTCGGCAGAGAGGTCCATGCTCTGCTCAGCTAATGCATTCTCCATGGGGCTACCTTGGAAGGGGACCTAGAAAGGAGTTGGGGCAACATCCCTCCTATGGGGTGGAAAGAGCCTCTTGAGGTCTTCCATCTTGAGACCCCACCTGCTTCTCCAGAGAGGTCCATCCCCTGCTCATCTCCTGCTGTCTCCATGGGAAGGTGACTTGAAGATGAGTTTGAGGAACATCCCTCCCCTGGGGTGGAAGAACATCTCTAATATCAGCTCCATCCAAGACCTGGCCATCTGCTTGGTCTACTGCCCTGCTTTTTCCATGGGGCTACCTTGGAAGGGGACCTGGGAACCATTGTGGAAAACAGCCCTCTTGCGCAGTGGAAGGGCCTCTTTAAGGAAGCCAATGGGAAAGATCTCCAGACGGACGGATGGACATTGACTACTGAGAAGAACGAATGGCTGTATCAAGGCCTTCTCCCGCCAGATGTCCAGGAGAACGGTGGGTCCCGACCATCGGGAGCTGTGGGCTTACCTTGTCCGAGTAGATGGACATGCGCGTGGTCAAGCCAATGACCGGGATCCGGTAGAAGCCAGCAGTGTACGACACTGGCGTTGGCGTGAGGTGGTCATTGGGAGCCGGCGGGTGACTCACCAAGATGGCGTAGACCTGTGGGAGAGACGTTTTCCCCATGGAATTACGGACGTCCTAACATTCCCCTCCGACGTTTCTCCCATGAAATTATGGATGTTCTACCATCCCCTCTGACGTTTCTTCCATGAAATTATGGACGTTCTACCATCCCCTCTGACGTTTCTCCCATGAAAATATGGACATCCTACTATCCCCTCCGACATTTCTCCCATGAAATTATGGATGTCCTGTCACCTTGCTGACAAAGATCCATATAGTTCAAGCTATGGTTTTCCCACTAGTGATGTATGGAAGTGAGAGCTGGACCATCAAGAAGGCTGATCGCCGAAGAATGGATGCTTTTGAATTCTGGTGCTGGAGGAGTCTCTTGAGAGTCCCATGGACTGCAGGAAGATCCAACAGACCCATTCTGAAGGAAATCAGCCCTGAGTGCTCACTGGAAGGACAGATCCTGAAGCTGAGGCTTCAAGACTTTGGCTACCTCCTGAGAAGAGAAGAGTCCCTGGAAAAGACCCTGATGTTGGGAAAGATGGAGAGCGCAAGGAGAAGGGGACGACAGAGGATGAGATGGTGGGACAGTGTTCTCGAAGCGACCAACATGAGTTTGACCAAATTGTGGGAAGCAGTGGAAGACAGGAGGGCCTGGCGTGCTCTGGTCCATGGGGTCACGAAGAATCGGACATGACTAAACGACTCAACAATAACAGCAAGAAGCCATTTCCCTCCGACGTTTCTCCCATTAAATTATGTATGTCCTCGAATGCCCAGGCTTTGACAGGTGGAGAGAGAAGTCGGCCAAGCCAGATTGCAAGATAATATGATTTCCTTAACCGCACATTAAAGGCCTAAATGCCATTTCCCCACCAGCGACCATTTATGATGAAATGGTCTGGCGAGAAGGAGACGAAGAGCAATCGATGGAAGGAGCCAACCCTATGGAAGCAACTGAGATGGCGTTTCTATGGAAACTTCCTCCTCCCTTTGCTGGCTTCTCCTATAAATGGCCTTTTCTGCTCCGTTTGGGGAAAGAAGGAAGTCTGTAAATGTCGATCAGGTCTGCACTTTGGATGGCTTCAAAGGAGATCCCAAATGAGACGTAAATGGGGCCAAAATAGCACCATTTGATGACTTGGGGACCCGGTTTGTTCCTTGGGAAATGGGCTGTGTTGGGGTATTTTTAAGGTCCCAATATGTGGGTGTGTAAGAGGGAGAGAGGGAGGGGGAGGGGGAGAGAATGAGAGAGGGGAGAGAGGTAGGATAAGAAATAAAGAGGGAAAGAGAGGGAGAGAAAGAGAGGGAGAGAAAGAAAAAGAAAGAGCGAGAGGAGGAGAAAAAATATAGAGAGAAAGAGGGGGAGAGAGGGGAAAAGGGGAGAGAAAGGGGGGAAGGTAGGGAGAGAAATAGAGAGAGAGAGAGAGAGAGAGAGAGAGAGAGAGTAGGGAGAGAAGAAGAAAAAGTAAAGAGAGAAAGAGAGGGGAGCAAGGGGGAGAGAAAATAAGGGAGAGAAAGAGAGAGGGGAGAAATAAAGAGAGAAAGAGAGAGGGAGGGAGGGATAGAAAAAGAGGGAGAAAGAGGGAGGGAGGGAGGGAGAGAGGGAGGGGGAGAGGGAGAGGGAGGGAGGAGAAAAAATAAAGAGAAAACGAGAGAGGGGAGAGAGAAATAAAGAGGGGGAAAGAGTGAAAGAGAGGGAGAGAAAGAAAAATAAAGAGGGAGGGAGTGGGAGGTAGAGAAGGAGAAAAAATAGAGAAAGAGAGGGGAGCGAGGGAGGAAGAGAAAAAAGTAGAGAAATAGAGAGGGGAGAGAGGGGGAGAAATAAAGAGCAAAAGAGAGAAAGAGAGAGAAAAGGGGGAAAGAAAGAGAGGGAGGGAGGGAGAAAAAGAGGGAGAAAGAGGGGGAGAGGGAGGGGGAGAGAGGTAAGGAGAGAAATAAAGAGGGAAAGGGGGAGAGAAAGAAATAGAGAGAGGGAGGGAGGTGGCAGAGAAGGAGAAAAAATAAAGAGAGGGGGAGCGAGAGAGAGAGAGAGAGAGAGAGAGAGAGAGAGAGAGAGAAAGAAAGAAAGAAAGAAAGAAAGAAAGAAAGAAAGAAAGAAAGAGGGGAGTTGTCCCTGGGCTGGTGCCCAAGCCAAGAGGCTGGTTCATAGGGTCAAGGAGTTGTTGGCTGGCCCTTAGTAGGGTCAAGTAGTCCCTAGGCCAGTCCTTAGAGCTGAAGGTTCCCTAGGTTGGTTTCTAAAGCCAAGGGCTCCCTGGGCTGGCCCCCCCAAGCCTGATCCATAGGGTCCCTGGGTGCTCCATAGTAGGGCCAAGGGCCCTCTGGTCGTCTCTTAGGGCTGAAGGTTCCCTAGGTTGGTTTCTAAAGCCTAGGGCTCCCTAGGTTGGTGCCCCAAGCCCACAGTCTGGACCATAGGGTCAAGAGGTCCTTGGCCAGTCCTGAGTAGAACCATGGGGTCCCTAGGCCAGTCCTTAGGGCGGTAGGGTCCCTCGGTTGATCTCTGTGGCCTGCGGGTTCCTAGGTTGGTGCCCCAAGCCCACAGGATCCAGGGATCCCTGGGTGGTCCTTTCTGGGGCCAACCAGTCCGCCAGGTCAAGAGCTTGGCCCATCACGTCGAGGAGGAGTCCCTAGGGGGTTCCCCCGACCGGTTCTTGGGCGGCGCGGTGCGGCTACCTGGCTGGAGATGAGGTCCTCGCAGACGGAGAGGGCCATCTGGATGGCGTTGGGCTTGTGGGTGACGGAGGTGGCGTTGAGCTGGATCTTCCAGGTGCCATGGCGCTTGTTGGCCTGGTTGATGGCCTCGCGGAAGACCTGCTCGTGCCTCTTGGTGCTCAGCACCGCCCCGATGTTCACCACCTTGGGCTCGCAGCCCCCCCGCGCCACCGAGAAGCACAGCAGCACGGCCAGCAGCAGGAGGCGCATGGCGGTCACCCCACCGTCGCCCGGCGCAGCCCAAGGGCCCCCCAGGCGGCGGAGAACTGCCCCGCAAGAGGGTCTATCCGTGGTCCTGAAGCGGCCCTGTGGAAGAAGCAGAGGCGGCTGCTGTCCCTGGTGCTGAATTGGCCCTTTGCAAAAGGCCGCTGTCCCTGGTGCTGAATTGCCACCGCTGGCAAAAACCGTCACAGTCCCTGGTGCTGAATCGCCCCCCCCCCTTGCAAAAAGACGCTGCCCCTGGTGACGAATTGGCCCTTTGCACAACGCCGCTGTCCTGTTGCTGAATTGGGGCCCTCCTGCAAAAACCGCCGCTGTCCCTGGTGTTGAATTGCCCCCCCCCCCTTTGCAAGCAGCCGCCGGATCTGCCCGCAAAAAAACCCAAAAAGACGCAATGGCGCTGAAGCGCAATGGCGCTGTCCGCCGCGCCGAAATCCCCCTGCAAAGACAGGCGCGCACTCGCGCGCGCGGGAGAGGAGGAAAAGGAGGCGGCCGGCCAATGCGGCGGCGTTTGGTGTCACGGGGGGGGGGAGGGCTTAGGGGGAGAGGGGTTAGATAAAAGCGGGGTGGGGGTGGGGGCAGGAGAAATCGCGGCGGGGGAGCAGAGGAAATCAAGAGATTGGCCGCCCCCCAAAAAAATATTTATAGAATGTGCCCCCCCATTATACAAAGCAGGGGGGCCGCTCAAGAGATTTCCCCCACCCCGTCAATCTTCCTAGGATGTGCCCCCAATATGCAAAGCAAGGGGGGCCGCTCAAGATATTCCCCCCACCCCGTCAACCTTCCTAGGATGTGCCCCCCCAATATACAAAGCAGCGGTGGAGGAAAGCCAAACCTCCCCGCTAAAGAGATTCGCCCCCCCAAATCTTTATAGAATATGCCCCCCCATATTCTTCAGTTGACCTTGCTAGCTAGGGGTGATGGGACTTGTAGTCCAACAACATCTGGGCACCCACAGGTTGAGAAAGGCTGGTATATGGCATTGCATATATATACAGAGAGAGAGAGTGCAGGTATTTTATTGATGTGGTTGGACTACAACTCCCATCATCCCTGAGCTCTGGCCTTGCTAGCTAGGGGTGATGGGAGTTGTAGTCCAACAACAGCAATAAAACACATCGATTTTATATGGATTGATATGTTTATATGGATATATAACATTTATATGTTATATGGATTTCTCTTGAACTTTTATATGTTTATACCCCCCAAAAAAGCCCAATTTTATATACATGTGTATATGTGTGTGTGTATTAATCCCCCCAAAACCCACAATTATTATAAATATATATTATATTATATTATATTATATTATATTATATTATATTATATTATATTATATTATATTATATTATATTATATTATATTATATTATATTATATTATATTATATTATATTATATTATTATCCCCCCAAAAACCCACACTATCTATCTATCTATCTATCTATCTATCTATCTATCTATATCTATATCTATATCTATATCTATATCTATATCATCTATATCTATATCTATCTATCTATCTATCTATCTATCTATCTATCTATCTATCTATATGTAATATTATAATAACCCCCCAAAACACACATACACACATATCTAATGATACTATAATAACTCCCCCAAAAACCCACAATTATATATATATTTTTACACACACACACACACACACACACACACACACACACAAATATATAATATTATAATAACCCCCCCAAACACACACACATATATAATGATACTATAATAACTCCCCATAAAACCCACAATTATATATTATAATTATATATTATAATATGTTATTATTATAATATGTGTGTGTGTGTATAACCCCCCCCCAAGAACCCCTCCCCACAATTATATATTAGTCCCCAGATCCAGTTGAAAAATCCCGCCGATACGGGATTATTGTAATTATTGTTATATTTGCAGGAGATGATTGGATGGGCAGATTTGAGCAGGAATTTGGACAGGCAGAAGATATTAGAAATTCAATTTAAAATCATTTAACTTGCTCATCTAATTATCTACATCCTTCCCCCTCCTCCTGCGGTTCCTTAAATTTATTTCCGAATATCTTCCGCCCACCCAAATTCATTTACCTTGCTCATTTAATTATCTAGGTACTTCCTTCCCCCTCTTTCTGTGGTTCCTTACATTTATTATTATTAATTTTAATAATATAAAATAATAATAATAATATATAATAATTATAATAAAAATAATAAAACAACTTTTATTTACATTTTATTTTAATAATAATCATTAATAAAATCCACAGAATCCTTAGGAAGAGATGTCCAAATTCCAGCCCCCAATTCCAGATGTTAGATAAATTTCAGACGAGTGAAAATACTAGCAGGATTCAGGTAAATAACAACAACAACAACAACAACAACAACATAATATCTATAATAATCATATCAACATCAATATTAATAAAATCAATAATAATAATAATATCATCAATAATAATAATAACAACAACAATTTATTTTTACCCCGCCATCTGGCTGGGTTTCCGAAAGCATAATATACAATAAAGGGAAGATCAGGGGATGAGTGGATCTCTAAGAGACCCAAATGGATCTCCAAGAAGGGAGAAAATCAGCTCAATGGATCCATGGGAATAGGTAGGAATGTTGGGAAAATGGCAAGAAGCAGGGAAGGGGTGGTTGGGAAGTCTTGGAAAGGAGAGATGAAGGAAGGAGGGAGGGAAGGAAGGAAGGAGGGAAGGAGGGAGGGGAAGGAAGGAAGGAGGGAATCATAGAATCATAGAATCATAGAATCATAGAGTTGGAATAGACCACAAGGGCCATCGAGTCCAACCCCCTGCCAAGCAGGAAACACCATCAGAGCACTCCTGACATATGGTTGTCAAGCCTCTGCTTAAAGACCTCCAAAGAAGGAGACTCCACCACACTCCTTGGCAGCAAATTCCACTGTCCAACAAGGAGGGGAAGGAGGGGAGGAAGGAAGGGGGGAGGGAAGGAAATAAACAAAGAGGGAGGGAAGGATGGAAGGAAAGAAGGAAGGAAGGAAGGAAGGAAGGAAGGAAGGAAGGAAGGAAGGAAGGAAGTCTCCCCAAATTGAGTGATCCAAAAAGTGGACAGTAGGAAGAGAAGCAGATTATGTACATGGACAGGAAGGTCAGTCAATCAGTCGGCTCCCCCAAATCGAGGACAACCAGAATCGGAGAACTGTGCAAGGACGGGACTCTCCCAGTTGCTCACAGTTGCCTCAACTCTCGGGAAGCGGGAAAGCCGGGCTGCCCCAGGAGGGTGTCCTTCGAAGGGGCGCAAGGAAACGGGAAGCGGGTGCTGGAGGCATGCCAGAGCTCATTCTCCGTCCATCCGTGGCACGGTGGGCGGGACCACCTCCTCGGCACCAGTCCACAAGGTAGGTCCGTGGGAGAAGAAGAGCTGGTCCATCCCGGGGGGAGTCTGAGAGGGGGTGGGCAGGAAAGAAGCGACGGGGGCCCTCACACCACGGTGCTGACTGAGGGGTCCGAGAGGTTGAGCTGCCCCGCAAGGTCAGTGGGGTGGTACTGCTGCAGGGGAGACAAAAGACAAGACGCGGGGGAGGGGCGGTGGTCAGGCAGAGGCGGGCCAGAGCGAGGCCGAGACACATGCTGCCCCTGCAGGCCGCCACCGCCCCAGCAGGAAACCGCTCAAGGAAGATGCTGCGCCTCCAAACCGGGATGCATTCAAGGCTGCGAGCACCAAGCGGGAAATCTCCGGGGATCCGCTCTGTTCCCACAAAAAAAGTCAGGGTGCCGCAATGTGGGCAGAGCCAAACATAGGGCCACCCTTCCCATTTTAGGGACCCTGACATAGGGCCACCCTACTAATTTCAGAACCCTGACCTGTGTCGTCGTGTCCCGCCCCCAGTTTCCATTCGGCTCAGCTCCTTCCCAGTTGGAGCGCATCATTCCTCAAGGATCTTCACGGGTGGCAGCCACGTGGGGCAGGGGCCCCCTCCCCCTCGCAGCGCAGCCCCTTCCCCCGGAAAGCAGCACCCGCTAGCTCAGCCATTTCGGGCCGATCCCCTTTGGAATCGCCCGGCAGCTTCGACCCCTTGACAATTTCGGGTCGATCCCCTTCGAAATCTGCCGACGGCTCTCCCTTCATGTACGCCAAGAAACTCCCTCCGGGAAAAAGCTCAGCGACTCGGCTCGCAAAAGAGCCACTCTTTCCAAGATGGCCGCCCTACTCCTCTCCCGCCCGGCCCTTTTCTGGGATGTCCCGGAAGGGGACGACTGGTTGTTCCCCCCACCAGCACCACCACCCGTCCCACAAGATCAAACAGGACTTTGGATACAGGACAAAAATGCATCAACATTCACAACAAGATCCCACCCTTTGCGGAGGAACTCCTGAAGCCGGGAATTCTCTACAGGGCTTTATCTGCAGCTCACGGACTCTGGGTGTGGCGGCCTCGCGGGGGTGTCTGTAGGGAGCAGGCGCATCAAAGGGATGGTCTATTACATCGAAAGCCAGCTTTGAACCCGGTGCCGGCACCCGGGGACACCGCCAAAACCACCACCCCAGGAAAGCGGGACGCCGCCCGGCCAACCCGGCCAACCCAGAGCTGCGTTTCTTCCTCCTCCTCCCTCTACCCTCCACACTGGAATGCCTAGAAGGAAAAGCCACCAGAGGAAGCAGACCCTCCAAGCACCCCTCTCTCTCCCGGGATAGAAGAATCCAGCCCAGTTTCCGCCGGGATCCCGGAAGGTTCCGCTGTTCCTGGGATGTCCCTATTTTCATGGGAGAAATGTTGGAGGGGGTGGAATAGGACGTCCCTATTTTCATGGGAGAAATGTTAGAGCGGATGGAATAGGACTTCCCTATTTTCATCGGAGAAATATTGGATGGGATGGAATAGGATGTCCCTATTTTCATGGGACAAATGTTGGAGGGGATGGAATGGGATGTCCCCATTTTCATTGGAGAAATGATGGAGGGGATGGAATAGGATGTCCCTATCTTCATTGGAGAAATGTTGGAGGTTATGCAAACGCCCACCACTGGGGGGGAGACTTTTTTTTATAAATCCCTGCAGTTACGAACAGGAGGAATAAACGGAGAGTCATGTGGGGGGAGTTTGAGAAGGCGGAAAGCCATCATTTCCGGCCGAGACATTTCCCCTTCTGGAATACCACCCTCCCAATATCTTGTGACAGATGTCCTTTTGATGGGGAGAGGGGGGGGGAATCAGAATTTCAAGATGGCAGAGAAGTTGGCTTTCGCCCCAGGTGGACCTTTCAATGTCTGGGACCTTTGGAAAGAAGCCAAAGGGCGGGGATGAGGTCAAACCCCATGCCCCACCAACTCAGAAACATGCATAATAGAGGGTCTCCATAAACGGGCCGAGGGTTTGGAGATGGAGATGGAGATGGAACTTTCCTGCCCACGTGGCGACCGTGCCGGAAAGGATGATGCGCAATGGGGAAGATATCTGGGAATTAAATCAAATTTGGTGGAATGATTTGGACAGGTTGCTTTACTGCAATTGGCTCCTTGGAAACAGCTGGAATCCTGCAAATGTGGATCAGAATCCTGATTTAATAATTTTGACAGATTGCTTTGGTGCAATCTGCTCCTTGGAAATAGCTGGAATTCTGCAAATGTTGATTAGAAACCTGATTTAATCATTTGGACGGATTGCTTTGGTGCAATCTGCTCCTTGGAAACAGCCTGAATCCTGCAAACGTCGAGAGCGACCCGAATTCGCAATCATTTGGATTGTGACCGCCCAGAGTGGAAGATGGAACGAAAGAGAAATTCCCAACGAAAGAGCGACGGCGGGAGGGACGGGCGGAAGATGGAATGTGCCGAGGTGAAAGCGGAAAGGAGGGTTTGGAGGAGGAGAAGCGGAGAGGAGAGGAGAGGAGAAGGCCGACCGGGAGTAAGAATGACGGGAGTGGTGGGAAGAACGAGGGAATGGAGGGGAGGGGAGGAAGGAATGAATGGATGGATGGGAGGATATTCAGAGGAAGGAAAGCATGGATGGATATTTAGAGGAAGGAAGGAATGGATGGATATTCAGCAGAACGAGGGAATGGAGGGGAGGGAGGAAGGAAGGAATGGATGGATGGATATTCAGGAGAACGAGGAAATGGAGGGGAGGGAGGAATAAATTCAGCAAAAGGAGGTGGGGCCAGAATGCCACAGAGTGGTGGCTTGGGATGTTCAACAAGGAATAACCTGCCGTGGAAAATGGACAAAAAATTCAGATGTGGATTAAAAATAAATAAAAAGGGATGAGAACGGATTGACATGCTGTTAAACTGCTTTTTAATTCTGTTTCCGCCCTTTATGGTCTTGATTTATGGGCTACTATAGGTTACTACTACTAATAGTAATTAATAATTAAAATAAAATAAAATAAAAAAATAAAAATAAAAAATAGTTCTAATGTTTCCTCCCTTTATGGGCTTGATTTATGGGCTACTACTAAAATGAGGCTGCATTTTAAGCTGTATTTTAATTAACTGTTCTTGGTTTTTTCCTATTATGTTTTATTGTAATTTATATTTGGTGTTAGCTGCCCTGAGCCTGGCCCTGGCCGGGGAGGGCGGGGTATAAGTAATTTATTATTGTTGTTGTTGTTGTTGTTTTTGTTGTTGTTAGAATTGTTTTTACTGGTTTTGATATGTGTGTCTTTTTAAATATATATAATTTTTTTCTGTTTTACAATCTTGAATACTCATTTAAACATCCTTAAAATTCAAGGGTGTTTTAATGTGTTTTCTCGGGGGGGCTGTGACAGTGATCTTGGCACTGATACAGGAGAATTTTCAGAGGAAATCCCAAGTGGAAACAATGAGGAATATTTGGGGCTGATCCGAGAGAGTGACAGCAATCTTCACATTGATACAGGAGGATGTTCAGAGGAAATTGTAGCCCAACGCCCTTTGGAATAAGTTTGAGAAATCATGGGAGAAGTTTTGTGAAATATATTAATTTCCATTAATAATAATAATAATAATAATAAATATTATTATTCTTCTTTTATTTCTGCTGTGACAGACCAACACGGCTGCCTACCTGATGATAATAATGATAATGATGACGATAATAATATATATATATAAGATTATGGCTATTATCATTATTACTATTATTTTATTTCTGCTGCATCAGACCAACACGGCTGCCTACCTGATGATAATAATGATTATGATGATAATTACAATAATAATATAAATAATAATGGTGAGAATAATAATAACAATAACAACAATAATGTTTTATATATAATCATCATTATCACCCCCACCACTACAATTATTGTTGCCAAAGAGCCATAAAATAAATTAATAATAATGATAATGATGATAATAACAATAATAACAATAATATTTTATATATATTATCATCAACACCACCACAATTATTGTTGCCAAAGAGCCATAACATAAATTATCATCATCATCATTATTATTATTATTATTATTATTATTATTATTATTATTATTATTAATATACCCCACTCATCTGACTGGGGAACTGCCTGCACATAGGAAAACAGCAGAAAGTCTGCAGATTGTGGAAGTTCGGGTTGTCCCGCCTTGGCCTCTTTCCCAGCCTATCAACAGATTGGGATGAGGGGTCCTAACAGATATCCCAGGGTCCCTATTTTGCAGGGACAGCCCAAGATCTGAAGAAGCCATGGCGGTTTCCGGTTTGATCCGGGGTTGATCCCGCTTTTCCTAAGGACATTCCTATTTTCATGGGAGAAATGTTGGCAGGTATGGAATCGGACGTCCATATTTTCAGGGGGAAAATGTCAGAGGGGATGGTAGGAAGTCCATATTTTCATGGGAGAAATGTTGGCACATATGGAATAGGACGTCTGTATTTTCATGGGAGAAATGTCGGCAGGTATGGAACAGGACAGGGGTTGGCAATTTATTCTAGCAGCCGGCCAGTCCACTGTCACACAGACCTTATGGCGGGCTGGAGAAGCGAAACCGGGGGTGGAGCTGGAAGAGGAGGCGAGGGGGGTCAAATTGTCCTCCTCCCCACCCCCCAGCCCCAGCTTCCCAGGGGCTGCCACCACCACCACCGCTGCTGCTTCTCATGAGTAGACAGAGTGAGCTTGTTCACTCGCTCTCTGGCCCGTAGAATAAGGTGACCAGATTTCCCCCCATGAATCCAGGGATGCTTTTCAATCTCCATGGATTTTGTAGGATTTCTAAATCTGGGGACAGTCCCCAGAAAACGGGGATGCCTTGGAACCTTACCCTAGGGGCACCAGGGCGGCAGGGACGGCGGGGGCGGGAGGAAGAGGCCGAGCAGCAGTGGGAGGAAGAGGCTGAGTGAAGCCAGAACCTAAGATTATTGGTGACAAGGATGGGACAAAGAGGCTGAGTGGCGGCGGCTCGACCAATCCCATGGTGAGCCCGGATCCCAGCGCAGGGCGGGCCCATCCCTGCTGATCAAATGCCGCCGGGGCAAACCAGGCACAGCGTTGGAGCAGCCAAGCCACCGCTGCTCGGGCTCTTGGTCCCATCGGTGTTGCCGAGATTTACAGATCCGGCTTCCCGGATTGAGGACCCAAATAGGCCTGATCCATAGCTGTCAACGGATCCCTTTTTAAAAGGGAAATTCCCTTATTCCAAATAGGATTCCTTGCAAGAAAAGGGAAAAGTTGACAGCTATGGCCTGATCTGGCCCGGGGGGACTCGGGTTGCCGGTTCTGTTGGGTCAACATCAGAGAGGACGGCCAGATGCCCCTGTTTCCACGGGAGAAACGTTGGCGCGGGCTAAGCAATGGAGCTCGGCCGTCCGCCTGATGATGGAGGGTCCCTCCCCCGCCTCGTCATTTCCAAGGAAGCCACGGACAGAAAAACACAGGTACAGAAGGTGACGAGAGACATGGTGCCGGGCGAGGCCATGCACCTTGCCTGAATCCCACAGGAAGTGTGGCGGCAGGAGAGGGCGGTGGCAGGGAGTCCTGCTGGCCACTGCTTGCGGAGCCGTACAGTTACCACAGGCAGAGGGAGACGGTGGAGATGGCAGGGCAGGGGATGGATGAGGGGAAGACGGCACAGCGGACCACTTTCCGGGCAGGGACCAGGACAGGAAGGACTGGAAATCAAAAGAGGGGGGGGGAGAAAATTCTGGGTTTTTCGGGGAGTCAGAACAGAAAGGAAAACAAACCACGTACGGGGAGAAGAGGGAGCCCTCGATCTTTGGGACAGACGGTGGAGATGGACTGACAGAGGACGAAACGGGGCCATGGCAGCTGTGAGATGGGGCGGTTGATGGGATGGCAGTAGAAAGAGAGAGAGAAAGAAGGAGGGCACAACCGGTTGTCTTCTTCTTACCGTGTCTCTGCAGGACCTACGGCTCTTGAAGCTGTTGGCCAGCGTGGATGTGATGGACCTAAAAGTGGTTTTCATTCTAGGGCCTGGTTCTGCTCTAGCACTTGGTCTATCCTAAAACGAACATGTACATAAGCGGTTAGATCTCCGGACGGCCGCCACTGGCCGCCGCGTCTACACTGTGCCTCGCTGCTCCTGCCCTACAGGGCGGCCGGGCTCCGGAGGGCCCCTCCGAGCGCTGACCTTCCGAGTGGCCATCTTGGGCTGGGGCGATCCTGGGAGCCACCCCAGACTCTGAGCGGATCCGCTGTCCTTTTCACGGATGTACCCTAATTTCACAGGACAGGGTGGGAGAGGACGCCCCTCTTGGAATGGAATCGGAAGTACCTCTTTTCATGGAAGGGGGAGGAACCAGACACTCCTCTCCCCCCACTCCCGGAGAAATGTCAGAGAGGATGTACAGTTGCCCTCAAAACCATCCCATCCCTGGGGCAAACGGGGCAGGCCCCCACCGAGAGGGCGATTTTGGGGGTCTCGGACGGCGTGGTTTGGGTCTGAAGCACCCCAAGCATCAGTGGGAGGGGTGATAGGAAGACCCTGTTTTCCGGGGAGGAACGTCATGGTAGGACGTCCATAATTTGGTGGTGGAAATGTCAGAGAGGATGGTAGGACGTCCAAATTTCATGGGAGGAACGTCAGAAGGGGTGGTAGGACATCCATAATTTCATGGGAAGAACATCAGAAAGGGTGGTAGGACGTCCATAATTTTGTTGGAAGAACGTCAGAAAGGGTGGTAGGACATCCATAATTTCATGGGGAAAATGTCAGAAGGGGTGGTAGGACGTCCATAATTTCATGGGAGGAACACCAGAAAGGGTGGTAGGACGTCCATAATTTCATGGGAGGAACGTCAGAAAGGGTGGTAGGACGTCCATAATTTCATGGGAAGAATGTCAAAGGGGATGGTAGGATGTCCATAATTTTGTGGGAAGAACATCAGAAGGGGTGGTAGGACATCCATAATTTCATGGAAAGAACCTCAGAGGGGAAGGAAGGATGTCTATAATTTCATGGGCAGAACGTCAGAAGGGGTGGTAGGACATCCATAATTTCATGGGAAGAATGTCAAAGGTGGTGGTAGGATGTCCATAATTTTGTGGGAAGAACATCAAAAGGGGTGGTAGGACGTCCATAATTTAATGGGACCAACATCTGACAGAAACTGTACGTGGCGACCTTGTGTGTGGGGCGGACCCTTTTCTGGAAGGGGCGGGGGGAACGGGGCGGGATGGAGCTACAAGCAACCTTGGGGTTCCTGCAGCAGCTCAGAGGGCCTCCTCTCAGGAGCTTGGAGAGGAGGGGCCCCCACCCTATTGGTGGCCTGGGATGGGGGCAGTCCCTGCCGGTCACTGTCGCCCCCTTTCTTCCATCTTCTAGAGAGGGGGGCAAGAGACTTTTTCCACCTACCCCTAAATAAATAGGATCGGGGCCTTTGGTCAAGGCAGGTCCTACGGCTGGGAGATAGAGAGAAGACTGCATCAGAAGAGAAGGGAAGTCATTGTATGTTAGGGGGGGAATGGGGGGGAAATATCAGAATTAAAGAAAGAAAGAAAAACCAGTATTGGGAAATCAAGGAGGGTATATAGGTCTCCCGAGATCGGCGGCCGGAAGCTGGGGGGCTGCTTTCCGGAGGGACCCCGGGCAGGAATCCGAGGGGGGGTTAAATGGGGAGGGGGCAGCTGGAGGGTTGGGGATGCGGAGCGGGAACGAAAGCCGTCAAGGAGGGGGGGAGGGGAGAGAATCGTGGGGGGAGGTTGGGTGGGAGGCAACCAGACCTGGTTTTGGGGAGGTGGGAGGAGACCCCATTTTGGGAGGGGAACCCCGTTTCTGATCCCAACCCTTTGGGCTACAGTGGAATTTGGGGTTTGGGGGGAGGGCCCCCCAATCTGAACCCTCTGTATCCTCCCCTTGGCGAACCCCGTTTCTGATCCCCCCTTTGGATTTAGGTAATTTTTTTTGGGGGGGGAGAGACCAGGTCTGGCTCCTCCGCATCCGGGTTGGGGGGGCCGACCGGAATTGAATCCATTTCCTGCTTCCGTTCCCAATCTTCCTCTCCCCCCTGCCCCCCCGGGCATGCACAGGAAAAAAGCAATTGATAGGATGGAATGGATGAAGATCTATATCTAAATATATATAGATAGGGAGATACCCACATATAAATATATATATATATATTTACATATATTGATCCAGAGGTATCAGAGCATGGCTTGCCATGGCGTTGCGCCATGGCCGAAGAGTGACCAAAACCAAATAATAATAGTAATAATTTATTATTGCTACCCCGCCCATGATTTCAAATAATAATTTGAAAAGAAACACCTGTGTGTGTGTGTGTGCGCATGTGTGTGTATACACACACACACATACATACACATACATATACGTATATACATATATACATTATATATATATATATTATGCATTATATACTTATATGTATTATATATTATATACGCATATATAAATTATATATATATTATTTATATACATATATAAATAATATTTTATATATTTTTGGTCATATTATGATCTTATTGAATAGACACACACACACACACACATATGTTATATATAGACTTATATAAATTTATATATATACATAAACATATATTATATATAATATGTATATGTATGTATGTATGCATGTGTGTGTGTGTGTGTGTGTGTGTATATATATAAATTTTTTGGTCATATTTTGATTTTTTATTTGACTTTGACTTTTATTTTATTTTATTTTTAGAAATTGGTATTTATTGAACAAAGAAATCTTCCCACTTGCCTACCTTCTAGTATTGTACTAGTGGCCGGAGGGTTCCTCCTGCGGAAAAGTCTTACATTGTCAAACGGATCTCCGGAACGTCGGCTTTCCTCGTCGGCCGTGGGGTGGGGTGGGATGGCCCCCACCCAAAAAATCCTGGACCCCCCCACATCTCGGCCAAACCCCAAACCCCGGACCTGACCCGCCGTCAACCCAGGGAAGTGTTTCTCCTCTCTAGAAAGTTGGCGAGTGAAAAATGGCAGTGACAATTGCACTCAGGGTGTCCTACAAAATTTGAGCCTGCCTCGTTTGGGCGGCAGAGGGGGCAGGACGCAGGGATGGACAGACCCCAATTGACAGGACGACCCTATTCCCATTGTAGGGAATTTAATAGGACGTCCCTATTCCCATTGTTGGGGATTGAATAGGACACCCCTATTTCATTATACGGGATAGAATAAGATGCCTCTATTTGCATTGTAGGGGATTTAATAGGACGCCCGTATTCCCATTATATGGGATTGAATAGAACGCCCCTATTTGATTACTGGGGATCGAATGAGATGCCCCTATTTCATTATAGGGGATTTAATAGGACACCCCTATTCCCATTGTAGGGGATTTAATAGGACGTCCCTATTCCCATTGTAGGGGATTTAATAGGACGTCCCTATTCCCATTGTAGGGGATCGAATAGGACACCCCTATTTCATTATAGCAGATCAAATAGGATGCCCCTATTTCCATTGGGGCATTTGCCCCCCTATTTAGGAGGGTAGGGCCCCCTCAAAGGCCTTCCCAGGATGAGTGGGGCAGTGGGGTCCCCCAGGGGTCATCCAAACCAACCCTCCGCCCTCTTGGAAGGAGAGACTCTTATGGGGTTCTCCCCACCACATAAGTGGGGGCCACAGAGAGGGCGTCCCCCTAATTCTACTCCCCTTCGGCACCCTAGTGACTGTTGGGCTGAAGGAATGGGAAATGGAAAAGGACCTCCAAATTAAAAAATGGAAATTCAAAGACGTCCCACTTGTTTTGGTGTTTTTTCCGGCGGTTTTGTGGGTTACCTGCCCCCCGCCGGAGGTCTCTTCTCCCCCCAAAAATGGCCTCTTCCTACCTGTAGGTTCTTCCTCCAGACGTTGACGGCGGCAAAGGCCAACTGCATCTGCTTCCGTCGGGCGTCCTTGTGCCTCTTGTAGGCGATTTCGATGAAGATCAGGAAGATTCCGGCCACGATCCCACCGGCCACCAGCATGAAGACACCTGGGAGGGGTCGAAACGCGGGAGGGAGAAGGGTCAGAGAGCCGGGCTTGAAAGAAGCGTGCACACACACGCCGCCACCACAGTCGAGGGTCGTCCAGGAAGCAGAGTGAGAATTGTAATCATGGCGGCAATCATTGTGATAGTAATAACGATGGGGATCCGGAATAAGAATAGGAATCACAAATGACAATTGTAAGAAGAAGGATAGTGATAGCGATAGGGATACTTGCAAATGGTGGTGGTGGTGGTAGCAGTAGAAGTTAGAAATGGCAATAGTAAAAATAACAATAATATATTATTATTATTATTATTATTATTATTATTATTATTAATAATAATAATGTGAATCTAAGTTTGGCAGTCGTCATCATCATCATCATCATCCATCATCCATCCACCAACACCACCATCATCTCAATATTCTTATTCTTAAGAGCCTGGCTAAGCACCCATCAGCATCAATCACCACCACCACCACCACCATCTCAATATTCTGATTCATAAGAGCTGGGCTAAGCACTGGATGATGGGTAGGCAAACTAAGGCCCATCATCCATCACCATGACCATCACCTCAATAATCTTATTCTTAAGAACCGGGCTAAGCACTGGACATTTTGTGCCTTGCCTTGGGTTGGACTGGATGATCCCCGGGGGTGGGGGTGGTGTCCCTCGTGCCCCTTCTTCTCTGATCCCTGAGGGGAGGGAGCTCCAGGGGGGACGGGGAGGTTTAGGAACCCACCTGCCATGTTCTCAAAGGTGAGGGTGGCCGGGGCATTACTCCTTGAGTCGCACTCCTGGTACCTCACCCACGTCTTGTCCAGCTCTTCCATGAAGCCATTTTCGTGGAGGCTGTGGGATGGGAGGAGAGAGCTGAAGCGGGGAGTCCCGCCATCTTGAATAAAATATGGATTGGGGGGATGGGGCGGGAGGCCAGGTGAAGCCATGCCTCGCAACCCTCAAATCTCTTACGGGGACCCAAGGGAGTCCCAGGAAAGGCCAAGGGAGTCCTCCAGGAGACCAACTTGGACCAAGAAGGCTCCTCGGCCATCTTTGACAGACCCAGAGGAGGTCAGGCCCAACCGGACTCCCTCTTTGATGCTTCTGGATTCGATCCCAGAACATCCCGATTTTGGGGGGCGAGGAACGTTGGAGGGGCTGGCAGCTTTCCAGATCGAACCCTGGATATCCTATTTTCCCGATTTCCCCCAGAGGGGATGCCTGGACCTTTCTCCCATGAAAGGTGTTTCTCCTCTGGAGTGGGAAAGGGAAGTTCCGGGATCGATCCGGGATGCTCGGAGGGTCTGGTGTTCTCTGCCCAACCCCAACCCCCTTCCCTGGATCATTCCCGCGGTCGGGGGAGAGGGTACGGACTTGAGGATGGCCAGCGAGACATTCTGCTTCCAGGGACTGTCCTTCCTCATTCCGATTCCGAATCCAGACCGGAAGAAGAGTTCTCCAGTGGTCACCAGGTCGCACTTCTGGGAGGCTTCGAACTCCAGGACGGCCGAGTCCCAGATGAAGGCGTGGAGCTTGCTGGGTGGAGACACAAGTGTGAACAGTAACTGGGAAAAGGGGGTCGACTTCAGCACTCCCGGCAAATTCTAGAAGCCTTCCCTCCCCCTCTTCCGATGGAGGATTTTCACAGGATGAAGCAGTCCCGAAAGGAAAGGATCAGAAATCCCGGCAAATTCGTTCCTGAGAAATTCCTGCCAAATCTTTCCTGAGAAATTCCCGCCAAACCTTTCCTGAGATATTCCCACAAAACCATTTCTTATAAATTCCTGCCCAAGTATTTCTGAGAAATCCCGCCAAACCTTTCTTTAGAAATTCCTGCCAAACCATTGATTAGAAATCCCAGCAAAACAATAAATTAGATTGCAAAATTTACGAGAAACCCAGCAAAACCATTGATTAGAAATCCCAGCCAAACAATTTCTTAGAAATCCCAGCCAAACATTTTCTTAGAAATCCCAGTAAAATGTCTTATATATTTCTGCAAAACGATTTATTAGAAATTCCCGCAAAACATTTTGTTTAGAAGACGCAGGCATTTCTTTGAAATCCCAGGAAAATTTCTTAGAAACCCAGCAAACAGTTATGAGATATCCCAGTCAAGCAATTTCTTAGAAATCCCAGCCAAATTTATTGGAAATCCCAGCAGAATTTCTTAGAAATCCCAACAAAATTTCTTAGAAATCCCAGCAGAATTTTTAGAAACCCCAGCCAAATTTATTGGAAATCCCAGCAGAATTTCTTATAAATCCCAGCCAAATTTATTGGAAATCCCAGCAGAATTTCTTATAAATCCCAGCAGAATTTCTTAGAAATCCCAGCCAAATGTCTTAGAATTCCTAGCCAAATAGTTTCTTAGAAATCCCAGCCGAATTTCTTAGAAATCCCAGCCATATTTCTTAGGAATCCCAGCAGAATTTCTTAGAAATCCCACCCAAATTCCCGCAAAAATTATTTGACTTTGCGTTGGCTTCAAATCAGTGGGTTGTTAATTGGTCGAAATTCATGGAAATTAACTGGCCGAAAAATAAAAATGGAATCCCATAATCCAACGCCTCTTTCCCCATTGGTCCCCCATGTCCTCCCAGCCCACCTGCCGGGAAAAGTCAAAGGAGTCCAACTCACTTGTCCCGGACGGCCTGGATGGCTTCGGCGGCACTTTCATAGTTATGCTTCTCCATGTGGCGGTACATGGTGCTGAGCTCCACCTGCCGGCGGAAGTAGATGTCCACCGAGCTCTGCTTGACCGTGGCGTAGATGAATTTGTCAGACGGGTTGCGCAGCTGGGAGAGGGGAAGGTAGGACGTCCATATTTTGGTGGGAGAAACGTCAGAAGGGGTGGTAGAATGTCCACATTTTCATGGGAGAAATGTCAGAAGGGGTGGTAGGACGTCCATAATTTCCTGGGAGAAATGCTAGAGGCGATGGTAGGACATCCCTATTCTCATGGGATAAATGTTAGAGAAGATGGTAGGACATCCATATTCTCATAGGAGACATGTCAGAGGCTTGGTGTTCTCCTTCCATGCTTACCCTGGGATCATTGATGCCCGTGATCCGTTCCTCGGGTCTGTCCAACACCAGGAAGGCCGCCAGGTTGGCAGTATAAGAGGCCACGATGATCATGGCGAATCCAGCCCATACCATTCCCAGGATCCGTGCGGAGAAGCTCCGGGGAGCGCCTGGAAGAGATAGGGCAGCTCGGGATGGTCCTCAAGCATCTGAAGGACCGAAACCCTGGGGAGATAGACCTCACCCAAGCTCTCTAGTGCCACCCCTCAAGAAGACCATCTAACTGGGGAAGAACCCAGAGGGGAAGAAGTTGAGTTGGACATCCCTATTCTTGTGGGAGAAATGACGGAGGTCAGAGAAGATGGTAGGACCTCCATATTTTTATCCATGTCAAAGGGGATAGTAGGACCTCCCTATTTTTATCAAGGTCAAAGGGGATGGTGGGACCTCCCTATTTTCATGGGAGAAATATCGGAGAAGATGAGATGGGGTCGGTGGAACCAGCCTTTGCTTTGCAGCCTCTTACGGACGGACCCATCCAGATCGTTCCCACTGGAGAGACTCACCTTCTCCGATGCCAGAGTTGAGCAAGACTCCCCAGGAGAACCACATGGCAGATGACAGGGTGAGGGCATCCTCTTCCTCTTCCTCGCTGTTGACTTTGAAGCGGCCGAAGGGGCTGCAAGAGAGCAAACGGGGCCAGTGGTCAGCCGTCCGTTGAGGAGCAGGTCTTAGAAGATGCCCCATGGAAAGAAGCTTCTGGACCTCATGGGTGCGAGGAACTCCAGAGGTTCAGGGTGGGCAGAGGGCGAAACTTCGAGGACTCCTCGGTTTCCCTCATGTCGTTCGCAGGTGGAATAAGTGATGCAAAGTCAGTGGACAGAGGTCCCTTTGCATCATTGATGGGTACGTAATTTGGTGACGTCTTGAGGAACAGCCCGTCCAGTTCCTTGTCCCTGCCCCCATTCATGGGTGGGAGGAAGCAGAGCTGGATAACTTTTCCTTGCTCCTCTGGGAGGAGGAGGAGGAGCAAACCAGGAAGACCAAGGGGTAGAGGAAAGAGGCGTAGAGGGGGGAGGAGGCCAGGAAGACCATGAGCTAGAGGGAGGAGGAGGAGACCAGGAAGGCCAAGGGGCAGAGGAAAGAGGAGGAGGAGGAGGGAGGAGGAGGAGGAGGAGGAGACCAGGAAGACCAAGGGGTAGAGGAAGGGTTAGAGGGATGAGGAGGAGGGGGAGGGGAAAGAGGAAGAAAAGAGGAGAAGGGAGGAGGAGGAGGGAGGGGGAGGAGGGAGGGGGAGGAGGAGAATGAAGGAGGAAGGAGGAGGGGGGAGGAGGAGACCAGGAAGACCAAGGGGTAGAAGGAGGGGTAGAGGGATGAGAAGGAGGAGGAGGAAGAAAGGAGGAGGAGGGAGGAGGAGGAGGAGTGGGAGGAGGGGGAGGAGGAGAAGGAAGGAGAAAGGAGGAGGAAGGAGGAGGAGGAGACCAGGAAGACCAAGGGGTAGAGGGAGGAGGAGGAAGTGGTAGAGAAGACAAGGAAGACCAAGGGGTGGCTGCAGTTACCTGAAACGGTCCAGGAGATAGAGCATCACAGCCACCACATGGACCGAGAGGCCCACCAGGAGCCACAGGGTGCTCTGGAATGGCTGCATGAACGAGTCCAAGGTGCTGCGGGGGATTTCCTGCAACGGAGAACCGGAAGTGGGCATCAGCAGCCGGGGGAAGACCCCGGCAGGGGCTGCTTAGGGTTCCTCACAAAGGTTGAAGAGATCGTGGCAAGAGAACGGTTCTCCTCTTCTTCTCCCCAGGCCTTTCAAGTATGGACTTTGATGTCATGTATGGGTGGCTTTTAATGGATGCTGATTATATTATATTATGTTATATTATATTATATTCACAAGAATTTCCATCGGGACTTTGCAAAGGGAAGGAGATGGATAACGGGAACGGCTTGACCAAAGCAGAGCGTGGCCACCTCTGCGGACCAAGCCCTCTGGAGGGCACAGTGATGCCTAGTGGTCGTTGGCCATGTCTACCCACCTTCTTCACCAGGATGGTGAGTCCCTGGTACTTAAAGGGCTTGGAGAACTCAATGTACTGGGCCCGCTCGTTGTTGATGGTCAAAGGAGCCACGATCATGTCCGCCTGACCGCTCAAGAGCTCCCCCATCATGCCGTTCCACTCCTTCTTGTTGCTGTTGTTCACCTGTGGTGAGACAGAGCCGGGGTGAGAAGGGCAAGGAGGTCCATATTTCCATGGGATGGATGTGGGAGGTGATGGTAGAACGTCTGTATTTTCGTGGGATGAATGTGGGAGATGATGGTAGGACGTTCGTATTTTCATGGGATGAACGTCAAAGGGGATGGTAGGAAGTCCATATTTTCATGGAACAAATGTCAAAGGGGATAGCAGGAAGAAGCTATGGGAAGCAAGTTCACGAATGGACAACCCTCCAGGCCTCTCCTGAAGGTTCCTCAGGTCACCCCAGTGTGGGAGGAAAGCCAATGGGTACGGCCAACCGTTCCAGGAACGACTTTGCACAGATCCCCTTTCTCAACGGGACGGCGTCTATCCGTCCCCGGCCAAGGGGCTGGACCCTCGGAGGTCTTCAGAGAAGTTGGAGGGTGGCCCGTCCGGCCTTCCCGAGGCCCGCTCACCCTCTCCTGCGTGCCAAACTTCCCATCGCCCACCAGGTGGACCTCGTAAGTGAAGTTCATGGTCTTGGCCAGCTTGATCAGGAGGTCGACGCAGAAGCCATAGCAGCAGAGCATCACGCTGGGGCGGCCTGGTGGGGCAGGAGAAAGGGGGACCATTGAGGCCCGTTCCAGAAGGTTCCCAACGGAGAGGACCTTCTCAATCACTCCACCTCCATGCCCTTCCGTCGAGGAGATGCCATTTGACCGGGCCCCGTTAGGACAATGTGGATGGCTTTCTGGTGGAGATCCGACCCGTTTCCCGTCAATCCGTTTTGTTCCCGGCCTGCTGAGCTGGATTCCTTCCTGGTCGTATGTGGAAGAGATCATCTGAACCAGGCTTCCTCCACCTCGGCCCTTCAGGTGGTTCCGTTCCATATATGATCAGGAAGCGATCCAGTTCTTCAGGCTTGATCAACGGGGAACGGACCTCCCCATTGTTCCTGACCAGCTAGCTAAGGATCATGGGTGGTGTAGGCCAACCACATCTGGACGAGGCCTGGTCTAGACTAAGAGGGTCTCATCTCCACCATGCAGTGCAGACCCTCCCAAGAAGGAGAGATGCCTGGCGCCCAATGGAGACGCTTGTTGGGGGAGATTCTGACCTGATACTTTGGGTTCAAGACGTACCCGGCATGGTCTTGTTGGGCCCCGTACAGAGGACCTGCTGCACCAAGCCGCCAGTGCTGTTGGTGAGGGCTTTGCACTTGCCATCGGCCAGGGTCTCCTTGACATAGACGAACGGCTCCTGGTGAATGGTGACAATCTGGGGGGGGGGGGAAACAGCCCCCCAAAAAGTGAGAAGATGGATCACCATCCTCTTCCCAGCCAAATCGGCTTCTCAACCCCTCTGCTGCCTTCTCCTGGAAGGGGAGAGTTGGATACAGGGATGCCAACATGGAATTCAGAAGTGGTTGAGATGGAAGGGGCTCCATGGTAATCTAGACCAACCCCCCCACCCGACGTGCAACGATTTCCACTTAGGCACCCGGGACTCCAAGGAAGGAGAGCCGGCTTGCTTGCGTCCCGCAAATTTCTCCTGGACGTCAGGCCGGGCTCTCCTTTCTTGGAGCTGGAAGCCACGGGTTCAAGTCCTACCCTCTGGAGCGGGCGGACTTGTTCTTTCTTCCAGGCGAAAGCCCTGGAGATATTTGAAGACGGCTCTCATATCTCCTCATCCTCAGATTGAGTGTTCCTATCTCCTTCGGCCATTCCTCCGAAGGCTCGGCTTCTGGACCCTCAATCATCTTGAGATGTTTGGCTCTAAAGAGAGCCATCTCCTTCAACTGTTCCTCCCAAGGGACCCTCCGTTATCTTGAGATGTTTGAAGATGGCCCTAACATCTCTTCTCAGCCTCCTCTTTTCTGAGCTAAAGAGAGCCATCTCCTTCAAACGTTTCTGCTAAGGTTGAGCTTCTAGACCCTCCAACCATCTTAAGATGTTTGAAGGTGGTTCCCATATCTCCTTGGTCTCCTCTTCTCCATCTCCTCTGAAGTTCCTAACCGTTCCTCCTAAGGCTCAGCTTCTAGACCCTCAAACATCTTGAGATGTTTGAAGATGGCCCTATCATCTCCTCTCAGCCTCCTCTTTTCTGGGGTAAAGAGAGCCATCTCCTTCAACCTTTCCTCTAAGACTCAGCTTCTAGACCCTCAAACATCTTGAGATGTTTGAAGATGGCTCTCATATCGCCTTGGTCTCCTTTTCTCCATCTCCTTCAACCATTCCTCCTAAAGCTGAGCTTCTAGACCCGCCATCATCCTGAGATGTTTGAAGGTGGCTCCCATATCTCCTCTTCTCCATCTCCTTCAACCGTTTCTACTAAGGCTGGGCTTCTAGACCCTCAATCATCTTGAGATCTTCGAAAGTGGCCCTAACATCTCCTCTCAGCCTCCCCTTTTCTGGGCTAAAAAGAGCCATCTCCTTTGACTGTTCCCCCTAAGGCTTGGCTTCCAGACCCTCAATCATCTTGAGATGTTTGAAGGTGGCTCTCATATCTCTTGCTCTCCTCTTCCCCAGCTCCTTCAACTGTTCCTCACCAGGCTGACATTAGTGAGGGAGGGAGGTGGAGCAGAGATGATACCTTGAGCTTGGTAGACATCTCGTAGCCCTGGGGCGTCTCGGTTTCTCCTCCCGGCCAGATGATCTTGCGGTCATTGGGCAGGAACTGCGGAGGTGAGGAGAGAAAGGTTGGGACCAGACCTTCTCTACCAGCCTTCCTTGATAAATGACCATAGAGTCAGAATGGGACCCCCGAAGGTCAGCCAGTCCGACCCCCAGGCCAGGCAGGACCCTCCCATCCAAGGGATACTTACGTGGCTGCCGTTGTAGACGCCGACCTGCACCAACTTGTTGTTCTGCAGGTTCATGACGCTGTAGTTGGCGTACTTGCGGTCCCCGTCCTCGTTGAACTCCACCCGGCCCGTCACACCCTCGGCGTACTTCGTCTGCATCAGTACCCTGGGGAGAAGGCGGGTTGATCGGGATGCGGGGGGATGGAAATGTCTCCCACCAAATTACGGATGTCCTACCATCCCCTCTGACATTTCTCCCATGAAATTACAGATGTCCTATCACCCCTTCTGACATTTCTCCCCCAAAATTATGGACACCCTACCACCCCTTCTGACATTTATTCCACCAAATTATGGACATCGTACCATCATCTCCAACATTCATTCCATGAAAATACTGACATCGTACCATCCCCTCTGACGTTTCTCCCATGAAATTACAGACATCCCACCACCCCCTCCATAAAGAACCCAGGTCCGAGGTGCCTGGGACGCTCTTACCTCTTGAAGAGCGGCCCCGTCTTCCAGATGTTGGTGTTCCCCACGCACCCCCTGGGTGGGTCGGTGATGTTCTCCTTCTCAAACAAGTTGTGGACTGCCTGGGCCACCATGGCCACCGCATCCCGGATATGAGCCGACTCGTTTTTGCCGTTCATGAGTTGTAGACCGATGAGACCTGGGATGGGGGTGGGGTGGGGGGTGAAGACAGATGACTGGGTTGGCCGGGACCCCAGAGGTAATCCAGGTGAACTCGCTGCGAGGCGGAGACCTCAGAAAGGATTTAGAGACGGGAAGGAGAGCACCGCTGGGTGAACAACCGTGGGGCAGCTGGACCATGGGGAGGGGTCACAGGTTACCTTCTGGTGCGTTGCGTAGGGCATTGCCAGAGATCTCCCGTTCCCCCACCAGCCAGACGTAGCCGGGACCTGTCATGTTTTCTTTGGCTGCGGCCGTGTAGACAGTGGTGGCGTCGTCCTCACTGGAGAAAGAGAAGAAGGCTGTTGGGATGGTAGGATGTTTGTATTTTGGTGGGAGAAACGGCAGAGGGGATGTGTAGCAGGAACCCCCCACCCCAATCATTCAGTTTGTACAAACTTCTCACACTCGCACACTACATATGCCACACTTCTGTTATAAATTCATAGAAAAATCAACCATACATCGGATTTGCACTGTTCCATTTTTGTTTTACTCCATATGACAAGGACTATCAAAGGGGGGTGGATTGGTTCTGGTCAGCCATAATCCCTTCACCATCCCAGCACATCCACAGGAGCCCTGCCCAGTTGCTATGCCAACCCTGATGGTCCTAGACAGAAGACCATCAAGATCACAAAGAACTTGCATATGGGAGTGGATTCAGCATGGACTGAAACAAAGGACAACGATCAGATCTTCCCTCTGGGGGCAGGAAACTGCCAACTCCCCTTTGTCTCCTGGAAGTGACTCATGGGGAGGGGGAAAGGAGGAACCAGCCAGGTGACAGGACACTCAGGTTACCACCACAACTCCTCCCTCAACCCCTCCTTTCTGTAATGTATGCATGATGTCAACCCCTCCTTTCTGTAATGTATGCATGATGTTTCTGGGGGTGGGCTTGATCTAGAGGATGGGAATTTCAAAAGTTTTTATAAGGTCTTGCACACCATCTTTCGGGGTCTTTCCTCTCTCCTGCAAGTGAGGGGAACACCCTGTTGCAACAGTTCAATAAAGGCCAAGCCTACAGGCTGCTGTTTTGCTCCAAGTTATCCTGGTTGGTGTCTTTGTTTTTGTCCAAGGGAGCCCTCAGATTTTTCCGGTAACAGATGGAATAGGAGGTCCCTATTTCCTTGGGAGAAATATCAGAGGTGATGGTAGGACGTCAGCATTTTGATGGGATAAATGTCAGAGTGGGTGGTAGGACATCCATAATTTCATGGGAGAAACGTCAGAGGGGATGCTAGGACGTCCCTATTTTCGTGGGATGAATTCTGGAAAGGATGGAATAGGACGTCCCTATTTTCATGGGATAAATGTCAGAGGCAATGGTGGAAGTCCATATTTTCATGGGATGAATTCTGGAAAGGATGAAATAGAAGGTCCCTATTTTCATGGGAGAAACGTCAGAGGGGATGGTAGAAGTCTATATTTTCATGGGATGAAATCTAGAAAGAATGGAATAGGAGGTCCATATTTTCATGGGAGAAACATCGGAGGGGGTAGCAGGATGTCCCTATTTTCATGGGATAAATTCTGGAAGGGATGGAATAGGAGGTCCCTATTTTCATGGGAGAAACGTCAGAGGGGATGGTAGAAGTCTATATTTTCATGGGATGAAATCTAGAAAGAATGGAATAGGAGGTCCATAGTTTCATGAGAGAAACATCGGAGGGGATGGTCGGACGTCCATATCTTCATGGTAGGAACATCAGAGGGGATGGTAGAAGTCCCTATTTTCATGGGATAAATTCTGGAAGGGATGGAATCGGAGGTCCCTGTTTTCATGGGAGAAACCTCAGAGGGAAACGCCGGAGAAATTTGAACGGGGGAAAAACGGGGGTCGCCTCCACTCACCTGACCCCAACCCCGCCCCACCGACCGGCCCTCACCTGGCAGACAAGATGATCACCCTGGCCTCCAGTTCCTTGGCTTCCAGGAGGAGAGACGTCACATTCTTGGTGCCCGGCTCAAACTGAAGGACCTTCTCGGCCTGCAAGGTTGGCGCGAGCAAATGGGGTCAGTCGGCTGGGCCCCGATCCCCCATGCGAGAGCCATGCTTTCCTCAGAAAGATACCTCCTTCTCTCTTTCCAAGGTCTACCTGGAAAGGACTCAGTTGTTCCTCATTTCTTTTCCTCGGTTTTTTTCTCTCCCCCCCGTTCTTTCTTTTCTTTTCTTTTCTCCTGCTGGGGTTAATTTCCTCCCCACCCCCTTAAAAAAATAAAAATCGAATTTTTTATTTTATTTTCTATTTTAAAAAAAGAATCATTTTTCTTTGTTGTTGCACTGGGCATGCAAACAGAAGTCACTCCAGCCCCAAAAGAAGGTCGTGCATTGGTACAGGAAAGAGGAAAAAAAGGCATATATAGAGATACACAGCGGCCGCCAAAGTGATTCCACCCACCGTGGCAAATTGATTTCTCGCTATTTGGTTTTTGCAAAAAAGAAAAATAAAAAAAATTGCAAAATTTGCATTCTTTTTTTCCCTTTTTCTTTTTTTGGAAAATTCTGCAGAATCCCTGCCATCTCGGAAATTGCCGACCAGCCTTTTTCGCTCTGTCATCACCATCTTTGCGACGGCGAGGGAGCCCCTCAGGCGGCGACTGCGAATATCCATATATTGGTTGGCTGGCTGGTTTTGCGATGCAGTTGACCGCTCAAACGCCTGTTGTTTTCCAAAAAACAAAATAATAATAATAATAATAAAAAACAGGAAAAGGGGAGGAAGGGGGAGGGGAAAAACACGCAAGGGGTCCGCCTTGCAAGGGAATTGAAGTGAGCATCTCGCATTTCCTGTTGGGACAGGAAGGGGCAGAGCAGGAAGAGGAGAACAGGAAGGGGGAATCAGATGGTCCAGGAGGAAACAAGGGGGGAGGGGGAATAAACTCGCAAATTCGCTCTGGCTCCACATGCATGGTCTTCCGAAGAAAGACGTCCAGGATGGGATTGCTCCTCAAACTCAAGCTCAAACCAAGCATATCTCAACGGAAAAGAACGTGCGACCCAAAAAAAAAAACACGGAGTCTGCTTGCTGGCTCCAGAGATATCTTTATATTTTTTTCCCTTTAATATATATATATATATCTATATATATCTAAAATTTATTCTAATTTTTTGTGGGGTGCCCGTGGGCCGAGGCGGCCCAATTAATGAATTTAATGAATTTTTTATTTTAATTTTTTTGCTCGTTAGGTTGGTGGGCGGCGTGCATTTCCATGCAAATATACCTTGGGTCCTCGCTTGTTGTCAAAGGATAGCGGTTCGAGGCTGTCAAAGCTCCTTTTTTTACTCTGATGGATAATGTGCACAGAGAAAATATGCAGACACAGAAGAAGATTATAAACAGTTGAAAGAAGAAAGACGGGCACTCAAAGCAAATCCCATATCCAACTCCTCCTGATCCGGGGCGGGGGGGCCGTAACAGAGGAGCAGGGAAAACCCCCTACAAGCTTTCCTATTCAGTTTCCTACAAGGTTTCCTATTAAGTTACTACAAAGTTTCCTATTAAATTTCCAACAAATTTTCCTGCAAAGTTTCCTACAAGATTTCCTATTCAGTTTCCTTCAAAGTTTCTTATTAAGTTTCCTACAAAGTTTCCAACAAAGTTTCCTATTAAGTTTCCTAGAAACTTTCCTACAACATTTCCTATTAAGTTTCCTACAAGGTTTCCTATTAAGTTTGCTATTAAGTTTCCTACAAGGTTTCCTACTACGTTTTCTACAAGGTTTCCTATTAAGTTTCCTGCAAAGTTTCCTACAAGGGTTCCTATTAAGTTTCCTTGAAAGTTTCCTGTTGAATTTCCTGCAATTTTTTCCTACAAAGTTTCCTATTAAGTTTCCTTCAAGGTTTCCTGTTAAATTTCCTACAAACTTTCCCGCAAGGTTTCCTATAAAGTTACTAAAAAGGGCTTCTTAAAAAGTTTCTGATGGGGGTTCCTGACCAGGTTTCCTATGGGGTTTTCCTATTAAATTTCCTACAAAATTTCCTAAGACGTTTCCTACAAGATCTCCTATGGGGGTGTCCTAGGAAGTTTCCTTGGGGGTTCATGCAAGTTCTTCCTCTCTCCTTTAAATCGGTGAAGGTACCTTGCGAGTTTCTGAGGGCAGCTGGACATTTTCATGGGAGAAATGTTGGAGGGGATGGTGGGTTGTCCCTCTTCCCAAATGTTGGTAGACCTCTGAATGCTGGCCGCTTGGAGTGAAAAGCGGGGGCAAGGCCGCCACCCTCAGCTCCTTCCTCCTTGCAGGATTCTCGACGGCCATCGAGAAGAGGACCATGGACCGGATGTCCTGCCTTTGGTCTGATCTAGGAAGGCTACCCATATATGTTGGCTTGGCTGATGTGGAGCCACCAATCACACCACGCGCCAAGGAGGCTCGGCTTCAAAGCCCCCCTCCGCCACTTCCGCTGGAGAAATGTCGGAGGGGGTGGAGCCACGTGGGCCCCCAACCCAGGAAAGAAGGAACTGGACCCTCAGGAGAAGCTGCGATTGGGGAAGTTGTGGACGATTGGACCTTTTATGGTGTTCTTCTAAATGTTGGAGCATCTGGGGCAACCCAGTCTGATGGGTGGGGGTATAGATGACAAAATTATGACCATTATGACTGATCAGATTGTTGTGTTGACCATGAGCTTCTTTGGAGAGGAGGAAGGAAGCAGGTAAAGGGAGCTGCCTATCCCTGCCTCACAAGTCTCTCTTGGGGCTCCTTCCAAACTCTATGATTCCATCTTGAGGTTCCTGCCTTGGTTGAACCAGACAACCCTTCCAGGTCCTTCCCAAGTCCATGATCCAAGCCTACTCTCCTAGACGCTCTCTTTCAATAAGGAAACGGGTTTTTGGCCCAGCTCCAGGTTACGTCTCCCCCCTCGTCTCCCCGTTTTTGCCTCTTTCGGATTTCTTTTTTTTTTAACGTAGTCGGAGAGTTCGGTTTTTTTCGACCATGGCAAAGCAAGTGAAATGAATAAAGAATAACAAACTTTGGTCAGGGACTTAGACGGCCGGCGCTTAAGAGCACAATGTGGGTCATGTTTAACAATGGGAAGAAGAGAGAGAAGGTGTATTTACAGATGTCAATCTACACACGGACGACAAAGCGCGAGACTTTCGAGAGAAGGGTGGGTGGCGGGAAGCTACTGACCTTGGACTCTTTCTCCTCCAGGAGGGTCTCCAGCTTCTTCTGGGCCGCCCGGCCCTCGTGGTCGTCGCTGACGATGAGGATGATGTGGTTCCATTTGTAGAAGCGCATCATCTCAAACCAGACATTGGACTGGTGAGAGTAAGGAGGGACCGTGCGGAGGAACGACAGGTGGATGCTCTGGGGAGAGAAGGAGCCAGAGGGGGCGTCACTGCGGACCAGGTGGGGGCATCCGGGTTGAAACGCCATCCCTCCTACGGAGTGGAAGGAGCCTCTGGAGAAGTTCCATCTTGAGAGCCCACCTGCCTCGGCAGAGAGGTCCATGCTCTGCTCAGCTAATGCATTCTCCATGGGGCTACCTTGGAAGGGGACCTAGAAAGGAGTTGGGGCAACGTCCCTCCTATGGGGTGGAAAGAGCCTCTTGAGGTCTTCCATCTTGAGACCCCACCTGCTTCTCCAGAGAGGTCCATCCTCTGCTCATCTCCTGCTGTCTCCATGGGAAGGTGACTTGGAGATGAGATTGAGGAACATCCCTCCCCTGGGGTGGAAGAACATCTCTAGTACCAGCTCCATCCAAGACCTGGCCATCTGCTTGGTCTACTGCCCTGCTTTCTCCATGGGGCTACCTTGGAAGGAGACCTGGGAACCATTGTGGACAAAGGCCCTGCTGTGCAGTGGAAGGGCCTCTTTAGGAAGCCAATGGGAAAGATCTCCAGAAGGTTTGAGCTGGGTATCCACTAGTATGGGGAAGATACAAAGCTCTACCTTTCCACCAGAAGTTTTGGGCTGGGCGCTCACCAGTATGGGAAAGATACCCAGTGTCCTTTCAACCAGTGAAGGTGGTGTGGGTCTGGAGGAGCTCGGTAGACAGACAGATGTCGACTCCTGAGAAGAACGAATGGCTGTTTCTGAGGAGCATGGGGCACCAGGCATGGTCTGATATGGAGTCACCATGCCTCTAATGGACCAGCCATTCTGGACTCACCGTGGTCCATCTCCGAGGGTCTCCTGGTGGGTCTCCAAGCATGGAGGGTCTCCAAGCAATAAGCGAAGTGGCAGGGAACCGGGCAGAGGAGAAGTCAAAGCCTTCTCCCGCCACATGTCCAGGAGAACGGCGGGTCCCGACCAGCGGGAGCTGTGGGCTTACCTTGTCTGAGTAGATGGACATGCGCGTGGTCAAGCCGATGACCGGGATCCGGTAGAAGCCAGCAGTGTATGACACCGGCGTCGGCGTGAGGTGGTCGTTGGGAGCCGGCGGGTGACTCACCAAGATGGCGTAGACCTGTGGGAGAGACGTTTTCCCCATGGAATTACGGATGTCCTAACATTCCCCTCCAACATTTCTCCCATGAAAATATGGATGTCCTATCACCTTGCCGACAAAGATCCATATAGTTCAAGCTATGGTTTCCCCACTAGTGATGTATGGAAGTGAGAGCTGGACCATCAAGAAGGCTGATCGCCGAAGAATGGATGCTTTTTTGGTGCTGGAGGAGACTCTTGAGAGTCCCATGGACTGCAAGAAGATCCAACAAACCTATTCTGAAGGAAATCAGCCCTGAGTGCTCACTGGAAGGACAGATCCTGAAGCTGAGGCCTCAAGACTTTGGCCACCTCCTGAGAAGAGAAGAGTCCCTGGAAAAGACCCTGATGTTGGGAAAGATGGAGGGCGCAAGGAGGAGGGCGCAAGGAGACAGAGGATGAGATGGTGGGACAGTGTTCTTGAAGTGACCAACATGAGCTTGACCAAACTGTGGGAAGCAGTGGAAGACAGGAAGGCCTGGCGTGCTCTGGTCCATGGGGTCACGAAGAATCGGACATGACTAAACGACTCAACAATAACAACAAGAAGCCATTTCCCTCCGACGTTTCTCCCATTAAATTATGGACGTCCTCGAATGCCTAGGCTTTGACAGGCGGAGAGAGAAGTCGGCTGAGCCAGATTGCAAGATAATATGATTTCCTTAACCGCACATTTAAGGCCTAAATGCCATTTCCCCTCCAGGGACTATTTATGATGAAATGGTCTGGCGAGAAGGAGGCGAAGAGCAATCGATGGAAGGAACCAACCCTATGGAAGCAACTGAGATAGCGTTTCCATGGAAACTTCCTCCTCCCTCTGCTGGCTTCTCCTATAAATGGCCTTTTCTGCTCCGTTTGGGGAAAGAAGGAAGTCTGTAAATGTCGATCAGGTCTGCAATTTGGGTGGCTTCAAAGGAGATACCAAATGAGACATAAATGGGGCCAAAATAGCACCATTTGATAACTTGGGGACCCGGTTTGTTCCTTGGGAAAATGGGCTGTGTTGGGGTATTTTTAAGGTCCCAATATGTGGGTGTGTAAGAGGGAGGGCGGGAGAGAGGGAGGGAGGGGGGAGAGAAGGAGAAAAAGAGAAAAGAGAGGGGAGAGGGAGGGAGGGAGGGAGAGAATGAGAGAGGTAGGATAAGAAATAAAGAAGGAAAGAGATGGAGAGAAAGAGAGGGAGAGAAAGAAAAAGAAAAAGAAAGAGGGAGAGGAGGAGAAAAAATATAGAGAGAAAGAGGGGGGGAGAGGGAGGAAAAGGGGAGAGAAATGGGGGAAGGTAGGGAGAGAAATAAAGAGAGAGAGAGAGAAAGAAAAAGAAAGAGGGTAGGCAGAGACAGGGAGAGGAGGAGAAAAAGAAAAGAGAGAAAGAGAGGGGGAGCAAGGGGGGAGAGAAAATAAGGGAGAGAAAGAGAGAGGGGAGAAATAAAGAGAGAAAGAGAGAGAGAGAGAGAGAGAGAGAGAGAGAGAGAGAGAGAGAGAGAGAGAAAGAGGGAGAAAGAGGGAGAGAGGGAGAGGGAGAGGGAGAGGGAGGGAGGAGAAAAAATAAAGAGAAAACGAGAGAGGGGAGAGAGAAATAAAGAGGGGGAAAGAGTGAAAGAGAGGGAGAGAAAGAAAAATAAAGAGGGAGGGAGTGGGAGGTAGAGAAGGAGAAAAAATAGAGAAAGAGAGGGGAGCGAGGGAGGAAGAGAAAAAAAGTAGAGAAATAGAGAGGGGAGAGAGGGGGAGAAATAAAGAGCAAAAGAGAGAAAGAGAGAGAAAAGGGGGAAAGAAAGAGAGGGAGGGAGGGAGAAAAAGAGGGAGAAAGAGGGGGAGAGGGAGGGGGAGAGAGGTAAGGAGAGAAATAAAGAGGGAAAGGGGGAGAGAAAGAAATAGAGAGAGGGAGGGAGGTGGCAGAGAAGGAGAAAAAATAAAGAGAGGGGGAGCGAGAGAGAGAGAGAGAGAGAGAGAGAGAAAGAGAGAAAGAGAGAAAGAGAGAAAGAAAGAAAGAAAGAAAGAAAGAAAGAAAGAAAGAAAGAGGGGGGTTGTCCCTGGGCTGGTGCCCAAGCCAAGAGGCTGGTTCATAGGGTCAAGGAGTTGTTGGCTGGCCCTTAGTAGGGTCAAGAAGTCCCTAGGCCAGTCCTTAGAGCTGAAGGTTCCCTAGGTTGGTTTCTAAAGCCAAGGGCTCCCTGGGCTGGCCCCCCCAAGCCTGATCCATAGGGTCCCTGGGTGCTCCATAGTAGGGCCAAGGGCCCTCTGGTCGTCTCTTAGGGCTGAAGGTTCCCTAGGTTGGTTTCTAAAGCCTAGGGCTCCCTAGGTTGGTGCCCCAAGCCCACAGTCTGGACCATAGGGTCAAGAGGTCCTTGGCCAGTCCTGAGTAGAACCATGGGGTCCCTAGGCCAGTCCTTAGGGCGGTAGGGTCCCTCGGTTGATCTCTGTGGCCTGCGGGTTCCTAGGTTGCTGCCCCAAGCCCACAGGATCCAGGGGTCCCTGGGTGGTCCTTTCTGGGGCCAACCAGTCCGCCAGGTCAAGAGCCTGGCCCATCACGTCGAGGAGGAGTCCCTAGGGGGTTCCCCCGACCGGTTCTTGGGCGGCGCGGTGCGGCTACCTGGCTGGAGATGAGGTCCTCGCAGACGGAGAGGGCCATCTGGATGGCGTTGGGCTTGTGGGTGACGGAGGTGGCGTTGAGCTGGATCTTCCAGGTGCCATGGCGCTTGTTGGCCTGGTTGATGGCCTCGCGGAAGACCTGCTCGTGCCTCTTGGTGCTCAGCACCGCCCCGATGTTCACCACCTTGGGCTCGCAGCCCCCCCGCGCCACCGAGAAGCACAGCAGCACGGCCAGCAGCAGGAGGCGCATGGCGGTCACCCCACCGTCGCCCGGCGCAGCCCAAGGGCCCCCCAGGCGGCGGAGAACTGCCCCGCAAGAGGGTCTATCCGTGGTCCTGAAGCGGCCCTGTGGAAGAAGCAGAGGCGGCTGCTGTCCCTGGTGCTGAATTGGCCCTTTGCAAAAGGCCGCTGTCCCTGGTGCTGAATTGCCACCGCTGGCAAAAAAAACCGTCACAGTCCCTGGTGTTGAATTGCCCCCCCCTGCAAAAAGCAGCTGTCCCTAGTGCTGAATTGGCCCCCTGCAAAAAAGCCACTGTCCCTGGTGCTGAATCCCCCCCGCCCCCGCAAAAAAGTCACAGTCCCTGAATGCCCACCCCCTTGCCAACAGCCGCCGGATCTCCCCGCAAAAAAGGGGGGCGGCCCCGTCCGCGGTGCTGAAGCACAATGGCGCTGTCCGCGGCGCCGAAATTCCCCTGCAAAGACAGGCGCGCACCCGTGCGCGCGGCTGCGCGCAGGAGAGAAGGAGGAGGAGGCGGCGGCAGGCCAATGCGGCGGCGTTTGGTGTCGGGGGGGGGGCAGGGCTTGGGGCGAGAGGGGGGAGGGGGGAGGGAGAGATAAAAGCGGGGTGGGGTGGGGGGCTGGAGAAATCGCGGAGGAGAGCAGAGGAAATCAAGAGATCGGCCGCCCCCCAAAAAAAATCTTTATAGGATGTTCCCCTCAATATACAAAGCAGGGGGGCCGCTCAAGAGTTCCCCCCACCCCGTCAATCTTCCTAGGATGTGCCCCCCCCAAATACAAAGCAGAGGTGGAGGAAAGCCAAACCTCCCCGCTAAAGAGATTCAGGCCCCCCAAATGTATTTATAGAATGTGCTCCCAATATAAAAAGCAGCGGGGCCGCTCGAGAGATTTCCCCCCACCACCCTGTAAATCTTTATAGAATGTGCCCCCAATATACAAAACAGGGGGGCTGCGGAAAGCCAAATCTCAAGAGATTCGGCCCCCTGGACTACAACTCCCGTCATCCCTGAGCTCTGGCCTTGCTAGCTAGGAATGATGGGAGTTGCAGTCCAACAACATCTGGGGAGCCACAGCTGCTAGTCTCTGCTTCTGAACATCTGGGGAGCCACAGCTGCTAGTCTCTGCTTCTCAATTTGTATTGTATAATTTGATGTACTATGGTATAGAAATTATTTCTCTTTAACTTTTATATGTTTATATGGATTTCTGGACTTTATATGGATTGATATGTTTATATGGATATATAACTTTTATATATTATATGGATTTCTCTTGAACTTTTATATGTTTATCTTATTCTCTTGGACTAGTCTAATCATGGTTTGATGTTACTTTATTGGATGCTGCTTGCTTATTTTAAAGTTTTCTTTTATTATCACATTTTTCCATTGCATTCGATTATCAGGTGTACATTTTTTGCTTCTCCACCTTGCAAACCGCCTTGAGTCTTGTAAGGTAGAAAGACGGTATACAAATAAAAAATGATGATGATGATGGTTTATTTATTTATTTTTATTTATTATTATTTATGATGGTGATTTCTCTCCTTCTCTCCTTCTTCCTGGGAGGTTCGTACGGCCCTCGGTACCGTGTTCCAGATGCGAGATCGCTCCCTTGCGGCGGGTCAGGCCACATGACCCACGCTCCCCTTTCCAGCTCTTCCATCCCGTGCTCCCGAATCCGGGCAGCGGACGCCCCGCCCCCCCAAATACACACACACCCTGGCTGATTTTCAGATTTCCCTTGAATAACCCCCCCAAAAAACCAGTTATATAGAAGGAAGGAAGGAAGGAAGGAAGGAAGGAAGGAAGGAAGGAAGGAAGGAAGGAAGGAAGGAAGGAAGATAGATAGATAGATAGATCACCAAAACTACCACCCTGGGAAAGCGGGACGCCGCCCGGTCTGCCCGGCGAACCCGGAGCTGCGTTTCTCCTCCTCCTCCTCCTCCCTCCGCCCTCCAAGCTGGAGTGGCTAGAACGGAAAGCAGCCCGAGGAAGCAGACCCTCCGAGCACCCCTTTCTCTCCCGGGATAGAAGAATCCAGCCCAGTTTCTGCCGGGATCCTGGAAGGTTCCGCTGTTCTGTGGGACGTCCCTATTTCCATCGGAGAAATGTCGGAGGCTATGCCAACGCCCACCGCCGGAGGGGAGACTTTTTTAAATAAATCCCTGCGGTTACGAACAGGAGAAATAAACGGAGAGGCATGCAGGGGGAGTTTGCGAAGGCGGAAAGCCGTCTTTTCCGGCCGAGACCTTTCCCCTTTTGGAATACCACCCGCCCAATATCTCGTGACAGCACTGCTCAACCAAAGGATCCATGCTGGGATAACAGTCACATTGTATTAAGCATGTCCTACTAGATAGATATGAGTCCTTAAATTTATTTCAGTTGGTAGATGAGAAACCAAATGGCCACGTCACCAGCACTTTGGTTATAAAGGAGTTGTGCATTGCTAGCCTTAAAGACCAGTTGCAAAATAGTTCATGTTGCTTCCTCAAAGAACAAATAAATCACTCAATAGTGCTAACTGGTAAAGCTGTCATACGGTAGGTACTTTTCTTGCCTTAAATAACCACTCCACATTCTCATGAGTTCCTGCTTGGCCATGAGTAAAAGTGACCTGAAGTATCCTACTGCTGGGAGCCCCTCCACTTTCCATTTCACTGCTCCTTGGCTTTGCCACTATAATAAAAGACCCGGAGGCTGCTGTAATCTATCTCATAGCCATGACTATGTTACTGTCTCTTGAAGAGTTCCCACCTGGCTAATACTGAACTACCTGGCTGGTTTTCATGCACTCAGATTTTTCACTTGAAACATTAAGAGCGAATATATATCTTTGGCTGCAATTTTATGCACACTCTGAATAAGGTCCATTAAACAGCGGAACTTTAGAACTGCAATCATAAACACACCACAGAGTAAGTCCTTTGCTTACAACTGTTACTTTCAAGTATATGGATATAGAAGTGCACTCTTAAGTACAGTCCATAGCATTCCATCATTTGCCTCCAGGAGACATATTGCTTCTGACTGTGCTCCCCACCCCACCCACCCACCCTGTGCCCCCACCCTGCTTCCTGCTTCCTTCCAGGTGTTCCTTTCCAAAAAGTAACAGGGAGTGTGGGAAGGAGAGTCATGTGCATTGAAACACCAATTATGGCTGATATAAATTATTTCAGTTACAATAAAGCAGTGATGGAGAACCTCAAACTTGAAGGTCAGTTTAGGCCTGGCAAGGGTGGCAGTTTGATTTGGGATGCCGTTTTCCCAGCCCAGTCCACCTTTCAAATGTAGCCTGCAAGGAGTAGAGGTGATAAGGTATAAAGTAAAAGCCAATGGAGATAATAGGTTGCATTTCCATGTCTCTTTGCATGCGTGGGCGCGTGCGCGCACACACACACACATACACACACACACACACACACACACAGAGAGAGAGAGAGAGAGAGAGAGAGAGAGAGAGAGAGAGAGAGAAGTCTACAGGTTGGGAGATGGGTTTTAAGCTTCTGTGGCACAGGAGGCTTTATGCTGAGGCTTAGCTTTTGTCCCATGTTGTTATCTCACCTAGGGAATTTTTAATCGAAATTCTCCCAAGAATGTTTCTACATCCATAAACTGGCATAAAGTCACTCTCCCTTAAGTGAATCCTGAGAACTGTAGTTCTTGGAAAGTTCAAGAGATCTCCAGCTGAGAACCTTGCACTTAACCAGTATTCCCAGTATTGTATGGGGAAAGCCATGACTGTTTAAATTCCTATACTACTCATATAATTATTAGTGTGAATATGTCTTAATCTCTGCTGTGTTGTAGCATGTATCAAGAAAGTTATGTAATGAAAGGAAAGTCTGAGCAGAGTAGGAAATTTGTTGTATAAGTTGTGGACTTTCTTTTAGTGAAGGACTTGATGGGCAACTTAATAGGGGGAAACACTCCCTTCCAAGGCCCTCTGTTTAGGGGACTCCTGCGGCTGATGGCCAACCCAGCTGCTCCTGCATCCCTTCGAGGTTCTCCACCTCCTGCCATCAAAGAGCAAGACGGAGAGAAAGTAGTTGGAGACAGTGGAGCTTATCAACACTTTCACCACTAACACAGAGGTAACAGGGAAAATGTAATATGATGAAGGTAACTGTCACTAAAGTGGTGGCAAAAATGGAAAATTAAGCTGGGACCAGCACTGAAGGGGCCATGAAGAGGCAGAGGAATGCTAGAGGCAGTGGAAAGGTGAAGGCAACAGGAAGCCTTAACTGGAACACTTTCTAACTAGAATTCACAAGAAAATTCATTGATGAATAAGGCAGTGGTGGGAGAGACTACACATGAGGTTTTTTTAAAACAAAAAAACACCTTGAGCCATAATGTATGTAAATTGATTAAGGCTTGCCAGCTTTGGATTAGCTCCTCTCCTCTGCTTTAACAGCAGCTTGATATGCAAACTTTGTGTTTTTCCCAACAAAGTCATTCCATTCATACAATGGAACTTCTCCTCCTTCTTCTCCTCTCCTCTCCTCTCCTCTCCTCTCCTTCCCTTCCCCCCCCCAAAAAAAATCTGTTCTGGGTATTACCCCAACCCTCCTGAGGAGATTTGAGGAGAGGGAAGGAAAGTTCCCTTGATAAAGCAGAAGTCTTTGTGGAATGGGAGGCATTTGTTAGGTGCAAAATGTGTTTATTATCTACATATCCTGAAGACCTTCACTTGCTGATTTTTGCAGAACAAGCTGCTGTTAAAAGGCACAAGTGAAATTCCAGTACCACCCTGGTCAGTTGGCAGCCCTACCTGCAGCACACACAACAACCTTAAAACTTTCTCAAACCTTCCAAACTTTTGGCACTGCCCTTAGATTCCGTAGCTACTTTTTGTGGATCAATGCCTTCCTACCCTTTAGTCCTTGTCAGGTTAAACAAGGGACAGGGAAGCATGCTGCCTTCCAGATATTGTTAGGCTTACAGTTTTCAACATTCCTGACCACTGGCCATGCTGGCTAGAGCTGATGGGAGTTGGGAGTCTTAACACCTAGAGAGCCACATGTTCCCATCCCTGCATTAAACTCTGTGCTGCTACGATTTGTTTTCAATGCAAGTTTCCTTTCCATTCCAGTTGTAGCTTTCGCATGCTATCTTATTGACTGTATCTCTATGTAAGTGGAATGAGTCATTGCCACGGGTTCTACCCTGTTGAGATGACTTTTGTGGGAACCAGCCAGTGGGGAATGGTTTAATCTAGAAGAGGGAAACCCGTGGCCTTCTAGATTTTGTTGGACTACATCCCTGACCATTAGTCAAACTGGCTGAGGCAAATGGGAGCTGGAATCCTATATCATCCAGAGGTCTCCTACCCCTGGTTTGCACAGTCTCTCCCCAAACTACTCTTCCAAACAGTACTGCGACTTCAAAGGCTGATTTTAATATTTAAACAACCTTTGGAAGAGCATTATATGTAATGTGTAATTTATCCTCTGGATGGGAGTCACAGTATCTGAACTAACAAGGGTTTAGGTGTGTTGGTTTTAATGGATTAAAAGGTTACAGGGAAACGTTCCAGAAATACTGTAATATGCTGGATGCAATCCAAAAATTATATATTTGAATATAGGAGTCGGTCTTCCAGTACAATTAACTGAAGTGTTACTGTCATGAAGGCAAACGTTGAAGAGTACGCTATGAAGAATGCATCCTGTTCTCTGAAATTCTTTTGAAACAGGACAAGCATCTCCACCCATGATACTCTCTTTAGATGTTGATGTCCTGAATAATTTCATGCTCTTCCTCTTTATAATAATGACTTAATGGCTTTTATTGATTACTACTAGCCAGAATGACAACTGCAATCTCCACATAAAAACTTGAAATCTAAATCTAAAGGGAAATCTAAAGATTATGCATTCCCTTTGCATCATATATCAATTAGGTGCCAGGCAAAAACATTCCTCTTCTCCCAGGCCTTTAGCTAATTAAGCAACCAGTGGTCTTTTAAGCTGGGGGGGGGAGGTTTCTTTGTAATTATGCTATATAATGTTGTGTTTTTATATTGTAAACCACCCTGTGATCTTCAGATGAAGGGCAGTATAGAAATTTAAGTAAGAATAACAATACAGAAGAAAATAGAAGAAATGAAGCACAGTAGTCATTTGCATAATTGATTATTGTGATTTTATTGTTCTATTGATGCTCAGAGTGGCTAACAGTGTAGATGAAAAAGAATCATAGCAATTAACAGTATGAAACAGATAATACATTATCACAGGAAAATCACAATGAAGTCAGGCAGCAGTGAGGCCTACAATTACACATTAAAAGCCTACGGCAATAAAAATAAAAATACCTTCAGTTTCCGGGGTGGGGGTGGGGGATCAAGGAGGGTTTCTGATGGATTTCAACAAGGAGACCAGAAACACGGCAGCAACACACAAAAAGCCATGTCTCTTATGCTTGCCTGACACAATGAAGTAAGTGGCAGGGAGAGCAGGGACTTATTCACAGTGTAACCCTAACCATGTCAACTCAGAAGCAAGTGCTATTGAATTCAAGGGAGCTTACTCCTAGGTAAGTGGAGCTGGAATTGCAGCCTTGGTGCCCGGGCCCTCCTTAAGGTGACTGATTCATAATAATTTAGAGATTTAAATGCCAAAAATAGCATCTTGAATTAGGTCTAGAATCAAACTGGTATGCAATGGAACTAATGAAATATCAGAGTTATGGTTTAGACCTGCATATTGGAGCCTGCTTCTGATGCGCTTGCTCTCCTATCCTGGGCGTGCCCTGTCACTGTTGGCCAAAATATACCAAGCTCTGTGAAGAGCAAATGATTAAAAAAGTTTTGGTGGAGCAGAGCAGCAGGCCACAGAAGTAATGATCTTGCCTCTGCATGTTTAAGATGTATGTAACACCCTTGGGTGTTCACCACTGATCACTTATTGTCCCATTAAACTTTAATTAGTTTAATGCTTATCAAATGTCCAGTGCGCTTCCGATGCCACAATGTCCCATTACAGCAGAGCATTTCGCACAGCGGCTCAAGAAGGGCTGGAGAGTCAGCATCTTTTTAATAAAGGAATCTTGGAGCAAGCGGTTTGGAACTCAAATAAAAGGTTTATTTACACAAAACAAAAAACCCTGGTGAAGAATCACACATTTCAGCAAACACGCCCCAAAAGAAAAGGAAAGGGGGAAGGGGGGGCAAACACACGAGTGAGTTGACTATTTATACAAACTCACATTCCTGGAAGCCTAACTACCTCCAGCTGCTCAGTGATTAGAGCGTCTTGATTAGAGCTTCTTAACCCTTTAATACCAACACCCCCTCTCGCTCGTAACACTGAGCTGTACCAACCTTAATTCAAATTTAAACCTGAACAGAAACATTTATGAGATTGTGGACTCAAAGCTTTTGTAAAACCGTCTGCGAGATTTTCTTGGCTTGGACAATACTTTAGTTCAATTAAACCTTGTTTTACACTTTGGCATACATTTTGATAACGGATATCCAAATGTTTTGTGTGTGCCTTAAATTGACCTGATTTAGCTAGTTTAATACAAGGTTGATTGTCTTCCCACACTCTGATAGGTAGGGAACATTCTCCAAACAATTCTTGTACCAGTTGCTTATAAAATTCCAGTTCTCTACATACATCTGATAATGCATTGAACTCAGATTCAGTTGAACTTAAAGCTATAAGTGATTGTTTCCTTGATCTCCAACCAATTAGTGCATTTCCAAATTTTATCGCCATTCCTGACACTGATTTTCTATCTGGTCCAGCATCAGCCCAACTGCTGTCGGCCCAACATTCAAGTTGTGTGCTGCCCTCTGCTGATAGTTTTAAGCGAAACCTTTTGGTAGTTTGGAGATACCTTAAAACTCTTTTTACTCCTTGCCAAGCATGCATTGATGGTTTTCCAGCTTGTCTACACAGCATGTTGACAGCATATGTTATATCGGGCCGAGTCCACTGTGCAATGTGGAGTAGACTGCCTATCGCTGACTGGTAAACCCCGGGATTACAGAACTCTGTCTGTTGCTCAGTTTGAGCATCCTTTGTGTAACTTAACTCCATTGGGGTTTTAACACCAGCACAGTTGTCCATTTTAAACCTTTCCAGCAACTGCTGGATCTTAGCTTCTTGGCTGAGCCAATAGTTCCCATCTTCATCTTGCTGAATTTTAACTCCTAGATAAACAGATACATTGCCTAGTGATTTTATCTGAAACCTTTCTCCAAGCTTTGTGGCAAATTGTTGTGCAAGTTTATCGTCCTTTCCACTGTATAATAAATCATCAACAAATATCAAGACTGCTTCTTGTTCACATCCCGAGCCTTTTAGATAAAGACACGCATCTGCTGCGCTCTTTCTGAACCCCATGCTCTCTAGAGCATCGTTTAAGCAGGAATTCCAATTACGGGCGGACTGTTTCAACCCATAAATGGATTTGTGTAAGCGCCAGACCTGGTTTGGCTTGTCTCCTTCAAAACCTGGTGGTGGCGTCATATAGACTTCCTCCTGTAAGTCTGCATTTAAATAAGCCACATTGACATCAAAATGAAACAGCTTATTTCCCTTCTTAGCTGAAGAGGCTAAAAGCATCCTTAATGACTCCGATCTTGAAGTAGGGGCATAAATTTGAGAATAGTGAACTCCTTTGCGCTGCGAAAACCCTTTTGCAACTAGTCGGGCTTTATATTGCAACTCATCAGTAGTTGTGGGCTTTAAACGATATACCCATCGACAACCTACAGCTTGTTGGCCTTTTGGAAGCTCTGTACTTGTAAACACACCGAGAGACTTCATTGAAGCCATCTCTTTTTCCATTGCTTCCTGCCACTTTGCGGCTTCTGAGCTTGGAAGTTGTTGTACCTCTACATAGCTATCTGGCTCACACTGTGCCATATTTACGTATACACTTGTCACCTTAAACCGCTCTGGCGGCTTGCCCTTTGTGGCACGTTTTGACCTGCGCAATTGCTCCTCTTGTGCCCCCTCTGACCGTTGGCTGTCAGAATCTGTCTCAGACTTTATGTCTGGACATGCCTCTAGGGATAAAGACCTCCGTTTAGATACCTCCCTTGGGCTTGGTGTTGCAGGCGACCTGCTTCGCTTTTGCTGTCTGCTAGGCCTACTGACTGGCGATGTTGGAACACTTTTAGATTCTGGCTTTTCTACCTTAGGAGAAGAACCTTGTGCCTGGTCAGAATCTGCATCTGAACCATGTGCACCATCCCCTTCTGGCTCATCACCCTCTGGACTTTCTTTCTCAGCATAAATGCCTAAATCATCTCTCAAAATGTCAGGGTTAGCATGTAAGTGAGTCCATCCGGATTGCTCACAAAATTCAGCGCTCCTACTGAGGACCACTCTTGTAGTATCCCCATCTGGGTTCACGAACCTCCAAGATTTGGCATGTGGTTCGTACCCACAAAAGATGAGTTTCCTAGCCCTTGGACCTCCCTTTTTCCTTAACGCTTTTGGGATAAGTACATAGGCTTGAGATCCAAACACCCGAAAGTAATTAACTTTGGGCTTCTTCCCATATAAAGCAAAATATGGCGTAGTATCAATTACTGAATTATATACTCGGTTCAGAACATGAGTAGCCATCTGCCAGGCTTCCGCCCAGTAACTTTGAGGAAGTTTAGCATCAAACAACATAGAGTTTGCCAACTCTTGCAGAACCCTGTTTTTACGTTCGGCCACGCCTCCTTCTTGGGGGGAATAAGGTGTAGACAGACGATGCTTAATTCCCTTTTTCTTAAAGAAATTCTGCAACACAGACCCTCTGTCTGTTTGAAAAGCAAGTACTCTAGTACCGAATTCAAGTTCTACTGCATGAACCCAATTTTTAACTGTTTCTGCAGTATCTGCTTTTGTTTTGAGAGGAAAAAACCATGTAACCTTTGTTTTGTCATCTGAGAGACACAGTGCATACCTCGAACCTCCCATGCTAGCAACAGGCATTGGGCCACATAGGTCCATATGCACAAGTTGGAATACTTTGTCAGATTTCCTATTTGAACTGGGATAGCTGCATCTATGAACCTTCGCCCTTTTGCATGCAGTACAATCCAAATACTTAGCACATTTGTTCAATTTGCACCCTTCTGATAATTCAGGTTGCCTTTTAACATACTGGAAATTAATATGTCGCAAACGGCGATGCCATAAATGAACACAAGAATTATGGGTAGGCGAGTTCACACAACCAGCATGAACCTGTTCAACTTCATCTGGACTTGTCTCAAAATAATATAACCCATTTCTGCATTCCACCTGCAAAAGAGATACGTTATTCTTTGAAATAGTGCAAACCCCATTTTCAAACACAGTTTTAAACCCATTTCTATCAAGTTCTGACACAGACAAAATACACCCCTTCATTCCCTTTAGCACGTAGGCATCAATTTCTGTTTGCAAACACTTCAAAAACACTGTGCCTACAGTCTCTAAGGAACGTTTAGTTGAATCTGCCATTGTCACAACTTTAGGGGTTTGCAAATGTCTGCAATTCTGCAAACGGACACTAGATGGCGCCACCAGGTGGTGAGATGCACCACTGTCGATCAACCAGCGTAGATTGCTGCCTTGGCCACGCCCTTGCATCAACGCCATTGCTGAAGCCATGTGCTGTGTGCTGTGGGAGTAGCCACGACCTCCTCCTCTTCTTCGACGTCCCCTGGAACTCCTTGTCTGGTAACTAGGGATAACGGCCTTGGTGCTGTCTTGACCAGGATCACATGTACAATTCCTGATTAAATGGGAAGAGGAACCACAGCGAAAACAGTGTCTAGCTGCAAAAGCATTTACTGTGTTCTCAAACTCAGCATCCCCACTCTTAGGCACAGCATAACTCCCCTTTGAAGACAAACCTCTTTCTCTTTGCCTTTTATCCTGTTCATCAGCAAGTCGAGAAGAAATGTATTCAAGGGTTAATTCAGATGAAGGCATAGCTTCCAAAGTTAAAGCTAGAGTCTCATAGCTTTTATCAAGAGAAGACAACAAAATGTATGACTGCTGCTCCATAGAGAAAGGAATGCCCAGCTGTCTTAGTTGATTAAAGGCAGACACCATTTTGGCAATATGTTCTTTCACACACGCTCCCGGTTGGAGACGTAAATCAAACAAACATCTTGTAGCATGGATCTTGGCCCCCGCAGTGTTTCTGGAATTTAACCGCTGCAGAACCGTCCAGACCTCATGCGTGTTCCTTAACTCAGAAACATAAGGCATTTGCTCTGGTCCCACTGCCAAAACTAGTAGGCTTTGGGCTTTCCTGTCGCGTTTCTGAGAAACTGCCGCTGCTGCTTTGTCTTCTGCAGACGCGTCTGCAGCTGCCTGTAAAGGCGGTGCTTCAGTACAACTCCACAACTCTTTTGCTTGCAACCAAACCCTTACTCTAGCCTTCCAATCTTGCCAATTTTTCCCATTGAGTCGCGTAAAGGGGACAGTAAAACTTTCCTGGGACTCTGCCATCCTCCCTGGGGCTTAGGAATGATACTCACAGACCTGTAGACTGTCTCCCAGCTGCTGAGGTGGCTCCTCGAGGAATAAGACGTCTTCCAGCGAGTACAAACTGCGCAGTGCCTCTTTAAAACTTTTCCTAGGCACGTTGCAGGACTCAAGCTGCTTTGAAGGCTTTCGTTGTCGGCAACCGCTTCTGTCTTCGCTCCAGTCCTTGCATAAATCACTCTGAACTGCACTCCTTATCTCCTTCTTGACGTACAAACAGCCATAACCTGTCCCATTAAACTTTAATTAGTTTAATGCTTATCAAATGTCCAGTGCGCTTCCGATGCCACAATGTCCCATTACAGCAGAGCATTTCGCACAGCGGCTCAAGAAGGGCTGGAGAGTCAGCATCTTTTTAATAAAGGAATCTTGGAGCAAGCGGTTTGGAACTCAAATAAAAGGTTTATTTACACAAAACAAAAAACCCTGGTGAAGAATCACACATTTCAGCAAACACGCCCCAAAAGAAAAGGAAAGGGGGAAGGGGGGGCAAACACACGAGTGAGTTGACTATTTATACAAACTCACATTCCTGGAAGCCTAACTACCTCCAGCTGCTCAGTGATTAGAGCGTCTTGATTAGAGCTTCTTAACCCTTTAATACCAACACTTATCCCTTCCAGCACTATGCCAGTGGAGGTCTTCAGCAGCATCCTTAGATTTTGTTCCTATGAATATTAATATATGAGACAAAGTCCGAGCTAGAAATTTCAGGACTACAACCCTGCAGCTGGTTGTGCCATCCTGTGCCCCATACTTAACAAACATAAAAAATAAAATAAACCATGAGATGCCTGACCATTATGTCTTGCCCAAAGCTTCCAGGTAGTAAAGGTGGTTGTTACAATGTTAGAGCCCTTAGAAGTTGAGGGCAACATACATGGTTTTCCCTCTCATTTTATCCTCACAACCCCCCTGCAAGGTGGGTTAGGCTGAGAGTGATTGACCCAAAACAAACAGCAAGGCCAAATCCTTCCTCATTCTATTTCCGAACTCCCAACATAACTTGATTTTCTCTAATGAAACTTTAAGAAGACTTAAGAGTTTAAGAAACCCACGAAGAAGAAGAAGAAGAAGAAGAAGAAGAAGAAGAAGAAGAAGAAGAAGAAGAAGGATATAATGCATCCTATATGCACCATAGGAAACATGATACACAACAGGTCAATGCTATTTCATAGAATTGTAGAATTGTAGAGTTGGAAGGGACCCCAAGGGTCATCTAGGCCAACCCTCTGCAGTGCAGGGATCTCAACTAAAGCATCCAGGACAGATGGCCATCCAACCTCTGCTTAAAAGCCTCCAAGGAAGAAGAGTCTTGTGGGAGTCCGCTCCACTGTCAAACAGCTCTTACCATCAGAAAGTTCTTCCTGTTTAGTTGGAAAGCTATGACCCTCGGCTGGAATAGCAACTGCTCAGTTTGTGGGGCACTACAAAACCTGGGGTTTTCGCTGCAAAACAACTGCAAAGGTTTGGCGCAGGTTTGGAGGGGATTCCAGATTTTGGTTTTGTAGTTTATGTTAAGTATGAACTACCATGTTTGATGTATTAATCAGTGCTGTATTAATTAGATTTGTACACTGCCTGAATGCAGCAGCTGAGCTACCTGTTCGGGCACCCGGAGCAACGTACATGCCGTGCACCCAGGGGGAAGGGGGAGCCGCCCAGGGATGACTGCCCCCACTGCCCCCTTTCCTATGCCCCTGCCTGAATGATGCAGGAACTGCCTTATGTAACCAATTACCCAATTTGATGTTCACCACATTCTTTCAGAAGACAGCAAGCTAAACCTCTGAATACATAAATATTTTAAGAGGGATCCAGATATTACACATATCTACTCAAAAGTTAATCCAACTGAATTCAATGGGGGGATAATTCATGGTAAGTGTGTACAGGATTGCAGTCTCTGTTCCCATTGAAATCAACAGGCTTAAGTCATGACTAGCCTGTCTCACTGGTTTCACTGGGACATGAGTGGAACTGACACAATCCAGTGCTTTTCCCCCTAGAAAAATAGGTGCCATGAAATTGTTACAGTAAGTGCCACACTTTTTAACAACAAAAAATGGCATATGCAATAACTAGGTACTTCAAGAAACCCAGCAAATATGCACAAGTCCCTTACACCAGGCCCTTTGATTGAAGCCTCTGTTTCTAGAATCAGATTACTTTCACTGTGCTCAGGGCAGGAGGTCTCAAATTTTGCACCGGGGGGGGGGGGGACTTCCGGGTTGGCGCCATCGCTTAATGGCAGATTCCCTCCGAGCTCCGGAGGGAATCGGCTCTGCAGAGCTGGGTCTTGCCGCGGCAGCGACGCGGGGACCCTTAAAATCACAGGCGTGGAAGCCTGTGAGCATAGCGACTCGGCGGGCACCATTTGCGCCCCCCAAATCCGTGAAGGGGCCCTTTTAAGGGCTCCGGAACGGGGACGGGAGCGGTGCGGTGCTGAGAGTACTCCTGCATCTGCAGAGTGAAGCTGCAAGCCATTAGCGGAGAGCGCTGACTTTTTCCTTGGAATTCGGACTTTGAAACATCAACCCGTGAGTAAATACGGAAATTGGGAACTTAAAGGAAAATTTTTACGGGTTAGGAACAAGCGGGGAAGGGTTAAAAAGGAAGTCCACCCCCCCCCCCTTTGTAAACAACTCAAAACAAAGGACCTGCTACTAAGGTCGAGAGAATATTTTCTTCTTTAGAAAAAGACTTTAATTCCATGATTTTGATACTACAAGAATTTTTGCTGGAGGATAAAAGGATAAATTTTGGGAGTGGAAGTTTCACACACACACACACCCCGGACCCGGGAATGTCCCACGAGATTGCCTGTTGATGAATAATTGGAAAATTTGACAGCTGTCAAGTTGGCTCTTGAGAAGGAATAGGAGAACTTTGCTTTGGCTGTCTCTGTTGGATAATTTGTAATAATTTGTTGAAAATAAGGAAGAGCCGATGCAAAACAATCTGACTTTTGGACTTGAGCTGAAAGGATCAATAAGGAGCTAAAATCCCCCTAGAGGGGTTTAGTTACATTACAGGAATGGCTGGAGGAAAGAAAGTTCAGGCTGAACTGGACAGAGCTTTTGTTCTCCTGGGAAAGTTACAAAGCCAATATGATGTTTTGGCTACAAATGTGACAGCTCTGGGCCTAACAGTAAGTAACATTGTTGAACCTGATAAGGACTTAAAACAAAGAGCCTATCCAATTGAACAAACAGAGAAAATGGAGAGTTTTGACAATATGGAGCAGATGACAGATGTTGTCCCTGAAGAAAAGGAAGGAGAAGCAGAAAATTTACAAAAGCCACAGGAGAGCAGCATTTTGATGCCCAACAAGATGAGAAAAAAGGAAAATAAAAATCTGATGTGGAGAGCCTGGCCTGCATTGGAGGTGGAAGTTGGAGCTTGGGGGACATTTGGACTTGAAAGGAATATAAAACAAGATGTGAAGAACCTCGTAAACTCTACTGTTGAATATGGAGGCCTGGCTGGCAGAAATATGGATCCTGTTGGGCCAGAGCTTCTTCGAGATTTGAAGTTTAACATCAAAGACTATCAAAAAGACCGGCAGAGAGGAACTGAGAGAGAATTGAGAGCCTCGGACGTGAGATCACCAGGCTAAACAGAATATCGGGACTGAGGTTTTGTTGTTGGGGACTGAAACCGGGGAAAGGGTGGGTGGAGTTTGGGAATCCAAAGGGTATATAAATATAGTTTGTTTTATTTTTATTTTTATTTTTATTTTGTTTTTGTTTTGATATTGGTATGGAAAGGGGGAAAGACGTGGAAGGGAAACTCTAGGTCGACCTTAGGAAAATGATGGGTAAAATTGAATAAGTTGAAATTGTTTTATTTTTTAAAAATGGCCTAAATTAAATGAAAATAAAGTGAGTAAACATAAATCAAGGAAATGGAAGAAAAAAGAAAAGTTAATTAATAAAATGATAGAATAAATTAAATTAAGTTAAATGGGAGAAGTAGATCAAGGATTTGTTGAACCAACAATTTAAACTGGAATACAGGAAGGGGAGGTGTGAGGAGGTCTGAGAAACAGGGTAAAAGAGAATAAGTATATGAACAATCAGGTGTTTTTAATTGTTCTGTTTTTTATGTTTTCGATTTTTGTATTTTTCTTGTTTTTTCTTTGTTTATCTTTGTGCTTGTTGTTATATGTTTTGTTCTTTATGAAAATGCTAATAAATATTCATTTTTTAAAAAACACAAATTTTGCACCAGGGAAAGCTGGATTTTCTCCTGTAAAGATCATGTACTTTTTATAGCCTTCCAATTTTTTGCATAATTTTTACTGTCTAAGATAAATGCAGAGAACAACAACAACATAGTAGGACCCCAGAGGAGGGGGTTTTCCCTTCTGGGGTAACACAGTTGTGGCACATGAAGAGGTTAGTGAGAAACTGGAGTGTACATGGGGAAAGTGGCACTCTGTGTAAGGTGGGGGGGATTGGAAAGTAAGTGGCACCTGTGGCAAAGTTAGACTTAACAGAGCTCCCTCCACTTCACTTACTTGTTGCATTTGGGAACCCTTCTGTTCATTCTGCTAGTAAGTTCCTGAACTTCTGCCCTAAAGCCTGACTCCAGTGGCACCAGAGAGGGGTGCAGGGAGTAGGGGGAAAGTGAGCAGGAAGACTGAAGGGGCATAGAAGCTGTGTAGAAATGCCTAATGAAGTGTATAGGTTGTGCAGCGCATAAAAGTTTAAAGTGTGTGTTGGGGAGGGAATTTTTGAGATATTCTGCCCTAACATGTTAATCTCAGAATTCAGCAACTGCCCATCCTTGCAATGACTCAGAGCACCGGTTGTTGCAGGCTGTTGTGGGAATGACTTGAATAACTGTGCTGCTCAAATAATGAAAAATATGAAATTAATATTTAAATGTAGTGTTAAAATGTAGTAGTATATTTTCCAAACAAAGAAAAATGAGTTGAATAATACAAAACATAGCCTTCCAGGGTAAGCATTTGAAATGAAGGTTGGCTTTTGTTTGTTCCGTTTGTGGTTTCAAGGACCCTACCTTTCAACATTTATAAGAGCCTTAAAGGTAACTTTGGCATCTACCCATCAGGAGTTCAAAAGTTCAGCTCCATTATTTCTGTTCTGTTCAACAGCAACCTGTGAAGGCACAAGTGCAGGAGGGAGAATAGGAATGAGAAGGCAAATAGAAACAAGAAGGGCAAAGCCTGAAAAAGCAACAAATATAATGAAGGAGAAAAGCTGGAAAATTAATGCTGGCTTACAACCATTTTTTAAATGTGACGCCAGCATAAGGCAGTTCTCACAATCAGTCGCTTTCTTCACTTACAGGTGAAGCTGCTGGAATGCTGTCCCATGAACAAAGTTTACTATACACACTACATTTGCATGACATGGTTAGCCAGGCTATGGCTTACTAAGACTTCAAAGGTGCAGGCCAGGGATGTTTGGCAACATCTGGAGGGTCAAAGTTGCTCCACACCTTTGCTAAACCAATTTTTGGCTTAATTCAGTGCATCAGTAAAAAGAACTGAGGGGGCATGAGAACTAAAGTGGCTGTGAGCCCCTCTCTGGAAGCCCACATTTGCACAGTCTCAGAAAGCCTCAGTTTGGCTTATTGTGTTGTGTGACTCAGCTTACATAATAATAATAATAGTAATAATAATAATAATAATAATTATTATTATTATTATTATTATTATTATTATTATTATTATTATTATTATTATTATTTGCAGCTTCCAACAAAATATTAAAATGCAACAGTCCATCAAACATTAAAAGCTTCCCTAAACAGGGCTGCCTTCAGATGTCTTCTAAAAGTCTGGTAGTTGTTGTTCTCTTTGACATCTGGTGGGAGGGCATTCCACAGGGAGGGTGCCACTACCGAGAAGGCCCTCTGCCTGGTTCCCTATATCTTTGCTTCTCGCAGTGAGGTAATCGCCAGAAGGCCCTCGACACTGGACCTCAGTGTCCGGTCAGAATGAATGGGGGTGGAGACGCTCCTTCAGGTATACTGGACCGAGACTGTATAGGGCTTTAAAGGTCAGCACCAATACTTTGAATTGTGCTCGGAAATGTACTGGGAGCCAATGTAGGTCTTTCAAGACTGGTGTTATGTGGTCTCGTCTGCTGCATTCTGGATTAGTTGTAGTTTCCGGGTCACCTTCAAAGGTAGCCCCACAAAGAGCACATTGCAGTAGTCCAAGCAAGAGATAACTAGAGCATGCACCACTCTGGCGAGACAGTCTGCAGGCAAGTAGGGTCTCAGCCTGCATACCAGATGGAGCTGGTAAATAGCTGCCCTGGACACGGAATTGACCTGCGCCTCCATGGACAGCTGTGAGTCCAAAATGACTCCCAAGCTGCACATCTGGTCCTTCAGGGGCAGTTACCCCATTCAGGACCAGGAAGTCCTCCACACCTGACTGCCTTTTGTCCCCCCCAAAAAGTACTTCTGTCTTGTCAGGATTCAACCTCAATCTGTTAGCCGCCATCCATCCTCCAGGCACTCACACAGGACCTTCACCGCCTTCACTGGTTCTGATTTGAAAGAGAGGTAGAGCTGGGTATCATCTGCATACTGATGAACACCCAGCCCAAACCCCCTGATGATCTCTCCCAGCGGCTGCATGTAGGTGTTGGAAAGCATGGGGGAGAGGACAGAACCCTGAGGCACCCCACAAGTGAGAGCCCAGGGATCTGAACACTCATCCCCCCCACCACTTTCTGAACATGGCCCAGGAGGAAGGAGCGGAACCACTGTATAACAGTTCCCCCAGCTCCCAGCTCCTCTAGATGGTCCAGAAGGATGTTATGGTTGATGGTGTCAAAAGCCAATGAGAGATCCAGCAGAACTTCAAAACAGCTCTCACCTTTGTCCCAAACCCGCCGGAGATCATCAACCAGTGCGACCAAGGCAGTTTCAGTCCCGTGATGAGGCCTGAATCCCGATTGGAAGGGATCCAAATGGTCCACTTCTTCCAGGCGTGCCTGGAGTTGTTCAGCAACCACTCGCTCAATCACCTTGCCCAAGAATGGAAGATTTGAGACTGGAAGATAGTTGGCCACATTGGCTGCATCTAAAGATGTTTTTTTAAGAAGCGGTTTGATAACCGCCTCTTTCAGCTGGTCTGGGAAGGCTCCCTCACGGAGGGAAGCATTCACCATCCCGCAAAGGTCATTGCCCAGCCCTTCCCGGCTAGCTTTTATATATATATATTTTAAATAATATTTATTAGTAGTTTCAAAGTTATAAAGAAAAAAGAAAAATTAAAAACAACACTGTAATACATAGAAAGAAAAAAGAAACAACAATACAACAACAAAAAAAGAAAAAGAAAAATGGAAAACACAAGAAAAAAGAAAACAACATAGATCCCAAATTACATATCTATAACTTCCATTTGCTTGTTTCATTGACCTCCTCACACCTCCCTTTTTGTATTCTAGTTTAATTAATTATTTCAGCAAATTCTTTCCATCTTTCTCAATTTTTGTTAAAAAAATTATCTTGACAGTTTAACTTAATAATTAGCTCAGCAAATCCTTACCATCTTTCCCCATATTCTATTATTCAAATTGCCTTAATTTATTTAACATTATCTTGCCCTAAAATACCTTAAAGCTTAAACCTTAGTTTTCAAATATACATAACTCCTGATATCATTTCTGCTAGAGTCATATAGTTTCGTTCCAACATTTTCCCTAATATTCATTAATTTTTAGCCAATTCCCTAAATAAAGTTTCCTTTATAAATTTTCTTCCAATCTTCATCCAACATCTCATCTTCCTGGTCTCGGATCGTGTCAGTCCTTACTGTCCAATCCATCTAGTCCATCAACCTGGAAGCCTTATGTCCGAGGCCCTTAAGTCTCTTCCATGTCCCTTCTGCATTTCTTCTTGCCTTTATACTTGCCTTTTTCCTTGTCTTTTGTTGGTCTCTTTCTTAATTCCTTTCCTTTCTCATTGAGGAGTAGTTCTCTGGGGGGTTCCAACCCAGAATTGTCTCCATCTCCCTTCATCAAACCCACCCATTCCCCAAAGTCCCGCTCCCCACAGTCCTCGATAAAATCCAAAAAATATTTAAAAACATATTTCAAGGTCTCTCCAAAGTTAGGAACCTCCTCAACACCAGATTCCCCCTGGCCCATTCCAACTTCAATCTTCAATGACAGCGGCTTATGCTCCTGTAGGGCCTCGGGTCTCTCCATTTGTATTATTTGAGGTGCAACCGCATCCTCCTCCATTATCTTCTGTTCTTGCCCAGTCAGTACTGATTCATGAGTTGGTCCCTGAATAATTTCTGTATCAATGTTCCCTGTTTGTCCACAGTTATTAACCACAACAGTCAAATCCATTTTTCCATTCATCAAGTCCATCTTCTCATGCATCTGTTCCAACAGGGCACTTGTCTTGCATAAGGCAAGCACCCAATCTTCCTCCCAGCTCATCTTTAGGCAAGGTCAGAAAAGACTGTTCCCACAGTCTTAATCTCACAGCTGTTGAGTCCTCAAGTATACTGCTGCAACAATTTAACAAGCTCCCTCTAGAGGAGACAATTTCTATTTGTATCTTTTTTTTTTAAGGCAAGTCCAACAAAGGAAAATTACTTTCGTTTTTCAGATATTTTCCGGATATTTTGTTTCTTTAAGATGCAAAAGGCAACATTGGGATCAGCTTGTTTCTCTTCTTTAACTATCTGTCAAAATGTTCCATTCACAGTCAATTAACCTACAGTTTCTGTCTCTGACACCCCGTTCCCAGGTTAGAGACGGTGGAAACTCATCCTTCTCGCTCCCTCTCCTGCAAGGGTTAAACAAAATTACCCCCCCCTTTTTCTCCTGCTTCCAGGGGGGTTTCAGTAGTTCTGAATGAAGGAAATTTAGACTTTTTTGACAGCTTTCCAGGCTTTAGCTTTACGAAGTTTTTGCTTTAGTCTATATACAAAAAGCGGAAGGCGGACTTCCTGTTTTGAACCTTCCCGCTTCGATGCCAAATTAAGATATTTCTTGATCCAATTTTCCGTTTCTACTCACGGGTACTTGTTTTAAATCCAATTGTCCACAGGAAAAAGTCAGCGCTCTCCGGCAATGGCTGTGCGGCTTCACTCCGTGAAAGTAGCAATCAGTTCGCAGCACCGCGCCGCTCACCCCGCTTCAATCCGGCACCCCAAAAAGGGGTTCCCGGTGAGTAGGGGGGGTGCTTCTGGTGCCTTGCCGAACCCCACGTTCCCAGGCTTCCTCCGCCTGGGATTTCTAGCGGGTCCCCGCCTTCGCTGCGGCCGGAAGACCCAGTTTTCACGGAGCTAGTTCCTCGGGTCGGAGGCACTCCGCCATTCACCGATGGCGCTGACCCGGAAGTACCCCGGCTAGCTTTTATAAGCCAGGATGGGCAAGGATCAAGGAGACAGGGCTGTCCCTGAATAAGTCTGGCCCAACTCATAGCCGCGGACATGCCTTGGACCTGGTGTTCACTTCTATGGATGTTGGTGATCTGACACTAAAAGTGAAACGAAAGAAGTGCCACGGTCAGATCACTTCCTGGTGCAACTGGACTTCTCCATGACCCTTCCCCTCTGCAGGAGGTGGGACCGATTCAGATGGTCCGCCCCTGCCACTTGATCCAAATGGTTTCCAGAGAGTGGTAAGGGATGCTTTATCCCGTGTTTATGGCCTTTCAGCTGATTCCCTGGTGGCCCGCTGGCAAGTTAACCAGGGCTATTGACTGTTTGGCTCAGAAGTGCCCTCTCCCATTGCATGGAGCATGGAGCTCTTTGGCAAACTTCTGTACCTGTTTGTCTGCCCTTGAGGTATAAATGGTATCATCAACAAAGACTAACACCATTTCCTGTGACTCTCCTGACCCTTTAAGGTACAGGCAGCTGTCAGCAAGACTCTTCCTGAAACCTAGCTTCTCTAAAGCTTCATTGAGGCACATTGAGCTAAACCATTGAGCTTCCAGTGTCATGGGGAGTTCTGTGGTGGCTTGGTGTTGGGGTAAGTGGTGATACTTGCTTGCCCCCAGTAGTGTAGGACGAGAGGGGGTGTGAGGAGAACCTGAGCTTACAGGGTTAAACAGCTCAGAGTGTGCATCCTGCCCTATCGTGGGGCAGAGAGACTCTGCGTCACTTCCGAGAGTCTCAGTTCTTTGTTTCGTCTGCTTTCGCTTTTGTCCGGGACAAACACGTTTGTGCGATGTTGCTGGATAATGGCTGGATTCTGCTGTAAATAAACTGCTTTTAGTTTTAGTAACTCTGCGTGAGAGCCTGATTTATGCACACTGATGCACAGAAGACTTCGTTCCTGAAAACTGTGTGACTCTGCTTTGCTCAGAGCTTTGGAATGTGTGCTGAGCAGCAGAAGCCTGCTGGACCTTATCTCTCTGAACAATAAATCTTCAGAGCGCACACGCACAAGATGCCTCTTCTAGTGTCCCATTTCAACCAGCGGACGGACCTCCGGAACGGATTATGTCCGTAAGTAGAGGTTCCGCTGTACAGTAAAAAACAAACTCATCTAAAGAAAAAGAAAAGAAAAAGAGATAGAAGAATGCAAACTCCTGTCTCACAGATACTGAATAACTTACCTTTTGTCCCATGCATAAAAGGTGCACCCTCCCAGCTCTCACCTGAGAGCATCCCTTTCTTCCCTCAGCCTCTCGCCCTGGGGAATCTCCCCTTCCCTGCCTCTCACACAGGGTCCTTCACTAACTATTCATTGCCTTCATCTGAATGCAATTCATTCTTTAATCTAGAGTAGAGGACAACAGCAACAGAAAATAAGTCAAAACAAAGACAAAATAACACAAAAAGAGGAGGAACAAATATCACAAGAAGGATCAGAGAGGAATAAAGAATAAAATACAAATACAAAGATCTTCCAACTTCTTCATGAATACAACTTATGGAATGCAATAAAGATTATCATTGCTGATACAACCAGTGTTAACACTGGGGAAAATAATGGCGTTGTCAAATTGCAACGAATGTTCTCAGGCAAGGATGTCTTATCAGTTGCCAGCATCACTTATCAGTTGCCAGCATCACGTTCTGGACAAGATTCTCAGAGTGGTCATGGACAGGGAACTTGGTGGTAACACCAGATCTCCCAATATGGAATATCCATTTATGTCTCAACTGATGAACAAAATGAGGAATTGAAAGCAAAGTTTGTGAATGGAACAGAAGAAATCCTCAGTAAAGCAGGCTGGAGAGATGACATGAACATTTTATACTATCTTACATGGGTGTTCAGATTCCTTGAGGAAAAAGGGGTTGTTTTTTCCCCATTGGTTAAGTTTACGGAAGTTCCTAACAAAAGCAATGCCAGGTGGAATTCAAGAGCCATTTTCACTGTCCTCGAAACTTTACAAAAAAGCACTGTGGGTATTAGAGAATCAATGGAAGAAGGGGCCATCGGTACTTCAGATACCAAGAAGTAATCAGTTCACAGAACATACAATCAAAGTGATGTGGGAACTTTATGGAGCTTGCAGCAGAAACAGACAAACTGCAGCCTCGATTTATTCTAAGCAATAAGAAGTGATATACAATGTACAAAACATTGTACAATTATTAGAAAATTTGCAGGCTCCATTTTACCTGTATTATAATACATACAGGTTGGAGCCAAACAGTATAAACTTAAAGCTTTTGCAGATGACTTGGTCTTTACACTACAGGAGCCAGAATCTAGTACGAAAAGGGTGTTAGAATTGATTCATGAGTTTGGTCGGGTGGCGGGATTTAAATTAAACAAGCAAAAAACTAAGGTTCTGGAAAAAAAATTGACAACTTCAGAATCAGAAAGGTTTCAGAAAGAGACAGATTTAAATGTGGTTAAAAAGGTGAAATACCTAGGGGTTAATATGACAGCCAAAAATTTGAACTTATTTAAGGACAATTATGAAAAGTGCTGGTCAGAAATTAAAAAGGATCTAGAAAGTTGGTCAAGATTGAAGCTTTCCTTGTTGGGCCGAATTGCTGCTATAAAGATGAATGTATTGCCAAAAATGTTGTTTTTGTTTCAGACCCTACAGATTGTGGACAAGGTGGGGTGCTTCAGGAGGTGGCAGAGAGACATCTCTAAATTTGTGGCAGGGCAAAAAGCCCAGAATAAAATTTAAAATATTAACTGATGCTAAGGAAAGAGGGGGGTTTGCCCTGCCAGACTTAAGGTTGTATTATGAATCAGCAGCTTTCTGCTGGTTGAAAGATTGGCTGCTTCTTGAGAACACTGATATCTTGGATTTGGAAGGGTTTAACAATGCTTTTGGATGGCATGCTTATTTGTGGTACGACAAGGTAAAAGTCCATAGAGCTTTCAAGAATCATATTGTCAGGAAGGCAGTGTTTAATGTCTGGATAAAATACAAAGACTTACTAGAAAACAAGACCCCAAGGTGGTTGTCACCAATGGAAGCTAAGGCTCAGAAAAGACTCAATATGGAGGCCAAATGGCCGAAATATTGGGAAATTTTAGAAAAAGATGGAGATACTTGGAGACTGCAGAGTTTTGAGAAATTAAAGGACGAAGTGCGAGATTGGTTACATTATGCTCAGATCAGGGAGGTCTTTAATCTGGACAAAAAAATAGGTTTCCAGGTGGAAAAATCGAAATTAGAAACAGAACTGTTAGAACCTAAGACCAAGGTACTTTCAAAAATGTACAACTTGCTGTTAAAATGGAACACTCAAGATGAAACAGTTAAATCAGCTATGATAAAATGGGCACAGGACATTGGGTACAATATCATGTTTGCTGACTGGGAAAGGTTATGGACCACCGGTGTGAGGTTCACGGCATGTAATGCCTTGAAAGAAAATATTATGAAAATGATATATAGGTGGTACATGACCCCAGTCAAGCTTGCCAAAATATACCATTTGCCAGACAATAAATGTTGGAAATGTAAGGGAACTGAAGGAACATTCTTTCATCTCTGGTGGACTTGCCCAAGGGTTAAGGCTTTCTGGGAAATGATCTATAATGAGTTAAAAAAGGTATTTAAGTATACCTTCCCTAAGAAACCAGAGGCCTTCCTTTTGGGCATTGTCGGCCAGAGGGTGCTAAAGAAGGACCGAACTTTCTTTATGTATGCAACAACAGCAGCAAGAATACTCATCGCAAAACATTGGAAGACTCAAGATTTACCCACTCTGGAAGAATGGCAGACGCAACTGATAGACTATATGGAATTGGCAGAAATGACTGGCAGAATCCGAGACCTGGGAGAAGAGACAGTGGAAGAGGATTGGAAAAAGTTTAAGGACTATTTACAAAAACATTGCAAACTGTATGAATGTTAAGAAGATGCAGGATAGAAAACAACATGGCATCAGTAATTTAGTTGAAAGAAGTATGAAAATAAGTGATACATAAGAACAAAGATGAAACCTTGATTAATATCATGTCAAATTTAAACATCTAAGTTTGATAAAAATATTTAAAATTGGAGACATAATATTTGAAAACTACAAAATAAGAGTCAAAAGAAGGTGATGAATTGCTGTTTATAACTTTATAATCTGGAACGCAGGAAAGGGAGATGTGAGGAAGTCCGAAAGGTTATGGAAATTTGGTTCTTTGACACTTGATTATGTTCTATTTTATCTATTCTGTGTTAACTTTTTTGCTTTTTGCTTTTTTGTTTGTTCTATGTTGGTGATGGTGTTTTATGTGTGTCTGGTGATCTATTGTTTAAAACCTTTAATAAATATCTTTTAAAAAAATAATAATACATGTTGTGCATATTACATAATATACAGTTACATATACAAAAATCAATTTATTGATTTTAGAGTGACCTTTTTTCAAAATATTTGGAAATGACAATTCATTCTTTTGTTTTAGTCAAAAGTTCAGGAACATGAGGTTGCAAAAATGTTATAACCCTATTGTACGTACAAATTTCTTCAAAATATTTGAAATGATCACTCCAAGGTAACAGCCAGTTATTCTTCCTTCTGCTAGATGATGGGCATCTCAAGTTCATTTTCCATCCACACAAAAAGTCCAAAAGAGGTTGTGAGCACTGTTATCAATGGAAGTCAACATTAGTTTTTCTCCAGTTCAGCATACCAGCTTTGCCTCCAATACTGAGAAACAATACTTCCTTAAATCCTTATCCCCACATGGTTTTCTTTGCTGTGTTGATATACTAAAACTGTGAGCCATAATCATTACTTATTGAGGGTTTTTTACAGAGAGAAAAAATGGCTTCTGCTTTCTACTCTTCCATTTTTTCCACAAACATTGTCAGTGGCTTAGAAGCACTTTCCTTTAATTTGAAACCAAATTTTACAGAATCCTTTCCTTCTCAGCTTTGCGTCTGCCAGTTCAGTATATTCATTAATCTCTCCACCCGTGGTTTCCTTCTCTTCCTCTGACATAAATCCACACTTTGACCTCCCAACACCTGTGTGGAGGGTCTTTCGCTGCTGACATTCACTGCCTCCAGCATTCCCATTCCCTTCCCCCCCCCAGCACTATTTAACTTCTCCACCGTCAGCTTCACCCAAACCATCTTTGTTCACCATTCCGTGTAGTTTTCCTCTAAGTTCTCTCTCAGCTGATCATTCAAGAGATGCCACATTACAGGAACGATGCGTCTCCCATGACCTGGACCATGCTGGCTGCAGTCAGCGTCGAGGGGCCAATGGCGGGACTCTGCCTAAGGCACCTTCTTCTGGGTCCCTCCTCGATGGGAGTCCCCCCCCCCAGCCCAGAGCCCCCGAGAGAGGTCCATCTGAGGCTGCAGCGTGCCGGGCTCTTCTTTTGCGAAGCTGAGGGGGGCCTCTTTGGCCCAGCTAACGCTCCAGTTTGCAAACCCAGAAAATATGACCCCCAGGCGCGCCATGGCCGAAGAAAGCCCACCCTGCGACCGGCCCCGAGCAGCGCCTCCGGATCGGGGGCAGGGGCGGGGCCGCCGCCGGGGGCGGGGCTTGGGCTGCGCGGCGATAGCGTCTGGCGCAGAAAGCGACCCGCGCGAAGCCCGTCCGCCTTGGCGCCTTCCCTGCGGCAGCTGCGCGCGCTCCGTGGCCCGAGAGCCGGAGCAGGACTCGGCGTGTCCCCGGCAGGCGAGAGTCTTCCTCGGCATGGGCGGGCAGTGCTGCTGCTTGTCCTCGGAGGAGAAAGCGAACAGGCTGCTGAGCTTGGAGATTGAGCGCCGGCTGCGCCAGGACAAGCGAGACTCGCGCAAGGAGCTCAAGCTGCTGCTGCTGGGTGAGTTTGTGGGCGAGGAAAGCCTCCCGCGCTCTCCAGCCAGGATGCTCCCGAGAGCTCTCCGCTTGCAGGATATTCCGGCTTTGCTTTTCCATAACTTGAGCCCGCGAGAACAGCTCGGCCCAACCCGTCTTGCAACAGGTGAAACGATGCTCGAGGCTCGGGGTGTGTGCAGACTGCATTTTCAATACCGTTGGCACATTTGCAGTGTTTTTTAAAACCGCTTTAGTGATTTTAAAAAATCTGGACTGCAATTCATAAACCTACTTATTATTCATTTAAGATGTTACCTTTAATGTGCATGCATGGTGTTTTGCATTCTTGCTAGGGTACTTAGTAAATTAGACCACCCTTGCTCTAAGCTTAGACAGAGACTGAAGTTCCTTCCAGGGGATCTCCCTCATTTTTTGCAGGGAGGTGAGATGACATTGGCTGTTAAGTGAGCATCCACTCTGATTTGTTTGTGGCGAGGTTTGGCAATGTCAAGCATCAAGCATCATCCCCCACTTTCCAGTGTGTTTTCCCATCACTTTCTGCATTGCAAAAACATTCTATCTCTTTTGGAAGCAGGTTAGCTCTGCAGGACCCTCCAAATCAACTTTAATTGCACAGCCTGAATTTGCTGATATATGATTGAAGTTCAGCTGAAAACGAAGACTGTCTGGAAGTGAACTTAGTGTACTAAGAGGAAGATACTTGTATAAGGCCACTTAGAACTGTTTCTAGCATTACATCTCCACAACAACACAACAACAACAAAAAAGGTTTTGTTTTTAATGCAGATACAGAGAGTGGAATGCAGGAAGCTGCCTCACTAATTGTCTGGGGACTAGCAACAGTCCATCCCCTGGACTCTATCTGGAATGCCTAAGTAATTCCATAATCTTCAGGGTGGGCCTTGAAGGCCAATTAACTCAGGTTTGAAAGTGAGGTTTAAAAAGTGGGTTAAAGGAATAGGGGCAGAATTTGTGTGCACTAATTGTGTAGCTGTATGATTTATTCACCACTCTGTTGCCGTTAGATTTCCAGTATGGTTGGACAGGCACTTTCCAGTTGGTGCCACTAAGGCTGGGTTCTTATATTGCCTCTGTGGGAGCTGCAGGCCTTCTATCTGACACGGTGAATAGATGTTATGTGGACTCAATGGAGTTTCAAATCCCCGTTGAGGTGACCTTGGACTAGTTACTATCTTTCAGCCTGATCTACCTCACAGGATTGTTATGAAAAGAACAGTGGGGGTAATTAATCTTTAGCCTAAAGAAGCCTAAGGCTAAATCCAGTATTAGTTCTACTACTACATCCATTCAAACGAATAAACATGGATACCTTAGGTCCATTAATTTCAGTTATTCAGAGGAGAACTAAGTTGAATGCATCCCCAAGGGTAGACTTGATAGTAGTCTTCAAATATCTGAAGACTATTTCATACAGAAGATGGAGCAGACGTTTTTCTGTTGCTCAAGACGGCTGGACTAGAACCAATGAGTGCTGGTTACAGGAAAGCAGATTTCGACTAGATGTAAGGAGAACCTTCCAAAGTCTGTTTGAACAGACTGCCTAGGGAGGTTGAGATCTCCTTCACTGGAGGCATTTAAGCAGAGTATGGACAGCTGTCTGCCAGGGAAACTGTAATTGCAGCTTGTATTGTGGATCCTGCACTGAACCGCAGGTTGGGCTAGCCAACGATGATAATTTTATTATTTGTACCCCTGTACTGGGTTGCCCCAACCACTCTGGGACATTAAAAACTCCCCTATACAGGGTTGTATAGCCCTGTCTAGCCACCAAGATCCCTTCCAGCTCTTTAATTTTATAATAATTATTATTTTAACAATCAGCATTGACCTTGTAGGTCTTATACTGCACCATGCAAGGTTAATGGGAAAACCCAGGAACAAGCATGAAGAGCATTGAAGTGGGGTGGAAGGTTTCTACACAGAAAAAAATGGAACTTGAGTTAAGCAAACAGAAGTGCTGTAATATATGACTTCCTTTGGACAATAACACTACAGGGGACTAGCGCCAGAGTACTAGACACCGGTGGCAATAACTGAAGGAAAGAGGAGGCGCCATTTGCTGCTGAGGTAAAGCCTCGATGATGATGACTGGTACAGAGAGACATAGGGAGGCATTCAACATTGTTCTAAATTGTCAGTGCAAGCATTTCTGCTTGGCAAATGGACTGATTCCCTTCTCCCCCCCACTGTTGTAGGTGTTGTCCCATCCCTCCAGAGTGGATTTGGAGGAGCTGGGAAAGCCCTGTTGCACTAGGGGGAGCCCTTGTGCTGGCTTCTGCTAACCCACACAGGAGTGTGGGAGCTTATAAGATCTCAGCCTCCAAAACAAAGTTGAGGAATAAACAACGAAGTTTCTGGGTGTTCAGAATGATTGTGTCTAAATTAGGGAGCGCTAAATAAGGGATTGTTGATGCTCATGCAGCTGCTGCCTCTGCTCTTATACCTTGACCAAGTCAAGGCAGTGGTCACCTTTGCTCCTGACCTCTCAATTACAATTTATCTGGAACCTCAGTAGGTGCAACTGAGGCCAGTGACATTCCTCCATACCTCCTCTGCTCAGCTCGTCCCTTCTATCCCATAATTCTCAGGAAAGTCCAAAGGAACAACAGTCCTCTTCTTTCAGTTAGTTGACTGAATAAACAAATTTCAAGGTCCCGCCATTTTCTTCCTCAGTCTAGAAAGGGAAATACTTTTTTCTCCAAATGTGACCACTGACAGTCAGTCAGCACCTGCCCTTTAGCAGCACCACTAGAGACCCTGCTCTGCCTCTGCTCACAGGTACCGTACTCTCCCCTCCAGGGTAGCATTTTTCTTTAAGCCAATATCCTTCCTCTTAATAATAAATTGTATCTCAACATCTCTATAAGTTCATGTTCTCAGAGCCTTTTTTGTGGGGAGGGGATAAGCTCTAATTTCCCAATGACATCCATCAAAACAAAAAGGCTCACCCTCTTCATTCCTTTCAGTCCACAGGCAGCCTCAAATCTTCTTTTAAATAGCAAAGTTACATTGTGAATCAAACAATCCTCACTTGTATATCTTTAAACCTTATATTGTATCAGGAGAGAGTTGCCAAATCATAGACCTAAGGACTTCCATAATATAGCAGAGAGCCCTCTCTCCTCCATCCACTGCCAACACAAGTAGAATTTTCTCCTGATTTCAAACCTCAATTCTACACAGCTGGATAATCCACAGTTGTCCACATAATGTCCCCATCTCCTCTGGTGCACGCCTTTACTTAATGGCAATTGACTCCCAATTATTAGGAGAACCTCCACTCTTGATGGCAATGGGGGTGGAGTTTATATCAGGACGAAGTACTTAGCACCCAGTGCCTCTGTCTGCCTCTAGTCAGCCTGCTCCTCCCATACCCTGGGAGGTTTCAGAATACAGTTTAGCCCTATTCATTCTCTTCTCCTTCATCTGTGCCTCTCTCCAGTGTTGAGAGAGCCATTGCGCAGGACCACATCTGGAAGCCTGTATGGACCAGCCTTGACTCGTCACACAAACGTGTGGAGCTCGGCAAGCTTACAGAAGCTACAATCTTGAATGATTCTTTTGGGAAGATACTTGATGATTTGCAGACACAGAACTTACTGTGCCATATATTTTTTCAGGCACCTTTTCCTGTAAGTTTACTGGGAACTATAGAGTGAAGTTTGATTCACTTAAGCTTAATAAGAGAGCTCTTTTTGTTGTTGCCCCAAATGAATGTGAATTTCATTAGCCAATTTTCATATGCTTTGGAAAAAGGTGGTTGAGATAGAAATTAAATTTCCAAATGCATGTGGCTTGAGCCAAGTTCAGTTAATTAAGGATAACTCTGTGGACATACATGGAAACAACATTGTCAAAGAAAAGATAATTGTTAACAGCAGAATCCTTTGCCCACTTACTTGGCAGTAAGTCTCATTGTGACTGTCTTCCATGTATTGAGTCAGGATGGCTGGCTGCAATACTGAAAATGCTTACTGGGAAAGAGGGCTGTGCAAAGCTGGTAGACCCAGGCCAGATAGGAAATGTAGGCCTCATTTAAATAATCTTTACCAAAGGGTTTCCCTTTGCCTTTACCAGGGGGATTTGAATAAGTCCCCTCAAATTTGTAGGCCCATGCCAATTGGCTCTCCCTGGTCCCCACTCCAGTATCGCCTGCTGGGAAACATATGCCATTGAATGCACTGGAATTTGTTTGCAAGACTATGTTTGTTTGTTTCAGGCACTGAAGGGTGACCTTAGAGTCAGTGTTGAATGGAGTATACACGTAAAGATGCTTTGTCAACAGGGGCAGAGGGAGGGGGGTGCAGTGGAGGCGGGGCACCCCAGGTTGTCATCACTGAGGGGGGTGACAAAATGGCAGGCAGCACTCACCGCAGGGCCTGCAGCACACCTGAGCCACACGTCTCTCCTGGGAGTGATGTGGTGGCTTGGGAGCCCGCAAGCTCCGCGCTGCCCCAAATGGTCTGCCCGCTGCCTCCCCCTCAGCTGTTGGGCTGCTGAGTGGGAGGAGGCAGGCAGACTCCTCGGAGGCCCTACAGAGCGTCCTGCCCCGGCTGGCCCTGCCCCTGGGCGCAGAGCACGCACCCCGCCCCAGGAGCCCAATCAGCTTACTCCACCGCTGTTTGTCAATGGGACTCACTAACTTTTTAATAACGCATTGCTTTGTCTTTTTCATTTCTCTCTCTCTCAATTTAAGACTCTTCATGCAGTCATTTCCTAGGTCTTTAATGTGGTTGCACAATGTATACAATCAGCAGAAATGACAGAACAGTGGGTTTTGGCAAGGCGGTAATAAAACATTACTAGAAGTTTTAGATGTTTCTTAAGCAATTGGTTTTAAATAATTGTTTAGGATTCAAAGCCATAGTACCCACAGTTCAACATATGCAAAAATGTCCTAGTAAAGTTAGTTGAGGATGTGGACTTTGATTGCTATAAATGGGTTGTGCTCTTCTAATATGTGTCTGAGCTCTCAATCTATTTTGCTAGGCAGATTAAGAGGACTGGTAGGCCACATTCAGCTAAGGACCAGAGATTTCCCATTCCTGTCTTGTAGTGGCTCTCCACGTTTCGGAGAGGAGTTTTTCCGACCTTAACAGGAGATGCCAGGGGTTGAATCTGGGACCTTCTACATGCAAAGCACGTGCTCTGTGGCTGAGCTACACCGCTTGCCAATTGAATCATAGAATTGTAGAGTTGGAAGAGACCCTGAGGTTCATCCAGCCCAAGTCCCTGCAAGGCAGGAATATGCAGTTGCCCCGTGCAGGGATCAAACCTGCAACCTTGGTGCTATCAGCACCATGCTCTAACCAACTGAGCTATTGGTGGAGGCTAGAAAGTTGAACTATCACTCACCCGGCCTACCCAAAAAGGATGAGACACTGCCCCTGCCCCTGCCCCTGCCCCTGCCCCTGCCCCAATATGTGTCCTTAGCATCTGATACTCATTTTCTATCCCTGAACATGAACTTGCTTGGACAGTGCAGTCTCCAAGGAGGGAATTCATGGAAGATAAGAGCAGCTTCTGTTTAGTATTGTATAAAAAGGTGCCTGGCAGATACTAAAACATACTACTACTACTACTTTTAAAGAACGAAAACTAGTAAATGCAAGAGGACAAACAAATAGCCAAGAATAACTACTGTATTCCAAACAAGGAACGATGTATTCTGTATGTAAACAAAAAAGCACGGCCCATCTCCACATCCTTTGGAAAACAGACTGCAGGTTACTAACCATCTGTTATACAAGTTTTATGCAAATGAAGTAGATTTTTTTTGTGAATATTCATTTTAAAGAAATAAAATAGTTTAACACTGGAGTCCTTTCCCAGCTACTGCTATGTTTTAGCCACATTGAAAGCAGGTTGACTTGAGTTCTTCCCACCAATTTACTTCATTCATTTCAAAGCAGACTGGGCCCCACATATCAAGAAGAGTCCAACCCCCTGCTTCCACAGGGGCCAGCCGGGTGCTGGTGGGAAGCCCACAAACAGGACCCAGGGGCAAGAAGCATTCTCTCATCCTGCAGTTTCCAGCAACTTCTGTTCTTATGACTCTGTAGACCAGGAGTGGGGAACCCCTGGTCCCAGTGGCGGAGGAACCCTCTCTGGCATCCGGGGCGGGACGAACTGCCCAGTGACACATGCGCGACATACCTACAGAGTGCGCATGTGTGGCACCCCATACAGAGTGCGCACGTGCGGTGACCATATGGGCTGCCACGCGTGCGCACTCTGTACGGGCTGCCACTCACACATGGCATCCATATGGGCTGTCACTTGCACGGCGACCATATGGGCTGCCGTGTGAGCGGCATCCTGTACGGAGTGCGCATGTGTGGCCTCCCATACGGACTGCGCACGCCCGGCAGCCCGTATGGTCACTGTGCGAGCAGTGCTCATACTGACTGTGCGCACCCTCAGCTGCTCTACAGCTGGGGGGAGGCAGGGGCCATCTTGTCACCCCCCCCCAGAGTGGCACTTGGGGTGGCTAGCCCCCTCTGCCCCTCACTTCGTACGCCCCTGCCTGGTCCTGAAATGAAGGTGGTCCACCAGGCCTTTCAATATGCCCTGCAAGACTCTTCTCTCCCCCCTTCTGTGACTGGCCAGTGAAGCAGGGCGTTGGGACATTGGGCTTGGCAAAACAAAGCATACACTTGCTTTTACCCCTGCCCCATACTGGTCACAGAAGAAGTGACTGTTTTCACTCAGCTGGTATGGAAGCAGATGAGGCTGGCAAATCTGTGCACTGTCCCTGCTCCATGAGCCTGACTAATTTCAATTCAAGCAGCTTCTGAGTCAGCTCCATCTTTGTTGGGGTAAATGATGATAGTGGGCACAGCTGGAGTTGCCTTAAGTGGCCTTCTCTCAGACCTGTACATAAGAAAAGGAAGAGAAGAGACACTCTTTTGTAACCAGGTAAGTAGTGTGGAAGAGAAAGTGATTCAGGAGTGCTTATCTTTCTCTCTTTTTATTACTAGCACTGAATGTATTTTTGTGTTTATTGAGTTGGGTGGGACAGGCCAGCTGCAGAGCAATACTGAAAGGATGGGAGAAGTTGAACTACCTGGTGAAGAAGAAGAAGAAGAAGAGTTTGGATTTGATATCCCGCCTTTCACTCCCCTTCAGGAGTCTCAAAGCGGCTAACAATCTCCTTTCCCTTCCTCCCCCACAACAAACACTCTGTGAGGTGAGTGGGGCTGAGAGACTTCAAAGAAGTGTGACTGGCCCAAGGTCACCCAGCAGCTGCATGTGGAGGAGCGGAGACGCGAACCCGGTTACCCAGATTACGTGACTACCGCTCTTAACCACTACACCACACTGGCTCTCACTGGTGCATGGCAGAGAGAGAGGTGAAATACCTCTTGAATTGAGCTGTAGGGAGCGGTAGCCTAAATACTTGTTTTGTGGGTGGAAGTTTGTGAGTGGGGTGTGTATATAGTTTTGGCCCTGCCTACATTTGGGTGGTGATGTGGGTTAAACCACAGAGCCTAGGACTTGCCAATCAGAAGGTCAGCGGTTCAAATCCCCGCAATGGGGTGAGCTCCTGTTGCTGCCAACCTAGCAGTTCGAAAGCACGTCAAAGTGCAAGTAGATAAATAGGTACTGCTCAGGCGGGAAGGTAAATGGCGTTTCCTTGCACTGCTCTGGTTCGCCAGAAGCAGCTTAGTCATGCTGGCTGTACGCCGGCTCCCTTTGACAATAAAGCGAGATGAGCGCCGCAACCCCAGAGTCAGCCACGACTGGACCTAATGGTCAGGGGTCCCTTTACCTTTACATTTGGCTTTAGCCCTGCTAAGCATTGGTGTACAGCTCGTAGGTGGTGATGTATGAGGAATGCTGCCCCAGGCTCAAAGGGGATTCTGACTCCTGGTACAGACAGTAGTGAGCTAGACGGACCAGTGGTTTGACTTGGTACAACACAATTTCCTATGTACCCAAGTTGGGATTTCAAATGAATGCTTAGAGCCAGTATGGCAGACTTCTAGGTAGAAATGCAAAAGGCTGATATCAGCCAATGGAGGTCAACACCTCTGGTATCTGATGAAGTCAGAGAATGCAAAAGCTCTAAAAAGTTCTGATGAGACTTCCTAAATCATGTAAGTGAAGCTGACTTGATAAGAGTTTTATCTCTTTCTGGGAGCAGCTGCATCTTTCTGATTGAATCTTTTGGAATCTTATTTCTATTTCTCAATACAATTATTTTGAAAATCAATGAAAGCAAGAGCATTTATTTGTCATACAATCCATTGTCATTGTGTTTGCTTAAAAGTCTTTTATGACTAATACCATCAAGGTAATTTTCAAATCTTGAAAATTGTTGATAGTGATCTGAAGTGGTACAGCTAAAATACTCAGAAGTATAACTACAATCTCTGCTAAGACCAACTGATCTAGAAACCTTTATTTATTTATTTAGTTTTTGCTGTGGCAGGGTTTGAATGTGCCAGGCATAAAATGAAAACATCTAATAGTTGTTTTTTACTTTGTGGCTTTTATGACTATTCTGTGAAAGCGTTGAGACAATAGTTTCATATTTTGTGATACAGTATGTGGTTGAGAACATCTTCCTTGTTACTTTAAAGGGAGAATGATAATTTATATTGTTATCAGCCAGGTTACATTCTCTAATCTTCATTTCCATAGGAACCAGGGATGGAACATGAAAGCCTTTGTAAGAAGGTAGTAAACTCTCTGGTTGAAATCATTTAATTAAGTAAACTAAAGTTCTCTTATATCCTGTTTCTGCAAAGTGTTGATTGCCAATAGTGATTTAGGAAGTCTATGCTAAATAGTACATCCGTAAGGACATAAGTTTGCCTTTCAAATATCATGCTGTTGTATACCTGTCCTTGGTGACAGAGGGGAAGAATGGAATTTCCATTAACAAAAATGGCTATCCTGTTAGCTCTTTTGTTTTGCATAAATCTTGTTTAAAAGTCAAATGGTCAGTCCTTAACAGATTTAAGGGACTGAGAAAACATCAAAAATGTCAATGTGAGCAATTCATTTCATTTATGCTAGCTTCAATTGGGTGGGCAAGCAAAAGGCTGCAAAACATAATTTTAGGTATTGCTGCTGAGTATCAGTATAACTTTAAAACACTAGATGAGCAAAATTAGATGGAGGCATGTTGACTTTGACTCAGCCTCTTTGTGGCTCAGCCATACATTCCAATAATTATTTTGCTTAACAACATCAACAAACACTTAACAAGTAATGACACTTGGGGGGGGACCCAAACATCTGGTATGGGTTTGGGTGCATATATAGTATAAAAATTTGAAGATGTTTGTTCATGTGTGAGACATTCTTAGGGCAGAACTAAAAGGAAGGGCCCTAGAGAAGTGGTAGAAGATGTGCTTTGCCAGTGAAAGATCCCGGGTTCAGTCCTTGGCATCCTTTGGGGGGGCTTGGATCGCAGGAGAATTACACAGTGTATTTCTTTGCCATTAGCCTATATAATGTGCTAGTGGTGGCAAGAATTACTAAACATGCATAAGTACGTGCCTTATTACATATTATATTTTTTATAGTTTGGAGCCACAACTTTTACATGTATTTGACTTACACAATTTCAACTATATGCAGTTGAAATTATGCACATTAAATGCAGCAAGGAACAAGGAGCAAAAAGCTTAAAAGCTTTTTTTAGCTCCAGGTCTGCTTGGGTGAAAAAAAACCCATTTAAGATCTCTGCTTTCTTGGCCAGGGGTGGGCAGCACCAAAGGGGTAGCTTGAGTACAGTGGTGCCCCGCAAGACGAATGCCTCACAAGATGGAAAACTCGCTAGACAAAAGAGATTTCCGTTTTGGAGGTGCTTCGCAAAACAAATCTCCTATGGGCTTGCTTCGCAAGACAAAAATGTCTTGCGAGTTCCTGCGGGTTTTTTCCCCTCCCCCCCTTTTCTAAGCCGCTAAGCCACTTATCAGCTGATCCGATAAGCTGATAAGCTGCTAAAAGCCGCTAAAAGCTGCTAAAAGCGCTAATAGCGCTAATCCTCTAATCCGTCAATGGGCTTGCTTCGCAAGACAAAAAACCCGCTAGACGAAGAGAATCACGGAACGGATTCTTTTCGTCTTGCGAGGCACCACTGTATATGCATTTTTAAGTATATGTGGAACCCTTGGAACTGAACCCCAGTGTAAGATGCACTTATTCTCTAATCCTATGCATGGGTAAGGATGTGAATGCCACCAACAAGACTGCAGTTCACAAGGAGCTCTAGGAGAAAAGCTTCCACTGGATTGCAGTTGGAGAGTAAACAGAGGTGTTTCAAAACCAAGCTCATGGCTCTAACTATACCTCATTTTTCTTTAGGCAAATAATGTCCCCTGGATGAACATGATGCACATGTAAATTCTGTACACCTAGCTCTGTTTAGTCAGCCCAGGAGATGAATAAAATATTATCTTACCTGTATGAAAACACTATGAAAATGGTTTTCAAAGAACTAATAGGATACATACTAGTGTCAAAATAGCAAGTATATGGGAAACCAAATGAAGGAGTACGGGTCGCCATCATATAATCACATCATAAGGTTTTATAGAATCATAGAATTGTAGGGTTGGAAGGGATACCAAGGGTCATCTAGTCCAACCCCCTGCAATGCAGCAATCTCAACATGCTGTCCCCCATCCAATTTAAAAGTATACTGGATCCTGCTTAGCTCTGCAAATGTGCTAGCAGTTTTACTGCTGCACTTCACTTCCGTGAGTTATGCCTTTCCCCTTTTGCTCCTGCTCAGGGTTTTCTGACTTCCCTCAACAAATTCTCATGGGATTGGTACTTTACTCAACTATACCTGTTAATTGATTGGATTAGTCATGCTGGTCACATGACCCGGAAGCTGTACGCCGGCTCCCTCGGCCAATAAAGTGAGATGAGCGCCGCAACCCCAGAGTCGGTCACGACTGGACCTAATGGCCAGGGGTCCTTAAACATTGGATTTACTGTGTAGATTGGATCTACACAGCAGGTGGCGCTGTGGTCTAAACCACAGAGCCTAGGACTTGCTCCTGTTGCTCGGTCCCTGCTCCTGCCAACCTAGCAGTTTGAAAGCACGTCAAAGTGCAAGTAGATAAATAGGTACCACTCCAGCGGGAAGGTAAATGAAGTTTCCGTGCACTGCTCTGGTTCGCCAGAAGCGGCTTAGTTATGCTGGCCACATGACCCGGAAGCTGTACGCCGGCTCCCTCCGCCAATAAAGCAAGATGAGCGCCACAACCCCAGAGTCGTCCACGACTGGACCTAATGGTCATGGGTCCCTTTACCTTTACCTTTTATGATGCGTGTGGAGCTGTGGGTTAAACCACTGAGCCTAGGGGTTGCCAATCGAAAGGTCGGTGGTTCAAATCCCCGCAAAGGAGTGAGCTCCTGTTGTTCGGTCCCAGCTCCTGCCAACCTAGCAGTTTGAAAGCACACAGTTCAAGCAGATAAATAGGTACCGCTCTGGCGAGAAGGTAAACGGTGTTTCCATGTGCTGCTCTGGTTCACCAAAAGCGGCTTAGTCATGCTGGCCACATGACCCAGAAGCTGTATGCCAGCTCCCTTGGCCAATGAAGCGAGTTGAGCGTCGCAACCCCAGAGTCATCCATGACTGGACCTAACGGTCAGAGGTCCCTTTACCTTTGCCGTACATTGCCCCAAAAGTAGAGCTGCTCTATCAACAGCTACCCTCATGCCATCTCCTGCAACATTGTGGTAGATGTTTTATGCATCCTTAAGATGCTGGTTCTGGAAAGTGGCATGGAGAGTAGAGTCTGCTGAACTGCTTAAGTTCAGAACTAATATATTTGTTAATTAAATATATATCCTGTCTTTCCTTCCAAAGGACTCCAGGGTTGTAAAAAGCAAATGATAAAGCAATAAAACATGTTTGAAATGCCTTAAGAACAATTCAAATACAGATGCATTCTGGGGGAAATCTCTTCTTAAAAGGCTTGTTGGAAGATGGAGACCTTCAGCAGGCATAAAAAAGATAGCAGAGACGGTGCCTGTCTAATACAGTGGTACCTCGGGTTACAGACGCTTCAGGTTACAGACGCTTCAGGTTACAGACTCCACTAACCCAGAAATATTACCTTGGGTTAAGAACTTTGCTTCAGGATGAGAACAGAAATCGTGCTCTGGCGGCGCGGTGGCAGCAAGAGGCCCCATTAGCTAAAGTGGTGCTTCAGGTTAAGAACAGTTTCAGGTTAAGAACGGACCTCCGGAATGAATTAAGTTCTTAACCCGAGGTACCACTGTATTTAATGGGGAGGATTCCAAAGGTTGGGTGCCACAGCACTGAATACCTATTTCATATATTGTGCAAAACAGACCTCCTGATAAGATGATAACTACAGGAGGCCCTCACCTGCAGAGCACAGTGTATATGGGTGAGATGATATTTTAGGTATTCTGGTCCCAAGTAGTATAAGATTTATGCATGAAAACCAGGACCTTGAACTTAGCTTAGTAGCTAATTGGCAGCCAGTGCAATTCTTGTGATTTTGGCTTAAGTGAGCCCAATTTATACATGGGTAGAATGATTTTTTTAAAGCACTCCCTATTCAAGTATTTCAATGTTTTCCATGCAGAATTTTGGGTGGTATATTGTTCTCGAACAAGGGGCTTTATATGATGATCTGGATTAACTCACATACTCTTTGAAAGAAGGAGTGTTTTGATAGCCTCTCATAATGGTTTCAGCTCATCAAGGTCACCTGATACTTTTTCTTTCAAAAGTTAGCTATTGCAAGAGAGTAAATGTTATCGCTATACCTGTATCAACTCTTCTCACTATAGCCATTTTGTTCTTGTAAGCAGAAAAATAAATGTAACCAATGCTTTTTCTGAGATATTTAAAAAAAAACAACCATTCAGGGATGAAGAGGGAGCTATAACATGTTTCCTTGGTAACAAGAAAAACAGCTGATTTTTCAGCTCCACCAAGGATGAATATAGCAGCTGATACAATCTCTCTCTCTGTGTGTGTGTATTTTTGAATACCTATTTTTCACGTAATTTCGTTTATCTGTTTGTGACTAATATTTTTACATGAGGGTTTTCTTTTCAGGGGCGTGGAAGGAAGCCAGTAAATGTTGGTTTTGAATATTTAATAACCTTTATTAGTTTTTTTATTGGTTATGCATGTGAATTACCTTGATGGCTTTTGTAGCTGAGAAGTGTGGTACAGATGCAATAAACAGTGTGAACAACTGCAAATTGCCATATGCTTTGCAGACAAGGGCCCAGTCATTCCAACATTTCAGGTTCTTCAGAAGCACAGCTGGTATCTCTGTTGTGTAGTTAAATGTGCCCAAAGATATTCACTAAGCAGTGATCAACACATGGTGTGTCAAGTTAATGCTGCAGAATATACCCAAATGGGTATGCACTAATGTGGTTATGCTAACACCATTGTGACATTCCAGCAACTGTGGAATAACGGTGCATGGTTTTATGTTCTAGGCTAGGTAATCTCTCAATTCCTGCAGAACATGTACAGTCAAAAATATAGGTCCTGTGGTTTGTTTTTAAAACCCTTTCTTTGATGGAGGGGGGAAATCCATCTGTACAGCTTCCATGTAGCAGTGAAGCCCTGCAGATGTGAACACTGGCCGACTGTGGAGAGCCCTACTTCCCTGTTCCTAATTGGCTCTCTGAAAGGAGTTCTCGCAGAATAATGTGTGCACTTTTTTCACATAGACTGCTCAGGGAGGAAGCTGTGAACTCTTATCAGGCTCACTTAGAAATTAATAGTAATAAAAAGCTAAGAAAGGTAAAGGATGCTGGGAATTGTAGCTCCATAAGGGACAAGCTACAGTTCCTGGAACGCTTTACAGAAAGTAATGTGCTGTAAATGCAGGAGTTCCCTCCTCCAGCCGGGACTCGGGAGCAGCGGTTTCACATCGCTGGTGAAACCACCATCCCGCTCTGCTCGACTGAGGAGTGTGCAGCTGCCTTTGCCTCAGCCGAGCAGTTAAAGGAGCCCCTAGCCCAGCACTGGCTCCCACAGGGTGGGGGCTCTTGAAACTGCTCAGCTGAGGTGGGGGGGGGGTTGCCGCTCTCTGCAGTGAGCAGTTAAAGGAGCCCTGATGCTCCGCCCACTTGTGTGTGAGTAGTGAGAGCACCAGGGCTGTCTCAGCTGGGGGGGGGACCTCCCCTCCCCCCAACTGAGCGGTTCAAACTAGCTGTATTGTCCCAGCCTGCGAGCCTGGATGAAACCGCCTCAGCTCTCAAGTGAGAGCTGGGGTAGTTTCACCCGGTGTCTTGTGGGCAGAGGCCGATGCACCTTGTTTTTTCAACATCACGGTATATTGCCAAGCAGTGATGTTTGGCTGGCGATACACCATGATGTTGAAAAGCTGATATCGCCCAGCCCTACTGCTCATTAAAAGGCATTAAAACAATACTGCATTAAAATGTGCCATGAAAGTAAACCTTGCTTCATTGTAGATGATGAACCCCAATCAATGGAAAAGCAAAGGGCCTTTATTGTTGCTTTTGGAGATAATCTTGCCTGCTTGATGTTAGAGGAAAATGGTGGGGCTTCCAAGCCTGCATGGAGCCACCACTATTAGGATTTATAGTGCATATGCCAGTGGTTTTCAACCAGTGTGTTGTGGCGCCCTGGGGTGCCTTGAATGATGGTCAGGGGTGTCGTGAGCAGCACTGGGCTCTCCCTCTTCCCTCCTGCTCTGATGCCCATTCACATCTCTGCCTCCCAAAGGCTTGCACAGCTATTTGCTGCAGCGGTGCTGGCTACAGGCTCCGCAGGTGAATGGTGCCTCTGGGACTGGCCGGGGGGGGGGGGGTGTGCTGGTTGCCAGGGACAGAGGTGGCCTTGGAGTAAGCAAGCAAGTGGGTGAGGGAGCTCAGCCAGCCAGCCAGTAAACCAGCTCTTGATGTGGGAATGGATGGACCTAGTGGGAGGCCGGGCAGGCAGGCGCCACACTGGCCTTTCTTGTGCCTGCTGTGTGCAGTGCCTGTGTGGGAGCTGAGTGCCCGGTGCCAAAAGGGAGCCTTTTCGCCATGCAGACCCAGCGGCGCCTGCTGCCTCCACTGCAGCCTCCCAAGGTAAGGAAGGTGCTGGCCTCACATTCACCTTTGGCCCATTTTCATTGGACTACTAAGGCTGGAGGCTCCTCAATGTGGAGTGGGGAGGTTGGCTCACAAGGGGAGAGGAGCCTGAGGGAACACTCCACAAGGAAAAGGGATGAGGGGCTGCCAGCTCTGCAGGCAAGGGGTGATATAACTGGGCTTCTGAGGCTCGAAGGACATTTCCCCATGTAGTTGGTCAAGGAAGCCATGGGCTCAAGAAGGCTGAAAACCTCTGGCATATATGCAGATTGTGAATTCTGCTTAAGGTATGGGGGAGCAAAGCCTTTCTTTCAGATTGTGTGTTTTATTAGAAAAGCAGAATGATTGAGGGGTAATATGTACTGGTGCCTAAAGGAACTGCAGTAGGAAACTGTTTTTGTAAGTAATCATCTTTAGGGCAACCTGTAGTGAAAGTTCTGGGAAGGGCCAAATGTGGTGAGCTGTCTTGGCTCAGTGCTAGAGTACAGCAGCTGCATGCAAAAGTTTTCAGGTTGAATCCCTAGTACTGTATGTAGGACTGGGAAAGACTTCTATCTGAAACCCCAGAGAGGCGCGACAAGTCAGTATAGATGATTCTGGGCTAGATGGACCAATAGTATCAGGCAGCGTTCTATATTCCTATTAGAATTGGCACATCCAGGAAAGTGCGAGTTCTCTGTACTTGGCATATTTGTTAAGATAACTGCAGGTTGATGCAATGATGAGATTGCCTCTAGCAAAGTTTTATCACTTTGGTCAGATCATAGTAACACATTTTCTTAAAACTATTTACATGAACACAGCATATATAAAAGCTTTGTTCTTCTTCCACATGAGTTCAAGTGCCAAAATGAGCTCAGGGCTCTAATCAGTTATCACTGAAGTCTAGTTCTCTCTGTGAGGTGGTAAACTTGAATTTGGGATATGTTTTGTTTTAGTTTGCAAGTGGTGGTTCACATAATTCTATTCACTTGAAAGCGAGATGCAGAGAAAGGTTGTAGCCTTGTCTTGTCCATGGTATTCTATAGTTTTTATAGAGAGCAAGAGAGGGGGCAAAAATAATGAGATATGTGAGCTGTTACTTGCAGCTCAGTCTAAATGCTACTGCCAGACACATTTTGCTACCTCAGCAAGCGCTGGCCTTCAGCTTCAAGGAGCCTCTCTGATGCTTCTGAGCAATGGAACAGTAAGTCCCATTAGAAGCTGAACTGGTCAAATTTCTGGATTAACAGGGGGGAAAACTTGCTAAGCAGTCTTAAGGGGAGATGAGAAAGAAGAGAATTAAATTATATATATTTTAAAACGCTTTGTAAGGTAAACATATAACTAAGTATAGTGAATCTTTTAAAGTTTGTTCAACAACAGATTTCTAGATGACATTTTACTTTATTATTGAATTTTGAAACTGTTTATAGATGCATGTTTCTATAGATATGAAGCATATATCATATGTGTCAATCTTCCCTTTTTTGGCGGGAAATTCCCTTATTCCAGTGCCGTTTCCCACTGCTATCCCGGATTGTTAGATATCCCGTAGCCTGTCCCCGGGACAGGTGAGGCTGCTGATCCTTTATTTTTAGCTGCTGATCCTTTATTTTCAAATCTGAGAGTTGACAGCTATGGCATATATGAATCTTTTACTCCTTAGTATTTCTTGGCTCCCTCGGCCAGTAAAGCGAGATGAGTGCCGCAACCCCAGAGTAGTTCACGACTGGACTTAATGGTCAGGGACGGGGTCCTTTTTACCTTTTTATTTCTGCATTAAGGTATTTTATGACCTCTAGTGGTGGTATGTGGGAAATGCTAAATAGTTTGATTAATAGGTCAGTAGTGATACTGACAAGCGTCTTTTATTTTTCTTTCAAAAATTTATGCAATAACATGACTGCCAGAGTGAGAGTGGACATTTCTGGTTCTTCTTCTTTCTTTTTAAAATAAATGTTATTAATTTAGATTTTCAAGATAGCCTACAAAAGAGAACCACAAAACAAATATAAAACAGATTAAAAACATCAGAAACAAAAGCAATTATTGCAGCAACAATAAAAATACAAAAAGCAGTACATATAAAATCAGTTAAATTAATTATTTAGATTTAAGGGTGGAGCTGCATGTTTAAACGAGGGGTGATCTAGCAGAGACGTCAATGGTGAAGGCCTAAGAGCCAATCCTGAGTTCCAATTCTGCCACACCATCAACTTTACTTTTTAAAAATGGGTTGCCCACCTTTTCTTGTTCCGTGTGAGGCATGAGCATGAGCTGATGGTCTTGTGTGGGCACTTTCTACCTGTACCCATTTCTGGTTCCTTGACAGACACAATTCCAATTAATTGGGGGCGGATTAAACACTGGTGTCCTCTGGCTGCATTACTCTTGAACATCTATTCTGTGGTTTATAATTTTTTTCTGCCCTCAACTGGTCATCTTCTTTCTTAGAAGACTCTTGTGGAAAGAACAAAGTCTACTGTTTGTAGAACCATAGGTATTATGCTAAACAATGTCATTATTATAATAATGAGAACTACAATGAGAATTATAGGAATTATGGAGCTTTGTTGATTGAATAAAAGATGAATTGGTGCATTATGGTTCCATGAAGTTGCCTTGTCCCAAGTGAGATCATTGGTCCGCCCAAGTCAGCTCTGTCTGCACTGACTGGTGGTGGTGATGCAGAATCCCAGGCAAATGTCTTTTCCAGCCAGAGAATGAACCTGGGCTAGTCTTACTCCAGAGCAGGTGTTCTGCCATTGAGCTATGACTCTTCCCCCTTGCCTTAAGGCAATGAAGTGGTATAATGGTTTTATTTATTTATTGCACTTCTGAGTCACCCCATAATAGAGGTTTTTGGGGGGACATGCAGTTCAAAGAAATAAAAACAGTTATAAAACATAATCAAACAAATCAGTCAAGTATAACAATTCCAGAACAGTGCCAAAATCAATAAAAACCATGGACAAAACACAAGAATCATAACCACAGCGACTGAGATAATTAATATAAGTACAGTCATACCTCGGGATAAATACACTTCAGGATAAGTATTTTCAGATTGCACTCCGTGGTGACTCAGAAGTAATGGAGCGCGTTATTTCCGGGTTTCGCCACTCGCGCATGCACAGACGGTCAAAATGATGTCACGCGCATGCACAGAAGCGGCGAATTGCAACACGCCCGCACGCGCAGACAAACAGTCACGTCTTATGTTCTATTCAGGATGCAAACGGAGCTCCAGAACGGATCCCGTTCGCATTCCAAGGTACCACTGTACCACTGTTTAAAAAGTATCATAAAAAACTGGTAGGATGCCTGGTGTTTAGAAGATAAGCATCTCTAGGGAGTGTTTTCCATAGCTGCTGTGGGGCAGGGGGCTGCTGAAATGGCTTTCTACCTTGGGTCCACCCAGGGGTGGAGGAAGGGGGTTGCGGTGCGGGTGGGCTGCCCTGGCTGCACTGAGGGGGGGGGGTGATAAAATGCCGGGCAGCACTCACCGTGGGGCCTGCAGTGCTCCCAAGCCACACGACTCTCCTGGGAGTGACATGGTGGCTTAGGCACCCGCAGACTCTGCGCTGCCCAAACGGTCTGCCCACTGCCTCAACCTCAGCCTTAGCTGTAGGAAGGCTGAGTGGGAGAAGGCAGGCAGACTCCTCAGAGGCCCTGCGGAACATCCTGCCCCGGTTCGCCCCACCCCCACAGGCAGCTGACTCCACCCCTGGGTGCAGGGCATGCACACCGCCCCAGGCACCTGATTGGCTTGCTCTGTCGCTGGGTCCACCCTCCACTTCAGAATAAGGGGGCTCTTAGGGAGTGGGACCACCACTTCATGTTATTTTTCAGGGCAGGAATGATGACATCAGCTGCTGGAACACCAGGGTAATTGGCAAGCTTTCTATGCACTGGCAAGTGAATGAGGTGATATTAAGGCCTTCAAGTTTGGTTTTTGACAGATTAGCATAGAATAAATCAGAAAATAATAACAAAGCAGAGGTTGAATACTACCTTTCCTTTCTTTGAGGAGGCTCCTACTTTATACTAGCTTTAAATAGTGGTACTTCTTTGGGAAGAATATTTGCATTTCTAAATAACAGCTTAACATTTCAGCTGGCTGAAGATCTGTTAAGTTAAACTAGTGTCTTGCAAGTTGAAATGATGCAGTCAGAAGTAAGCACAGCTGGATTCAGCAGAGCTTGATCCCAGGAAGCAATGCATATGATTGCACTCATGACAATCCAAGTAAATTAGGCATTAACACTGTGTACTACCACTCTTTGGTGTGTATGGGCATAATAATGTATTAGTAAAGCTGCCTGAAGTTTCGTTTCTCATTGGGGAGGGATCTTCATTGAATCTGCAGGGATTTTCATTTCCATCTGCAGGACTCTATGCCATATTCCATACTGTTGGAGAGGGTCTGCTAATCCTCTTGGACAGATATTTTGGAGGAGGGGTCTGCAGCAGGAGGGGGGTACTGGCAAAAACCACCTCCCTTTCTCTTATGTCAGGAGTCATGTCTGTGAGTGGAGCAGCAGCACTCTTAGGAGCCTTCTGTGTAACTGGAGCTTTCTCTAAATGGGCCTTTCCTAAGGAATCTTCTTCCTCAAGATGTACAGCAAGCAGGGCATAGGAATGTTTAGAAGGCTTTTAAAATCATGCTTGTTTCTCCAGGCTTTTGGGTGTCAATCAGGAAATTTTATTGGTACTGTGTTCTTTAATCAAGATTTATGGTGACATATATGCATATTAATTTTATTATTTTGTTTAATATTGTCTATATGGGTGTTTTATGAACTGCTTTTAGGGCTCACTTAATTTATTTACAAATATCATGCTTACACAGAGCATTGTGTGCATAACTTGATTTTGATACATCAAAAGAATTTGTTGATTCTTCTCTTCTGATGCTGGGAAGCTGGTGCTCTCTGTGCTCTGGTGTGTTTAATTTGAAAGATACGCTTTCTTCTTGTGCTTTCTTGCAGGTACAGGAGAAAGCGGAAAGAGTACATTTATTAAGCAGATGAGGATTATTCACGGATCAGGCTATACGGAAGAAGACCGGAAAGGCTTCACAAAATTGATTTATCAAAACATATTTTCCGCTATGCAAACTATGATCAGAGCTATGGATACTTTACAAATTCCATACTCATCTGAGCATAATAAGGTACAAAACTCTTCTTTATTGGTGTCAATAACACAGGAAATACAGCAGTTGAAATTCCCAAAATAACAGTTCATTGAATGTACTTTCCCACCTCTTATGCTCTTAGTTTTAAACCTTGGCCAGAGAATCTAGCATATGCCGTCTCTTCTCTCCCCAGTCTTTCCCATAGTCTTTGTGCCCGCTAACACAATGCAAATATACACGTGACTTCAGGAAAGAAGTGTGTCTTTGGCACATGACAAAAAAGCAACACAATTAAGTTGCCACATGTCCGGGTTTTCCTGGACATGTCCTCTTTTGGGGGGTCAATATGGCCATCCGGGCGGAATAATGTCACCTTTTTCAGGAAATGTCCAGGGTTTTTTAGGGGGTGGCTTGTTGAGGGTTGGAATGCGGCACTTCCTGTGCCCTGGAAGCAGAAGCATTGTGTGGAGTAGTTGCTTTGGCTGCAAGAGAGCGTGCAGAGGAGCCACCGGAAGGAGGAAAGCCATTGGAGGAGAGCCATCAGGCAGCGTAGGCTTAGGATGGCAGTGGCTGACGCGTATAGAGCTTCTCTCAGCCCAGGCCACCAACGCAGGAAGCTGGGTACACAGTGCCAGAGCCTAGAAGGGCAGGGCAGGCAGAAGGGTGTGTGTGCCACTCGGCTGCCCCAGTGGTGCTGCCCACAGCTGGTGCCCACCCCGCATCCTCCGGGGTGTGGACGGCTCTTCCAGTGGTGGCTGCCCATTGACATGTGGGGAGCTCCCAGACTCATGTGGGTGGCAAGCACCGCCCGGTGTTGACTCGGCTGGTGGGTGGGAGTGCTGAGACATCGCCACTGCCAGCCTGAGCTGGGGAAAGAGGCGTGCAGCACTGGCAGCAATACTGGTGGAGGCGACAGAGTGCAGAGGAGACTGAACATGGCAGTGCCCACTATTACTCTTTTTATTTCTCTATTATTTTTATTTTACTATTACTCTCTTTCTTTCTTTCTTTCTTTCTTTCTTTCTTTCTTTCTTTCTTTCTTTCTTTCTTTCTCCCCCCCCCCACCTCAACTCGCCTACAAATGTGTCATCTTTTTTGCTTTTTGAAATATGGCAACCCTATGCCACATCCACCTCTTTGAAGATGGAATTCCGCAGACTAGGGGTGGCCAGAGAGAATGCCCTTTCCCAGGCCACCACTCCAAGCTTCCAAGGGTGATAGAACTATCAAGAGTCGCCTCTCTGCCAATCTTATCACATGAGAGAGTTTGAAATCATGAAACAAATTGTCTGGCATCTGTAAGGTGTCGTTGAATGATAGCGTGGGTTGAACTAGCTTGTGAAGTCCAAGGATGCTGAGAACAGAGTAACACTTTTTTTGTTTTTTGTTTTGTTCTTATGGCTCTCATAATTTCATATTTTTACTTGTAGCATATTTAGGGATATGTAATTCAATTATTACAGTTTAGTGGGATTTACTCCCAGGTAAGTGACTACACAATTGCAACCTAATCTGCATTAGGTTGACAGTAAGGGTTGTTTGACAGTGGAACAACCCTCTGGGGTTTGTGGACTCTTCTTCCTTGAAGGTTTTTAAGCAGAGGTTGGATGGCTGTCTGTCATAGATGTTTTAGCTGAGATTCCTGCATTTCAGGGGGTTGGACTAGATGAACTCTACAATTCTATGTTGTTGAGACATAGAAATTTACCAGAATACATCTGATAATACAAAGCACAGGGAAAATGTTGATCAATCTGAACAAATAATAGTAAGTGAATGAAAATTGTTGTGGTGGCAGTAATGCTCCCTGTGAGACACATTCCAGAATTCCACAACCCTTTCCAGATGGTGGATAATTTCACAATAAATATTAAAACATCCAGAAAAACATTTCAGTTAAAGTGGGCTCAAATTGCAACAAATGAAATGACACCAGTATATTATTCAACAGCATAATTGCATGCCCCTCCCCACACAATTCCAAATTCTGCATCTTTGTACTGAAACATAATACTTGTGCCAAAAGTATGTATGGCAAATACATATCTGTGATTGTTACTTACAAAGTGGTATGGTTGGAATGTAAAGTTAAGATGGATTCTCAAGTTAAGCTGATTTAGATATAGGTATGCAAATCAGCAGACTAGGATTTAAGGCAGAGGTGAGAATTTTGGGGAGAATTTCCCGCCTTCCCTCCAATCCATGCCATGATTGTCTCCCTTCCCTCCTGTTTTTGAGCAAATGGTGGTTTGCATTTGCCCTACAAATCAGAATTATATGCCAGAATTTATGAGGTCTTTCTTGAGACCTCTTTGCATGCAAACGTGAAGTGCTACCTGTGTTTATCCGCTAAGAGGCATCACACCTTGTGCCTGTTGAAAATGCAATGTGGCTCTCAAGCAGAGGGTGAATGCAATTAAATCACATTAAAGGCCCATCTAGGAATATGAATTCTGTCCTGTGTGCTTGGTTGTTGTTTTTATAAAAAGAAGTCAGTGAGTGCTGTACGATAGACAGGCACTGGAACTAAGAAGTTGGTTAAGGAAATAAATAATATTTGCCATTGGGTAGTTTCACTTTGAAAACCACTCAAATATACCAGTAATTGTCAAACTAGAACAAGTAAAGGGGCTTTGGATATTTTTATTTTTACAAATCCCACCATAAATAGCTTCCAAACATACTGATGTGGTTCACATTGAATTCAATCAATTGTATGCAGGGCCAGATTTAGGTTTGATGAAGCCCTGAGCTACTGAAGGTAATGGGGCCCTTTATATGTTCAGCTGCCATTTGTCAACAACAAATTGTTGCTGTTTTTTGTGTTGAATATATGCTATATGGTAATTTATGGACCTAATAGGTATCTAAAGCCATTTGCACATAACAAAATAGTATTTTATCAAAGTAATTTTTGAACTTATCTTATATTTTGGAAATGTACATCCAGGTTTTTCCCCCTTTAAATATTTTGAGGGCTCCCAAGAGAGTGGAGCCCTAAGCTATAGCTTATTTAGCTTATACGTGAATCTGGCACTGATTGTATAGCTAAATAATAAAAGTGGAGTGACTTCTTCCAAGGTTCACTTGATACAAACTAAAAACAAATTAAACAACTGACTTTGGAAAAAGGGACTGCTAAGACTTCTTTGATAATGAATAAATACTAGGTGCATCTGGTTTTAGATTGTTTTCTTTGAGAAAGTAGAATCTTAAGTGGAGAATGTTCTGCCAGAACGCTTCAAGACATTTAGGCCAGTGCCCTAGGGTATCCCTATTCATTAGAATGGAAGACTGGGTTACTTAGGGACTTAAACATGTACAAAAGGAAGGAGCCCTGCATGTTCTTTTTTAAGGAAAAGAGTAAAGTGGAGACATGTTCACATTTGTTTAAGTTTTTGTACAAAAAATATATATATGAATTAAATAATCACAGCAGACAAAATTCATGCTTGCATGTACAAAGCAGAAATTTTGGGAAAACAGTGAAAAAGCAGGCAAGATCTTGGCCAGTCGTTTAAAATGAAGGACAGGGCAATGGGTCCCAGTATTAAATAATTTCACGAAGGTTTTCTTGGCTTACAAAAGTACATGCATTGTCTCTTTTTTCATGTTGTGGAGACTTTTCTACAGATCGGTTACATTTGATATGAGACATTAGTGTTGTATACAGTATAAGATTGGGGAAGAAGTGAAGGGGGTGGGGGTGGGATGGTGAAACTTATATTCTTTTCTATAGTGTACGTGTGGGGTTTTGTGTCAGCATCAACTGGGTAGCTTCTCTTTCTATTCGCTTATTATATTTCCTTGGCATTGAGAGGGATTGGGGGGCCCAGGGTGTGGTTGGTTGTCTGTGTTTGGCTGCAGTGAGGTTTGTTCGCATTTGTGAAGGGGGTGATTGTTGGGTCAAGTTAGCCATATTGATTTGTATGCTGTCAGTGGATTCTTCTTGTTGTCTTGTTGGGCTGTGTATGTGATAAAGGGGAGCCATACTGGGACGAAGGTGTCCTATTTGTCACTATGTTCGTTTCAGTCTGTTGGTTAGCTTTTCCAGTAAGGTTGTTTCCCATATGATATGGTACCACTGGTCCACTCCTGACAGGTCTCTCCAGTGTCTGGCTATGATGCTTCTGGCTGCTGCAAGTAGGTGGGTTATAAGCTCTTTATAATGTGAGTGGGCATTATCATCTTGGAAAATGTTCAAAAGCAGCAGTTCTGGGTGAGTTCTAATACCTGTTTGGTTATTTTGCATATTTCTTGTATGATTGATGTCCAGAAGAGTTGGATTTTGGGACACTCCCATCACAGCCTCTCCAGGATTTTGATGAGTCAGGAAATATATGGAATATGATGGCTAGTAAAAATAAACATGATCAATTTTCTCACAATAAATTGACCCTATGGGGAAATCCAACTTTAAAAATTGGGTGGGAAATGGTAGTATGGAAAAATTGGATGGATGCAGGTATGTTATCTATAGATAAATTAATAGATGAGAACAATGATTTTTTTTTTTTACATATGCTACCTTAAAATTAAAGTATCGCAGTGGCAGTTTTTACAATTACAGCATTTGCTAACATCTGCATTTCGGCCTGAAGCTTTTAAAGCATCCAAGACAACGAAGATACCTGAACGCTTGACTGAATCCTTTGAGGCTTTTACTTTATATAGATATCTAGTATCTATTAATCAATTTGACATACAGACTTTTAGAAGTGAATGGAATAAATAATTAATAAGCCCCATCTTAGTTAATCAATGGGATCATGTTTTAGCCTCAGTTTCTAATGTGTCAATAGACCAGGCATAGGCAAACTCGGCCCTCCAGATGTTTTGAGACTACAACTCCCATCATCCCTAGCTAACAGGACCAGTGGTCAGGGATGATGGAAATTGTAGTCTCAAAACATCTGGAGGGCCAAGTTTCCCTATGCCTGCATTAGGCTATAATCTCCAACTTTTTGTTGTTGACTTTCTGTATGGTCTCAAAATACACTGAAACCCTAAAGCTTTTGCATAGAAAGGCCGGCCGGTGTAATGAGAGCCACAGTTGTAGAGCTGTTAAAATATAAATTGCATGCTCCCAGTGTAGTTGGAACCTTTGCAACTTTTGTGTGAGCACAGCTCTCTACTTGCAGGCTGGCTGGCAATTTTTCTCTCTACTTGCAGGCTGGCTGGCAATTTTGACGGATTAGCGGTTTAGCGCTATTAGCGGCTTTTAGCGGCTTATCTGCTGATCGGATCAGCTGATAAGCGGCTTAGCGGCTTAGAAAAAGGGGGGGAGGAAAAAAAACCAGCAGGAACTCGCAAGACATTGTCGTCTTGTGAAGCAAGCCCATAGGAAATTCGTTTTGCGAAGCACCTCCAAAACGGAAAACTCTTTCGTCTAGCGAGTTTTCCGTCTTGCGAGGCATTCGTCTTGCGGGGCACCACTGTATTTGTAAAGGGCATAAAAAGTAGGAAATATATTATTTGAATCCTAAGAAGCATTACGACTGTATGACCAAAGGGAAAATGAGCATCCCTTCCAATAAAAGCAAATTGTTTATCAAAAGTAGAACTTCCATGTTCAGCGATTGACCTGAGGTCAGGTTTTGAATTGGATTTATTTGGTCACAGGATCATTAAAAGACCCTCTTTGAGGATTTTTGACACATCACCCCCTTCTTGGTTCTGTGCAAACCCTTTCAAGGAGTTCTGACGTGGAAATTTGCTCCTAAGCTTCAGCATGATTCCTTCCAATTTTATTTTTGTTTCAATGATAATTTTCTAGTCATTTTAGCTCCCAAGCAGGGGAGCCCAAACTTTTTTCAAAGAGGGCCAGATTTGATGAAGTGAACTTTAACCCCAAAGCTTTTTTCCCATTTTACCCCAGGACATATACTGCCACGGGGGCCAGATTAAATCTGTGCAGGCGTGACTTTCGGTGTCTGGGCATGCGCAGGAACGATTTCCAGCATCACACTGTGCCAGTCCGGCCCATGGACAATCTCCATGGGAGTGATCTGGCCAATGGCCGGTGAACTTTGCTGACCCCTGCAGTCTGGAAGCTTCACCCAGGGCTCTTTTAAGGCAACCCAATGAGTTTTTTTGTTCTGCAGTATCCAGAGCTATATGTTGCTAAAATGGTTAGTGCAACATGTGGAGAGAGAATAGCAACAATGGCATTCAGTTCCCTACAAGATAATGGTGCAGATGGAAGTTGTTAGAGGATGGAAATGCAATGTAAAGGAGAGCAAGATCTTTGTTCTAAACCTTGCACATGGCAGGAGCAGGGTAGGGGTGAAGGAAGGCCATGATTTAATGAAGCCTGGAATGATGGTCCAAACCAGACCATTATTTCTGAAAAGAAGCATCAATCTTTCACTAGGGATTCTGTGTGTGCTGTTCTTGGCTTGTGGTAGCAGAAATAAATCAAATATTTGGAAAAGCAAACATCTAATGTGCTGTTCAAGATTCAGAATGTTTGGAAACTGATAGTCAACTATGTTTGTGCACAGAATATTGCTACTAAAGAGAAGGCACATTGTCAATGATTCAGCATGAAATACTTTCTAGCATTTGGCTTGGGAGGAAGCCTCTATGGTATTTTTCTGCAGTGCTGCAATAAAAAGAACTACAGTGGTACCCCGCAAGACGAATGCCTCGCAAGACGGAAAACCCGCAAGACGAAAGGGTTTTCTGTTTTGGAGGCGCTTCGCAAGACGAATTTCCCTATGGGCTTGCATCGCAAGACGAAAGCCCATAGGGAAATGCTGGCGGTCGGGAGCAAAGACTTTCGCCCACAGCCGGCCTTCAGAAGAGGACCTCTTCTGAAGGCCGGCGGGGGGCAAAAGTCTTTGCTCCCCCCGCCTGCCTTCCCCCCGCCTGCCCCGGGCAATCTTAAAATGCTGGCGGGCGGGAGCAAAGCGTTCGCTGCCGACCCCCAGCATTTTAAAATCTCCAAGGGACAGCAGAGAAGTCTCTGTCCCGGGGAGATTTTAAAATGCTGGGGGTCGGGAGTGTTCGCTGCCGACCCCCAGCATTTTAAAACGCTGTTCCGAAGCGGGGGGCGGGAACATCTGCCCCAGCCGCCCCACTTCGGAACGATGTTCCGAAGGGGGGAGGTGGGGCGGGAACAGCTGCCCCAGCCGCCCCACTTCGGAACGATGTTCCGAAGGGGGGGGGCGGGAACAGCTGCCCCATCCGCCCCACTTCGGAACGATGTTCCGAAGGGGGGAGGTGGGGCGGGAACAGCTGCCCCATCCGCCCCACTTCGGAACGATGTTCCGAAGGGGGGAGGGGGGCGGGAACAGCTGCCCCATCCGCCCCACTTCGGAACGATGTTCCGAAGGGGGGAGGGGGGGCGGGAACAGCTGCCCCAGCCGCGCCACTTCGGAACGATGTTCCGAAGGGGGGAGGTGGGGCGGGAACAGCTGCCCCATCCGCCCCACTTCGGAACGATGTTCCGAAGTGGGGAGGGGGGGCGGGAACAGCTGCCCCATCCGCGCCACTTCGGAACGATGTTCCGAAGGGGGGAGGGGGGGCGGGAACAGCTGCCCCAGCCGCCCCACTTCGGAACGATGTTCCGAAGTGGGGAGGTGGGGCGGGAACAGCTGCCCCAGCCGCCCCACTTCGGAACGATGTTCCGAAGGGGGGAGGTGGGGCGGGAACAGCTGCCCCATCCGCCCCACTTCGGAACGATGTTCCGAAGGGGGGAGGGGGGGCGGGAACAGCTGCCCCATCCGCCCCACTTCGGAACGATGTTCCGAAGGGGGGAGGTGGGGCGGGAACAGCTGCCCCATCCGCCCCACTTCGGAACGATGTTCCGAAGGGGGGAGGGGGGCGGGAACAGCTGCCCCAGCCGCCCCACTTCGGAACGATGTTCCGAAGGGGGGAGGTGGGGCGGGAACAGCTGCCCCAGCCGCCCCACTTCGGAACGATGTTCCGAAGGGGGGAGGGGGGGCGGGAACATCTGCCCCATCCGCCCCACTTCGGAACGATGTTCCGAAGGGGGGAGGGGGGGCGGGAACAGCTGCCCCATCCGCCCCACTTCGGAACGATGTTCCGAAGAGGGGAGGTGGGGCGGGAACAGCTGCCCCATCCGCCCCACTTCGGAACGCTGTTCCGAAGTGGGGAGGTGGGGCGGGAACAGCTGCCCCAGCCGCCCCACTTCGGAACGATGTTCCGAAGGGGGGAGGGGGGCGGGAACAGCTGCCCCAGCTGCCGGGCTTCGTAGCGCTGCTGCGAAGCCGGGCGGGGGGGTGGGAACACCTTCTGAAGGCGGGCAGGGGGCAAAAGTCTTTGCTCCCCCCTGCCTGCCTTCCCAGGGGCTTTTAAATCGCCCCGGACAGCGGAGAAGTCCTCCGCTGTCCGGGGCGATTTTAAAATGCCGCCCGCCAGCATTTTAAGATCGCCCGGACAGCGGAGAAGTCCTCCGCTGTCCCAAGGTTTTTTAAAATGCTGGGGGTGGTAAGAAAAGCCCTTGTCCCCCCCCCCAGCCTTCAGAAGAGGTCCGGGGACAGACTGTCCCCGGACCTGGTCTGAAGGTGGTTTCCCTAGGAACGCATTAATTGATTTTCAATGCATTCCTATGGGAAACCGTGCATCGCAAGACGAAAAACCCGCAAGACGAAGAGAATTGCGGAACGAATTAATTTCGTCTTGCGAGGCACCACTGTAAATGGCATCCTGGTGGGGTGCCATCGTGGCTGCTGCCCACGCCCCTGGGACGTGCGCCAGCCACGCCCCTGCCTGAGCTTGAAGCTCCACCACTGACCATGTGAAAGACCTCTCAGTTGGAAACATAATCCAGCAAGACTGATCTTTCTTTTTATGTTAGGATTGAAGTAGTTGATAGTTTCCTGGTATGTTACAGCAGAGCTGTAGCTATGGAGGGGCAGGGCTAGTTGGGTTTTTTGCCCCAGGTGCCATTGAGGCTCCAAGTGTGTGTGTTTGTGTGTGTGTGTGTGTACACAAATGCGCATGGGGGTGCCAAACTGGGTTTTTGATCCAGGTGAAATAAAGCCTACTTTCATCCCTGTGTCACAGTGGCCAAAATTAAATACAAAAAAAGCATTGTCCGGGCCATTGTCCCACTGCAGAATTATTTACTTGTCATTGCTGTCCATTTTCTAAGCTTGCACAGTTATAGAGTACGTACATACTGATATATCTATGTACAAGACCCAGTGTATATTTTTCCCCCTGCTGCAAGGTGAGCACATCTTCCCCTGACCAAAAGTGAGCGCAGTTCCCCAGCACACCTTCCCATCAAGCTATGTACATCTGTATGTAACCTAATTCAGAAGTGTTTAAAAATAAATAAAACATCCAAATAATGAGGTAGGAACAGTAATGTTATTTATGCATCACAGAAACAACAGAAGAGTTCATTGTTCCCCATTGATTCAGTCATATACAGTGTGCAGGGTATTTTTGTTTCACTCACCCTCACAACAACCCCCCCTTCCCCAAGTGGTTCTAGGTCAAAGTTAGTGCATGAAGGATTAACCTGGCATTTGGGACTGTTGGTTGTGCTTTGAATGCCCAGCAGTGTCTAATTTTGCAGTTCCATGTTGACTAAATTGATTATAAATCCCTAACTACCCCCCTCCCCCCTCATGCAGGAGGCTGGCCAGATAATTGAAGAGCTGAATGTAGACTCAGTAACAACACTGGAGAGAGAACTTGTGGAAGCCGTTAAGAGGCTGTGGGAGGATCCAGGAATCCAAGCATGCTATGATAGGCGAAGAGAATACCAGTTGTCGGACTCGGCTAAATAGTATGTATCTTACAGTAATAGATCTCTGGTCTGAAATGTTTAGGTTTGGTAAATATTAGGATTTAACTAGAATTTATATGAAGTGCTATTTTTCAAGAAAAAGAGGTCCCAGAACTCACTATGAGCACCTCCCTTGTTTTCTTATAATGGCAACGGTGCCCTCCTGAGTTCCAGCTGGAAAAAAGCCCTACTTGTATGTATGCTGGGATATAAGACAGTCTCAATGGATATTAGAAAGGGGGTTATGCAAAGGGGTTGAGGTGTTTAAGTAGTGTTTGTGTAAAGACTTGTGTCATACTTTGAAAATGTAATCAAGATCCATGTGTACTGGAATGTGTGGACCCACTTCTGAGCATCAGCAGTTAGCATTTGAAGAGCTAATTAACCTAGGTAAATGTCCTAAGTGTGTACCAGTCTTTAATCCTAGTCAGTCAACAAGTGGGAACTCAGGGGAACTCCTTTGTTAGGTGACACCTGGGGGGGCTAATCATTAGTACTCCAAAGCACCAAAAGAACTGACCATTAGCATGCAACTGAATAAGGAACAGCAGAATTAGTAGGAGAGATGCCTTGGAGTGGAGGGCTACACTCCAAGCCCCTCTTGAGATGACCAGGTTAGTAAGAGCTGGAATCGCTCCATGCAGAGTGAAGGTGTAAATATGTGAATAAATCATATTTCTTTGTGTCTTCAGTTCTCCAAAGGAGCACAGACCCAGGGTGAGTGTCTCCAGGCCCCTGCAATCTTGCTACCATTCAGCACTTTTGCCAGATTGTATTATTATGATGGGTTGTACTGCCAACTCTCCCCCTGCCCCAATTTGTAACTCAGATTTTGGCATGAAATCACATCTGTCTCTTCATGTAGATGAATTAACAAATAACAGTTTTGTTTTAATATTACTAGTTTTCTTTTCTATGGGTAAGGAAATGATGAGCTGCTATTCTTCTTCCCATACATGCATACATACATACAATCTATTTCTCTTATTATATTAGTAGAAAATTGAGTGGGGTTTTTTTGTTTTGTTTTTTTGCTAAATACAATAGTTTGGTTTTGCTCAAGGTAAGAAGAGTTTATAGTTTCTTAGTGAAGCATGATCCAGATAGCAAAGGAACTGTGAGTAGTAGGGCAGTTCATAAAAAACTTTTTTTTTTTAAAAAAATGCCTGCTCCACTGAATTGAAATTTCAGCCATAGGAAAACGGCAATGTAAACAGCTATTTTCATGGAGGAGGGTCAAGATATTAACTGATATGCATGAAATTTCAGAGATAGCTATATAATCCCTAGTGTAGTAAGATAAGACCTTTGGAGCAGGCATTTTTTTTTAAAAAAAAAAAGTTTTTTATGAACCTCCCTAGGGAGCAAGGGCTAGGATTGGCAAGCAAGACATCTTTGGCTCAGCTGAAGGGGTTAGGCTTGAATAGTCAAGGGTCTGGCAATTGGGGGCTGTGCAGGATAGTGGAGGTCTTAGGATTTAATATGTTAAATAATACTACTTTCTTACAGTGACTAGTCTGGCATTTTTGGTTTCATTGAGTTTAGGGCACCATCATCAGTTCCATCAAACAGATTTTCAGGCCCGGTTATTTTCCTAGTCTCAGAATAGTTTCTAAGCGTCTTAGTTTAAAGCAAATGTTAATTCCCTTGCATTAAGTCTGAAATTGTTGAGTCTTTTATTCTTTTATGCTTTTTTTTTAAAAAAAAAGAATTCTAATAACTAAAGAGAGGAGCTTGGAGACTAAGTTACAATCTTGGTCTGCACTGTCACTCCCCCCCCCCCCCCGCTGGGTTAGGATTTTAGTTTTTATACAATGAAATAGCAGTTGTGTTGGTCTTTACTTAAATGTTTAAACTTACTACAGTGGTGCCTCGCAAGACGAAATTAATCCGTTCCGAGAGTCTCTTCGTCTTGCGGTTTTTTCGTCTTGCGAAGCACGGCTATTAGCGGCTATTAACGGCTTAGCGGCTTTAAGAAAAAGGAAACAAACTCGCAAGAAGTTTCGTCTTGCGAAGCAAGCCCATAGGGAAATTTGTCTTGCGGAACGACTCAAAAAACGGAAAACTCTTTCGTCTTGCGCGTTTTTCGTCTTGCGAGGCATTCGTCTTGCAAGGTACCACTGTACTTTGTAAATGAGGACAATGTGTGGAAAATGTGAATATAAATTGACAAGCTTCTTTTTGATACAGTCAGCTCAAAATTAAATAGCGTAACTGAAAATAGGCCACTATTGTTATTCATACATGGTGGACTGGGGGTGGGGTGGGGTGGGGGGAGCGCTGTGGCTGAAAGTGTCTTGTGTAATGGTAGTTGTGCAATAACAGTAGCACTGAGTTTTGAATCTAGAATGTCCGTGTTCTTTAATCTTTTACCTTGTGTGGTCTATTAGCTCTCATTTATTGGTGAATTAATCTTCTACTTAAATAAATATTTGATTTCAACATGTGTTAATTTGTTTATGACAACATGTAACACTTTGCTAAATAAGCGTGTCTGTATTGGACTTGGAAGTTACCTTTCAGACTTTGACCGTATTGCTGCGCCATCATTTGTGCCAAACGAGCAAGATATTCTCAGAGTGAGAGTGCCAACCACTGGAATTATTGAATATCCTTTTGAGTTGCAAAATGTTACTTTTAGGTAAGTTTGGTTATGCAAATTACTAACCGAGGTAAAGCAGTATTGAGTAGCCAGATACAGCAGCACCAAATATGAACCAAATGGGGAAAGTTCATCCTGGACAAGGCTTGGTTGCCGTTATTATCATCAGACGTAATTAGATTTTGATCTAAACCTTAAGAGTTTGGCGGTTATAAAAAGCCCTTTTGAATGTGGGCTTTTGTGAGCCTCTAAACATGGTTTCTGAGTTTGGTCCTGGAGCGACTTTATCAGCATCTCAGGTTACTGTAAATAGTTTGTTCAGCTATCAGGTCTTCTTCACAGCAAAGTTGAGTTGGGTTTATTTTGTTTGGTTGGTGCCCTGGAAGCTTATTGCACACAGTTACTCCTATTTCTATTTACAGAATGGTAGATGTTGGTGGACAGAGATCAGAAAGAAGGAAATGGATACACTGCTTTGAAAGTGTTACCTCAATAATATTCTTGGTTGCTCTTAGTGAATATGATCAAGTCTTGGCAGAATCCAACAATGAGGTAAAAGAACAGAGTGCTCTAGATTATTTCAATTAGTGCATTTTACTGTGGCAGATTATTTTCTCAATGCATCTCTCCATAGAATGGTCATCCTCTCCTGTTCGATGAACAATACCAATTTTTGTACGTGTATCCTGACGAAATTCTGGAACAGACACACTCTTAGTTTTTCATTCTTGCACATATAGCATCTATTGCATTGTATTTCATATTATTTTATTGCATTTCCTCCAAGGAAGCTCAAAGTGGTGAACATGGTTATCTTTCACCCCATTTACACTTTGTTTGCCGCACTGGAAGAATAGCTAGTGTTATAATTAATTAAACTTGGAACACCTCTGGGTAGAAAATAAGGATAGGTTTTGGGTATGAAATAATTATACTATAATCTGAGCACAGAAATGGGGTGCGCAGGCAGAGTCCCACTCACACAATAGACTTGCCCTGCATTTCCTTCCCCCATTCACCCCCAAAATGTGCTCTTGAGGGCCCCCCAAACCCCTGGGGCATTGTGTAAGCAGTGGTATGAAGGTGAAGTTCTGTTACACAAGCAGAAATCAGTGTTGGATACAGCCCAGCACCCACTAATTTCTTTAAGACTACTTTGCTAACATTTCATACTTTTCTTGCAGAATCGGTTGGAAGAAAGCAAGGCTTTGTTTCAAACAATAATCACATACCCTTGGTTTCTGAACTCCTCAGTCATCTTGTTCTTAAATAAAAAAGACCTTTTAGAAGAGAAGATTATGCATTCCCATTTAAGCACCTATTTTCCAGAGTTCACAGGTAAACCAGTTGTGGTTTACATCTGATAAGCAATTATTGTAGCTGCTTTGTCAGTTCACTAATGACCAGCACTTTAATGTGAAGTGTTAGCTACCCCAGGTGTTGGCTACACTATAACAGACAACATTTACCGTATTTTTCGCTCTATAGGACGCACTTTTCCCCCTCCAAAAATTAAGGGGAAATGTGTGTGCGTCTTATGGAGCAAATGCAGGCTCCATGGCTTCGGCGAAAGCAACGCGAAGCCTCCGAAGCGCAGAGGGAGCGCTCCTGCCGTGCTCTGGAGGCTTTGCATTGCTTTCACTGAAGCCTGGAGAGTGAGAGAGGTCAGTGCGCACCAATCCCTCTTGCTCTCCTGGCTTCGCTTCACTGGAGAGGCGCTGCGCAGCTTTCCCTCTCTGCGCAGCGCCCTTTCAGCGAAGCAGGAGGAGAAATGGAAGGGGCTCCGTTTCTCTTGCCGCTTTGCTGAAGGGGCGCTGCACAGAGAGGGAGAGAATTTTTTTTTTCTTGTTCTCCCCCTCTAAAACTAGGTGTGTCCTATGGTCGAGTGCGTCCTATAGAGCGAAAAATACGGTACCTATTTTTGCAAGCAAATGATTAAAATTATATGCACATCCATATTCCCAATGTGGGAAGTTAGCATTTGTTACTACACACACGTCCTACTGTCCAAACGGTTGTTACATACCCAAACGTAAGGAATGAGTACCCAAACCTCGCTACACACGCATCACAGATTCTGATATCAAGACAGCCAGACATAGTTGTAGTACTGTAAACAAATGAGCAGCCTTAAACAAGACTTACTTTTTGTGTTTTGCTAGTTCATGGCAACTAAAAACCTTGGTGGGTGGGGGAAAGATCAGACAAATAAGAGAGCATCCTTTCCCTTGCCTTTTGCAAGGTTTCAGTGGGTTTTCCTGGGTTTTTTTTCAAAATTTTGGGGTAAACATTCTGTGATTGGGAACATGGTAGAAATTTTCCCCTAGGAATAATTGGAAATCGTTGACTCATTATGCAGACGCTCACCTAACAAATGATTTCCTGAGAATGCATTGTGTTTGGATAGCAGGACCTGTGTGTATTAGTATATTTGAAAATAGTTAATTGGAATTAATTAACTCTGCATACACTAGTGAAAATAGAAATTTATTTGAAGATTGCAAGGAGTCTCTCTCTCTCTCTGTTTAATGGTGTCATTTTTTGCTTTTGAGCAGGACCAAAGCAAGATGTTAAAGCTGCCAGAGAGTTCATTCTGAAGTTATACCAGGATCAGAATACAGATAAAGAGAAAGTGATTTATTCCCATTTTACATGTGCTACAGACACAGAAAACATTAGATTTGTCTTTGCTGCTGTCAGAGACACAATACTACAGCTGAATCTAAAGGAGTTCAATCTGGTATAAACCACAGGGACCCAGCATTGTATTTAAACTCCATGTATGTATTTGCAGCAATTGTTTGTGTCCCTGTTGACCATAAAATATTTACTTAACAAAAATGGAAATTTAGACATGATACTTACAGATTTTTAATGTATACACTTTCAAAATGTTTTTTTCTTTTCAGTTTTTGATTTGAGGTGCATAATTTTAGTTTTGAGGTGATTAAAGAAAAAATATCTGCCATTTATTTATAGATGCTCCCTGCACCCACTAATTTAATTCATTTGATAATCTTTTAGCCAGAGATGTCTTAGTTACAGAAGATTGGATACTATATTGTCATTTGACTAAGGTACATGACTACGCTGAATGAAAAATAGCCTATATTTATATAATTCTTTAGGTTTTTGAAGCCTCTTTGAAGGACATGGCATACATCTTATTTTCCTTGAAACATGGCAGCTTGTTGTGCAGTTTTTGATTCATAAGTAAAATGCTAGCTGCCAATATGTTTAATATTTGTTGTTTTCTATATACTTTGGGGCAAAGTTATTTTAAAAATAAATAAAAACAAGCTCCCTTCCACCCTTTGCTGGAGCCTATAAAAAGTAACTGCTTCCGTGACTGGAGAAGGGAAGGGTGCACTTGTCTCAACTCCAAAATGTATCAAGGCACCCCTGAATGGCATCTATCATTCAACAGTTCCATTGGGGGAACCATAGCTTTTGGTGGCCATTTTTGGCAAAGGCAGTGAGTGTTCATTTCCCATTTTACTTGCTTTTCCTTTATGTTGGGTTGAAGTTTAATAAATAAATATAGTTAAGACCTACCACTTGTTTGGCATCATTTACACTATTGCTATGTCACCCCTTCATATGAAGTAATGCAGCATAAACTGTTTGAAGAAAGATAACATGTTGAATACCATGTTTGACAGAGCGGTAATTCAATTAGCATCTCTTCACTGTGTGAACATTCCTAAAATTTAAAAATGACGTGAACCAACTCAGTATTTGGGACAGCACATGTATGTGTTTTTCTCTACAGGTCTAGCAGACACAGGGATAGAAATCTAATAAGCACAAACAAAAATAATGTGTAACCAGCCTAGGAGGCATCACACTCTTTATTGTACACATTTAGAAGGCGTGATCTGTATGGTTGGTCTGCAGCTTAAGGGCCACAACTCAAAGTGTCAATGCTCAAGTATGATATGACTGTCAGTTAAACCAATGAATCTGGAAAGAGTTTGTTCATGTTCTTGAGACACAACACAAGTTATATTTTGGCATATCCAGTAACCATTAATTCAATATACATTTTGTATAGCAAGAAATAAAATGTTATGGGGAAGACTGCAATGTATTCCTTTAAGCACCTCAGGTGGTTACATAATGGAGCAAGCAAGACTTTTATATAAATACATACAATTACATTTGGCATGCCATTTACTTTATTTAGCTTTTACAACAAAGCTACAGTTTGAGGAGTTTAAGTACCACCAGCAAATTCAGGAGGGCCAATCTCTTTCACCTCAATCCTCCAAACAGGAGTTTGGAAAGAATATTCTGGAGCAGACATTTACTACATGCATCAAACAAGTCAAATCTGGATTAGGCAATACACTTACATACATTTGCATTCTTTTCCCTTTTATGATGTGATTTCTTCATCTACATGTGCATTTATAGGCATTATTGTATAGCCTAGCAAAATCAAATTAAAAGAAATGTGTATGCAACCCTCCACATACTGAAATCTTGTTGTTTTCATGCAGAACTAAAAAGATCTTATGAATTGTTTTGGGTTTAAATGCTGAAATGGGTTGTATTCCCACGTTAGTCATACTCTGAGCAGACGCACTGAAATTAAGAGACTTGCCTAATTTACGTCCATGAAATTCAGTGGGTCTATTCTAAGAAAAACAGTTGGATGCAACCCAAAGTTAATGAATGTTCTCAATTTTTTAAAATTAATGACAATGCATTCAGCATGAGCATGAAATTTAGATTCCCCTCACTCAAAACAGTTTTTCATTCAAGAGTGTTCCTTAGATTTATATACCATTTCAAAACATGATCTTTAGACGGTTTCGATGACTTTGCTGAAAATTTTATGTATTGAAAGTAAAGATCATGCCATTCAAAGCACTGCTGCAAAGGCACATCCCTGCCTAGGTTATCATTTCAATAATTCATGTTTATCTGTGTACATCTACCCATCATCATGAGGTACCAGAACACCTTGCTAATTTTTTGCATCATATAAAAAGTGAGTGTTAAAAATAATATTACAGTACCACAAACTGTTTATTTGTATTAAAAAAACTAAATAACCTCATGATATATATATTGGTAAATAAAAAGGCTTCTTGAATAAACAGATCAGCAAGATCATTCATAATATAAGAGCATTGCTGGTTAAATCAGTCTTTCCCTGAAGAATTTAACTGAATTTCAGTGAATTACATTATATTAACATGTAATGTGGCAATTATAGCATATTAATTAAAATCCCGATGACAGGAGAAATAAAGCTTAGATGGTGGGGGAACCCTGATTATCACATAAAATCACAAGATTAATCTAGACTTAGTCTTTTTAAATCATGTGACAGAATATGCATGAAAACATCATTTTTACTCCTGATATAAGTAACTCTGTATTATTTATAAATAAAAAGCTCAGTAAGCCACAATTTGGCAGAGGTTCTCAGCTCTAGAACAGTTTAAATGACACTGACCATGGCAGATTTTTTCCTACTCTGGCTATGTAGAAGACATCAACAATCCCCTTCATAGTCTTAGCAATGTCACATGCTAAGCTTCAATCAAAATGTTGAATTTGGCACTCTCTGTTTTGTCCATCTTGGAATCTTGCACAAATGGTCACAATTTTGGATGGTTCTCCCTCACTTCTTCCAGTTTTGAGAGAACCCACTATGAAAATTTGAGAGAAAATTTAGACAATGAAAGTAAGTCAACATATTCATCTAAATATTAATAGCATAGAACATTAGTATATAACTATATAGTCAGTCCACATGTTGGCAAATCCCATTTTCTGGGGCTGCTGCCAGACTCCCAGCTGGGCTATACATGCATGAATGTGACATCTGAGAACTACTGTCACACATGCGTGGTGCCACCCTCACAATTAACATTTTGGTTATCTGAATCTAGGACTCTGGTTGTATACTATTTTCAAGTAAACATATTTAGATCAGTAGTATTCGATACTCACCTTAGCATCATCTGGCGTTTTAAAATTAATAATTTTTCCAAATTCTTTGGCATGGAATACAGACTTTACTCGTTCCTACAAAATAAATAAGTTTCCTATTAATTTGGCTTTCTAAGGTAAAATGAAATGTAATACTTCTGTTATTTTACTTTCCCAGCATACAGCTCACAGCTTTATAGTGGACTGCACACTGATTCCACCGTGAGCATGAGGCAGCTCCCAATCAGGTTTGCGGACTTGCCAAACTCGAACAGTCAATGGAGTCACAAGTAGTAAGGAAATAACAGGTGCCCACTTTCCTCTTAAACATTTGACTTAACTATTTTTTGTAAAGGGCTTACGAATTAGCACGTTGCAGTCCATATTAGGGAGTGGCTCCAATGACTCCATGATGCCTTAGAGGTCTACATTTTGGGTCGGTATCAATTGTACTATCTCCTACTGGCGCCATGGGGGACACTGGCTTGGGATTTCAAAGAGCTTACCCAATTAGGGCAGGTCCAACTGCGACTTGAGCTAACATTAGAGGCCCTGCTATAAGAGCTTGTGGCCAAAGGAAGCCTCGGCCAAGGAATACAGATCAATCTTATAGTGCCTTGTGCTGGGGCATGCCCAGGTGGCTGCCCTGCCTATGTCCCCAATAGGGGCATTAGTGGAGAAGGCTGCAGATGCAGCTGTGGCCTGGGCTGAGTGGACTGTAGGGGACTTATAGGCTATCAAGATGCAAATGCATATCCTCCAAGATAGCATAGAGCAATAATCATTGTAGCTGGCAGCAGTAGGAAGGAGACAAATGGTGTGTGTGTACATTTAAACTCCTTTGTCTGGATGATGTATACCTTAAGGGCGTGCTGCACATCGATTGAGTGTAAGGCTTTCTCTAATGGATGGGATTGGGGCAGAAGGTAGGGAGCACCAATTCTGCTGCATGTGAAAGTGGGAGGCTACCCAGGCCAGAATATCCAAGTCCAGCAGATCACAGAAGTAAACTTCCATATCATTATAAAGCGGCTTCAAATGATTCACATACACCATTATTTCATCTTTCAATTCATCACTAACTGCTAAAGAGGAAAACTCTGAATTCTTGACATCCAATATTGGTGGCATACTGCTTGACTTTTCCAAGGAACCCTGTAATAATCTCCTTGCTTGGGAAGCATGGTCACTTCTCTGTTTTCCATTTTCCTCACTTCTCTGTTTTCTTTCCTGTTTTCTTTCCTTGGTCACTTCTGTTTTCGCCACTTCTCATTTCCTTCTGTGCCCCCTAATCTTGTGCTGTGCCCCCCATTTATGCGATTTTCACCTGTGCCCCCCGGAATATCCTGGGGGCCATATGCCCCCCGGTTGAGAAACACTGCTTTAGAGAACACAAGGGCTGAAAAAGAGAGTGCCTTCCAGAAGAGTCTTGTTCTCTATGCAGGAAAACATTAACACTCTCTCTCTCTCTCTCTCTCTCTCTCTCTCTCTGTGTGTGTGTGTGTGTGTGTGTGTGAAGAAAGGAAGAAACAAGGGGGGGGGAGATTTGAAGCCCCCTTTATCTGACCATGAAACTTTGAATCAAAAAACAACACTAGTGAAGTAAGTTTTCATAGGTGGTATTACTAGCTTGGTAAATTTGACTTGTTATATAACAACAATATAATAAACTAGCAAGTTAAGGAAAACAACATGCCATTTAAGTTGCTGAATTCTACTGGAGACAAATGACTTATTTTTAAAATATACTCTGAAGCTAATCTAATACATTCTACAACAAGCTGAAGTCTCTCACGGTACCTTTGCTTCAATGCGCAACCTCCGTCCATCAACAATGAATGGCTCCTTGGTAAATTCATCATAGGTGTACTGCCATTCACATGTCAACTGTCCAAATGTACCTCTTGTCACAAATAATATGCCACTAAAGAAGAATACAAAATAAACCATTAAAATAAAGCAAGCAGACATACAACAATTACTTTTTAAATAAAAAATTAAAAGTTGCCTTGTTATCACCCAGTTTGATGGTTTATTAATTCCACAATGAAATACACACATATGGATTTGCACAATGATGCCAGTGGAACCTAATCATATATGTGTGTATATTAATTCAGTCAAAGAAGACAACTACATTCTACTTTAAAGATGCAGAAATCAATATATAATAAAGAACAGAGGGCATATAGAATGATAACCAGGCAGCAGCAATAGGTGAACTGAACACATACTTTTGTTCAGTCATGTTCTAATAATTAAGATCAAATACATTCTATGTATTTTTGTATACAAAAAAAAAAAGTGTTCCTGCATCTTCACTGAATTGAATTTGTTAGTTCCTTGAAAAAGCTTGTAAGGTTACATGTTTCAATAATATTTCAGTTAGAAAATAAAGCAAGTTTTGTCAACCAAAACTCTGGTCAGGATCCAGAGAGGTGCTTTATGCATGGTTAATAACATTATCCGTCTAATGGTAGCGAGGTATTTATGCCATTTTATGAAGTGCATCTGAAATTTCCTTCAGTTTCAGAAGCATGATGGGATGGGGATAATGTTTGAGAAACATTAAGGCGCAAATTCCCTTGTAAATGTGGAATTACAGTGGTACTTCTGGAGGCGAACAGGATCCGTTCTGGAGGCCTGTTTGCAACATGAGAACACAACCTGCGTCTGCGCGGGTCGCGATTTGCCGCTTCTGCACATGCACGTGACATAATTTTGCATGTCTGTGCATGCGCGAGCAGCGAAACCAGGAAGTAACCCTTTCTGGTACTTCCGGGTTGCCGCGGGACGCAACCTGAAAACGCTCAACCTGAAGCAAACACAACACGAGGTATGACTGTCGTTATGTGGAGTGGTATCCAATTGTGCCTATCCTTCCAAATTTGCTCTGGAAATCTGAGAAACCCTAGGGAATATTTGAAGTGGTGTGGGAAACTGCAGTGGGGAAGGCAGTAAAAGGAAATGAGCTTGCACAATATTGGATAGCAACTGTTGCTTGGGGGGGGGGACTTAGCTGTATACCTTCAAAGTGACATACTATTTCCTATGCAGGGGTGCCAACTTGAATTAAATATGGGGGCGGGCAGATAGGCCCCACCATGCATAATCGATCACATGATGTGGTGCGCACACACTATTTGAGTGGCAATGCCCATCAATCTGGGGTGGGGGCAGACCTCTCAAATATTTTATGGGGGGGGGGGAGCCCCCACGGCCCCTAGGAAATGAATCCTATGTAAGAATAAAACTAATTCACTACCACTAAATATGTATTCTGCTGATTTCAAGGTGCCTGTTCTAATAATCAAACAGAGTTCCTGTTGCTTTCCTATTCCGTTTCATAGGGCCACTGAGATGTGAGTACAGGGAGTACTGATGTACTGAGCCCACATCATGCAGGGGCCCCCAGACTCTGAGCTTCCATTCATTATTTTTTTAACTCTCTAGCCCTCCTGGAAAGTAAGTTATGAAAGAAAATGCGCAGGTACTCTTCTAAGTGATTTCTCTGAGATGTGCCAACCTGACTGCTCCCACCTTTTAGTGCCGCCAATGAGTGAAGTCAGGGCTGAGATAGACGAGTCAGTTGCTTGGAAACCAGGTGATTGGAATCCCTGGAATCCAAAGGAGCTGCTGTTTCTCCCTCCCCTTCAGTGCACTCTTCTGTCTCATTTTCCAGCCCTTTGTATCTAAATAGTTTGTTCTTTTTTCATCTAAGATCATATACTTAAATGTTATTTTCTGCAAATACTACTACACAGTAAGTGTTAAAGAATCCACCTCCTCCCTGAAAATGGCAAATATAAAATGTGAAAACTTTGCAAAGAGCTTTAGGCATGTTTTCTGCCATGTCATTCTTGTGCCTTTGAGGCAGGCAGAAATTCAACATGTTAAGTATTTTCTAGTATGAAGATACAATTATATATATGTTTCTCGATGCTCCTTGCAAAAAAGGACACAAATTTGCATATGATACAAAGCATAGCTAAATTTTATGTAAATTGGTTTCCTTTACAAGTAGCTCAGCTATCCCACTTCCCATGCTGTGCACTAAGCACAGAAAATCCTGTTGGCGCCCTTGCTTTTCAGTCAAGAGAGGCAGAGACATTGCAAATTTCTTTATACTCATGGAACTGTCTCTTCTACTAAATTGAACAAGGAAGCTTTCGTTGATGTAGTTTCAATATATATGGACACCTGCACCCACAAGGAACTACTTAACTGAAGCACATCAGTTACAAAAGTACATGGTAGAATCATTCTTAAGAGAGAGAGAATGAATGAGAGCTTATCCCATGAATATTGTTATTCCGACTACCATTTATCAGTTCCAGATTTTCACATACACACTAACAATCTTAACACAAATCTCCAGTCTTAACTACTGTGAAAATTCTAATCAAGTGCTTTGAGGTAACATAAAAACGTTCTAAATCTTGGTCTTCTGTTGTAAAATATAGCCTTCAGTATCTTTACCTTTAAGGACGATTGGAGTTTCTTTCATTTAAATGCTAAGGGAAAATCTAAACACACTATTTATATTATATATATTATTACTGAGTGAGCAAAAAAACAAGTGTAACAATGCATGCAGCTTATAAGGTTAACTGGACAAATGGGGAACCTTACCTCTTTGTTACCATTAGTAAATCTGTACTATTAACCATTGCATGTGTAAAGTATCTCAGTTTGGCAAATCTTCCATTTTCAATATTCTAAAAGAGAAAGACAGTTGTATAGAATTCCCTAGAGTATAGAAAGTTCTTTCTGAGGAAAATATTAATGTCTAACATTATTATTAAGTTCAGCTTACATTATTATTAATTTCAGCTTATTATAAAACATGTATACATCACATATACTGAGGACATTTAATATCTGCCATGATTAAGAAGAACTTTCACACCTAGTAGTACTGTAATAGAGAGTTGACCTAACTGTAAACATCCTTCCACATGATGCGTAATAATCCTAGAATGTGAAAAACCTTTTATCTAAAATTATGAGTACATAATATTGGGCTATTCAGATGTTTGTAACCTTGAAAGTACTATGCATTTTCAGATTACAGAATGCTGAAATACTCAAAATAGAAAACCATTCAAATTCAACCTGAATTGTTACAGAAACCATTTCTTATTGTATTTCTCAGTAAATGGAATACAACTATGCAAATAATCATGGTTTCAGACACAAGCGTCCAATCATATATGATGGTTTTAAAGGAGTGAACTGTGTTTGAGGCATGTAAGCCAGACTGGTGGATCTTCCTTAAGCCATAGCTGATTATTTTTTTTAAACATGAAGTGAATAAAAATAAGCTGTTGACCTCTGACTCATAATACCATCCCATGCTGAAATGTTCCTCAGCTGTTTATACAGTATTTTCAAAAAGTCTCAAGCACAAATGTTACATCATGTTATCAGTCCCCCCACACCAATGAGAGAACAAAAAGTCCCCAATTCATACATTCCCTAAAGTCAAACAGCAATACTTTATATTGCATAAAAATTCAATCATACATGTATACATAAAATGGGTGGTTTGTTTTTACAGAACAGGCCTGCCTGATATATTTAAATATGTTTTCTTTAACTAAAACAAAAGTTTAATTTAGATTTTAGAATGAAAAGGAAATAATAAGGAACAACATTTTAAATCCTTTAAAAACAAGCATAGAAACAATTTTGGTGGTGCATTTAAGAAAGTGAGTAGATTGCAAGATAATTATACTATATAAAAATGCTAAATTTTCACTGCAAGTTCATTAGAAGAAATTCTACAAAACATACAAAACACTGCAATCCATAATATATTCCAAACTAGCCACTGATATAGAACCATTTATTATATAGTAGACAAGGTGAATCTGAGGATTCCAATACACTAGTAGGTTTGCTAGATTATTTTTTAATCCAAGTGACCAAATTATTTCACAAATTAAATCTCAGCAATCCTCAGAAAACATTATCCACACATTGCCTATGGAGGGGGAAGGGGGAGACAGAGATGGCAGCGCTGAGATTTATACTTCCTACCTCCCAGCTCACACTCTGAACATGGCTCTAGCTCTCTTTAACTACAGCCACTAGAAATACTTCATTCAGGTTATATGTGAACAGACATTTCAGACTTACAAATTTATGTGCAGTGACAGAACAAAGGAAGCAAAATAGCAAATATTTCAGCTGCTTAGGGAAGTTCAGTGCATCTCTTTCCCAAGGAGAAAAAGCAGTTACCAGAGAGGTCTTGTTTAAGGAATCTTGGCACTGAATAGGACTGATGAGCACCCTAAAATACCTCATTTCAACTATGTGATTCCACTGTGAATTGAAGATTGGATGGGGGGGGGGTATCAGAAACCTGGTGTTAACTGGGTTGAATTATAAAGAGTTCTGCCTCATCATTCAGCTTTTCTTTTTTATTTTTCCTTCCATGTTTTCACCTGCTCTTTGCTGCTTGTTATTACCACTCTTTTCAAATGCCACCTTACTGTTACTTTCATAATTCATTTTGAAACTGAAAGTTCAATACTTAGCAGAGCCCATTATTTGCATGAAGTGCTTAATTTTTGAATGCTTTCATGAATCTTGATTATATCACTTAATTTACTCAGGCATCCCCACTAAGAATTCACCTCTCTTTATCCTCCAGTAGCCATTGACTAACATGCCTGCTGCTCTCTTCAAGCAAATGCAAGAATGGCTTACTTGCTCATACCACTGAAAGACACATATTTTTTCCAAGGCAAAAGAGGAAGGACTCAATAACAGCATTATTCTGACTAGTAGTGCCACTAAATCACATCCTGAAGCTACTCCTTACTCTATTAACCACACTTCTTCTGGATTGGGTTATTTGAACTGGAATCACAACAGTGCTTTTGGAAAGATGTTCAGAGTAAAGAAAAGTGAGAACAATAGAGAATGGCAGCCACATAGTAGGGCAACAATTGGTGGCTGCCTTATCAAAACTTCAGACAGGTAATCTGTGTAGCGGTTCACCATTTTTTACACACAGATCTCCTTTGATGGATCCTTCTTACTGTCTCTTTAAGGCTTTGACATTGAAGAAGTTTTACGCCAAACAATATACAATTTATATATATCCCCAATCACTTATTCTGGAAATTGGGGTTGGGGATCTAAATACATGTAAACCTTTCATATATTAAACTGTTTATTTATAAAGACTGTTGTGTTGGCAACATGTATCCCATAGGAAAAAGGCCAAATTTCACTGGAGGGGTGGAAATGGGAAAGAGCACTAGGTAAAATGTTCTTCAGTCTTCCAGTGGAGTTACAATCATCCGTCAGACAGCTGCAAAAGAAGGATTCTGCAAAGTCAGCTGCTGTGACCTGGAAGAAGGGCGCAGTTGAACCTCCATTCTCACTGCAGTCAGTCTACTTCACCATCAGTAGTTTTTATCCCTCAACATTTCTCATAACTATTTCCAAGCCTGGACTGCACCATCACTAGGAAGAGACTAGCTTACTTCTGTTCTGTACAAAGATACTTACACATTTGCCAATTTCCAAACTAGGTGTCAAGATTCTCTTTCCTGAAAATCTGTTGTGTACTATATCCAGGTTTTGCATGGCCTTTAGGCACGTTGTCCCCAGTGGGCTACGCTGGCTAGCACTGTCAACACTGCTCATTTGCTGGCCCTCTGCCTTCAGGCCCAATCTGCATTACTGCCTACAAGAAGACATGGCAAGCAGGTTACTTCCCCTGCTGCTCCTTTTGCTTCCTGCACTCTTAAGAGGACAGGGGAACAGGTAACAACAGCATAAAGGAGCAGGGCAATGGGCTTCAGGGGCCAGAAGGGGGGTCCTTGCAGGAATGCTGCCCTGATTCTAGCACCGAATCTGTGAATCTAATAGAAATCTTATAATTAAAATATTCTGATATAAATTGGTGTTGGAATTGTAATTCCCATTGTAGGCTCCTACCTCCACAACTCACTGAGGGCGGATCTACACCCATGGCTTTGAATGCTAAAAAGGAGTTAAAGAATGGTTGAGATAACCATATAGCCATATGAAGTTGTTTTCTAAGGTTAATAATGCATTATTAAAATGTGACACCAGATGGCACTGCAGAGCTACCCCCTTCCAGAAACTGGGTAGACCTTGTGGAAAAGGAAGAAAAAAACCAAATGTATTGATGTTTTAGAATAATTTAAATATTGTTTTAATAACATTTAAAAGGTGAGTGTAATTACATGCCCCCCCGTCCATTTATTTCCTAGGGTCTACTCGGAGTAGAATTAATTTTGGCCATCACCTTCAATTTTTCGAGAATGAGAAAACTGGCTATTTATATTTCCCTCAATGTTTCTAGCCTAGAATAGTGCATACTATTTTGTTTTACAACTCTATAGTTGATCTTTATTTTTAAAATACCCAAATATTCCCCCTTTATTGTCAATTTATGCATGGATTTTAGTGGTTCTGACCCAATTGGACTTTGCTCACATTGGATAACCTCTTATACTGAACACACACTTACAGCCAAGCAGCTCATGGGTTTGATTAAAGAGGAAAGCCTCATGCTGTATGGTATTTCTGTAGCGTAATTTTATATTAATACATACCTTTTAAAATAGTCATATGCCTTTTCGTATTAATCTTTTTATGTGCTTGGTCGTTTAGGAAACCTGGAGTGTACATGTGTATAATATTCATACAAGTCTAATAAATATATATATAAATGAATATAATATGCACAAATTGATCATTTTTGTGTGTGGATCAATACATAAACCCCTTGCTTCTTATTATGATTAAGGAGTGAGATGGTTGTCAGAAAAAAAGGATGTGCAGGTAATCCTGACATTCAGATTTCTGAAAACTCCCATCCCTACTCAGTGGTCCATAAATCTAAGGAAATAAGCTTTCACAGATGCCCAGTTTCTGACTCTGGCTGCGCTGCTACAGAGATGACAGTCCATTCCCTAGGGATTGCTGAAAAGTAAAAGCATTAATTTCTAAGTTAAAAATTTCTTTTCTCTCAGATTCACAAGATAGATAAACCTTGCAATGTTTCAACGATATGCTTACAGAAGGAATATTCTTATACTATCATAATCACATGGTGTAACTGAATGGAAAGAAAACATTATGAAGCCCCTATAAATAGAACATTCAAGTAGAGCAGCAGCTCCTGTAATAGTGATACCCAACAACAGACACTGCTATGGACAGTCCACCACCTAGGCTTCTCCTCACCTACTACCACAGTGGCAATACAGTGGTGCCTCGCAAGACGAAAAGAATCCGTTCTGTGATTCTCTTCGTCTAGCGGTTTTTTCGTCTTGCGAAGCAAGCCCATTGACGGATTAGCGGATTAGCGCTATTAGCGGCTTTTAGCGGCTTATCGGATCAGCTGATAAGCGGCTTAGAAAAAGGGGGGGAGGGGAAAAAACCCGCAGGAACTCGCAATACATTTTCGTCTTGCGAAGCAAGCCCATAGGAGATTCGTTTTACGAAGCACCCCCAAAACGGAAAACTCTTTCGTCTAGCGAGTTTTCCGTCTTGCGAGGCATTCGTCTTGCAGGGCACCACTGTAAACTCATTTGGGTCTTTTATATGCCTTCAGTTGCCTTGGTCAGGATGACACTGCTTCCCTACTTTACCATTTATGTGTATTTTCCTGTTGTGCACTGATCGGAAGAAATAAAGGGCATCTACTCTCTCCATGAAGTCAAAAGCCTTTACATATTCTTATTTTCTCTGGCAAATTGGCTGATTAGTGGCTGGACTAGTGACTGATCATCAAAATATTTCCAAGTGAGTTTCTCTTCCACCTTGCAGCACCTTGTGGTTGCAGCCCCTTCACTTAAAAGTCAAATCATCAGTAGTTTCAATTTGAACCACAGGGTTAGAATTAAAAGCCTCATATTTCATACTATATTTCACAAGATGTTTGAACTAAATGAAAGTTTAAGGCAAAAATGTTAAATTAAGTTTCTGAAAATGAAAGGATGTAAACTATAAATGTGTTTTTAAAAATAAAAGTTGATAAAGCAAGTGACAAATAGGTAAGATAATAAATAATGGTAGGGATGTTTGAACAGATCAGATCAATCTTTTTTTATATAGACTCATTTATTGTTATTACAGAATATTCATACACAATTTTCAATACCTAAAACTAAAATTTAACAACAACAATAAACACAGTTATAGGGCAACACTGAGTACTTATATCTAAATGGCATTTTGCGTAAAAATGCACAAATGATTTTAAATTTAATGCATAAAATTAAAATAATGATGTAAATGGAAAATATACTATTTAAAAACAGTATATATTTTGACTGGGGAAAAATCATAGTTACAAGATTATTGTCAAAGTACTGTCAAAGCAACAACATTCAAATAAAGACAATTAAAACAACAATTTTCTTTGTGTTTGTGCTTAGACTTCATTAGTGTATATTTTTAAACTTACATTTAAGACACAATTGTAAAACAGCTACTATAATTTTTTGCTTTTCTGTGGCAGTTAAACTTAAAGTGGCAGCATTAAACTTGATAATTCAGCAGAGAAAGTACACATTACTCTAACTGTCATCATCATCACTATCACTAATATGACACATAGTCCATTTTCTGCAGGCCTGTCTTTTCTGCAAGCATGGTAAGAGAAGAAAGAAGCAGAAGTGTTAGTTGAAGCTGGAAAGTTTAATTATTTGTTATTTTTAAAAATGCAAAAAAAGAAAGATGAGATGCAACTTTTGAATTTTTAGTATGCAGAAGAAGAATTTCAGTTAGTACAAATGTAATCCTATATTTCACCACTCACTAAAATAAGTCCAAGTTTATCTTTTCTATAAATATATGCAAATCTCAAAACCTATTGCTCAAAAGACTTTGGAACTTACAAAGCACAGTCACAGCTGAACCATAGCTTTCTGCACTAGATAAAACCTACTCTATTTGTGTTTTCTATTTTTAGACCACATAGATTTTATAAATCAAAGTATAAAACAGGAAACCTGTGAGTAAGAGAGTTTTCTTTGCACTGATCTGCACACAGATTTGCTTAATACCTTGGAATGCATAGATAAGTCTCCACAGGCAGAGGAACTCTGCATATGAAAGCTTCTGTACTCATAAATTGCTGGTTCTGCACCATAAATTGCTGGTATCAGTCAGACATTATTCAGTTCCAGAACTGCAATTTGTAAATCTGGTTTACAGTAACTGCTTTGGTTTACCATAGCTGCTTCAACTTATGGTGGAGCACATGAAAGCACTCAAGCCACCTTGTGAGCCAATTTTACAACACTACTTAAATTAATTAAGTACTGTGGGATAGGAGAAGATGGTGAAGTCCAACTCATCATTGGCCAGAATCCCCTTTGTTTCCTAGACTAAATTGAACAGTCAATTGTAATGATCCTAAATTGCCTCTCCCAGTAAATTGACAGCAGAAAAGGGGTATCAGGACTCAGCCCGTGTCCATTTATCCAGTTCTAATATGTGATCACAACAGACTAAATCTAAGCGTATATGTACTACTAGGGATGGTGGTGCCAATACCAGAGTTCCCTTCCTGCCAAAATCACAGGAGAGTTATAGAATGTATTTCTGTGTCTGTCTCACTGTACCCTCAAGTACAGTAAATCTACTTACGGAAACCTTTATCTGAATAAGGAGTGTCTAAACGATTATAAAATGTATTAATTAATCAAAAATAAATCATTGTGACCAATGCTTGCACAACCACTTTCAGATAGTGGGATGTGAACTGAGTGACTGAGGGATATTCTCCATGCACACGTGGAAGAAGCTGCTCAATTGTTGCGAATATACTCAAATTCCCATTATTCACTATGAGGCCACAGATTTAACAATTTTGAACTTTCCAAAACTTAACAAAAAGGATCTGGGAATTGTTCTCAACTCAACTGTTCCAATTTATCAAACAAAGAAGGAAAACAGTAACTACACAGTGGCTTGGTTCACACATTGTGCTAAAAGAGACTCTGTCTTAGAAGGTAGGCATGAGTGTGTGAGAGAATCCCAGAGAGAATCTTGCAGCCAATTTGCTCCTTCCATCAGTAGTCTTTGTTTCTCAACATTCCTATACACTTATTTCTCACAACTAATTCCACTAGCCACTATCATGTTTCAATTCCATAGTAAAATATACCCCTTTATTTATTTTTTCTTTTAAAAATTGTTCTAGATAAAAACTAGTCAACAATGGCCAATATTCAAAATACTATGAGTTTTATAGACTATAAAAAATAATTTTTAAATAAAATAAAAACCTGTATTGAAGTACTGTAGTAACATTTCAAATAGAGACTTCTATAAATATAAAGACATTTCAAAAAGATTAAGTGCATTTCTTTTCATCTCAATATTTATTCTTTGTTGTGTCCCTTCTCATTAAGGCACTTGTGTAGGTTATATAGTTAAGGCTTTAGAAAACATTTTAATATAAATGTTGTCGCTTTCCCCCCACTACTTTGGATCTGCTATCCTACTTACATCCCCTCACACTGGCCATTTCGCAAATCTCTATTTTTATCAAACAATTAAAAAACAGCACTTAGGATACGTACTTAACTTTAAGTATGCTTATATGATATCCAAGATCTCTGCAGTAAAAATCCCACACACTAGGGTTAACACAAAGTGAAATCAGCTGCAGTAGCTGATTTTTTGTTTTGTTTTCACATTCCTTCAAACCAAAGACTGCTATTTCAGCTGCCTCTCTAAGCTACATTTCTAATGTATTTTAACTAAAAATTCTTATCTTGAAATCTAGCAGCTTTCTTAGGTCTAATAAACACATCTGTCTTGCGGACTGTGCTATCACAGAGAATATGAGAGGGACAATACAGGCCATCCGGAGCATGCAGAAATGTGCATCCATAGTTCTGCACACAGACACACATGCAACAGATGGAGAGAGAAGGATGCGCCGATATTATAAAAGCAGATTATTATTATTTTCAAAAACTTAAATAAAAAATGTCAAATAATCTTGAAATATACTGTTAATGCAAATTGAAAAAAATGGTCTCCCCTGACTAAATACTAAAACATTCCTGAATGCATAAATAGGAATAATTGTTCCTAATATTTTTTTTAAAATATATATGTTTAAGTATGGAAGAGGAATGTATGTGCATGTAAAAAGAGTATTATATTACATCTCCTTGAAGGTTTAGTTTCTTCACCTGTAACATTTGACTTCCAGCACCATCTCTTAATCTGTATGGTCGAATGACTCCATCCTCACCAAAGAAGCGGGGAGGACGCAAGCTCATAACATCTTCGGAAGCATTTGTAGCTCTGAGGGGGAGGAAAGTTAAGACCTTTGCATTACAGAAATAGAATAAATATTTTCATGAATATTCTAAAATGTTTTAATAAATTATAAACATCCATATAAAAATAGTTAAGTAATACAAATTACAAATTCAGAAACTAGTAAAAAACTTAGCTGAGTCAGGAGGAACGTACTGCCTACGTCTAGACAGGAGGAAAAACTGAGCGAGTCCAGCCTGCTTCCCACAAGTCTTTGCTCCTGTCTAGTGTCTTGCGACAGGGCGAACACCCTTTCCATTGGATATGATGCCCCACAAACAAAAATAGCTCCAGTAGGTTCAGGTAGGTAGCCATGTTGGTCTGACGCAGTGGAAAGTACACGAAAGCTCATACCAAGAACAAACTTATTTGGTTTCTAAGCTCCAGTAGGTGTATTTCCCATAGCATGGGTGTACCAAAAGCCAGTGAAGACCTGATTGTTGGGAAAGAACACAGAGCAAGGGAGCCTGAATATCTCTATTATGGGGGAGGCTCTCTCACCACAAAGAAAAATCAATCAATCAATCAATCAATCAATCAATCAATCAATCAATCTTTATTACGGTCCAGAGACCCAACAAATCATTACAAAGCAAAGCACAATTCAGACAGCCTACCTCCAGGTTAAACAAGCATTTTGTTCAGACTTAAAGATAGGGATCATTGGTTCATGCAACCACCGATAAAAACTTCGCCACTGCTAATGTTCTAGCGTTTGTCCGGTCTTCCAGTAGGAACCTGACATAGTGAGCCTCTGATTTTCCCGGGAAAGGTACCAGCAAGGGTAATATCAATTCAGCCCTGGCTTGTTCATATTTTGCACAGCGCACAAAGAAAACAAAACACACAGGTACAAAACGGTTCATAACAGCAAATTTCGCATAATTCTCTTAGTATGCTATGTTTGTTTTCTTTGTAGTTTTTACTGGTATGAACTATGACAATCTGAAGACACAGTAAGAAAAGAATGGAGTAAGAGGTAAGGGTTACTGTTTTTTAGTAAAACTTTTTTGAAAAGGCAAAGAAGGAATAAAGGAGAGGGAAATACAGCGAAAAGAAAGAACCTGAGCTCAAAAGGCAAAAAAATTGTGTAGAGTAGAAAAAACACATATGCCTTGGGAAATGGCAGGAACTAAAGTGAAGGAGCCCAAAGGGCAGAGCACATGCAACTTCGCTAACCCCAACATGTGCCTGTCTTGGGTGAATTACAGAACACAACTGTTTACATGGATGTCGCCTATGCCAAGCTGAGAAACATACACTAACACATAATGACATATTTAAAATTATATTTTTTCAAGTACTTCTATTCCAAGCTAATAATATGTTTTATATTTAGGGGAAATATTTCAAAGAAAAGTAATATAAGTATTATAAAATGAAATTTATCATGTGTACAACTGTTGATTTTTTTTTTAATTAAAGAAGTTGTTCTCATTTTATTTAAAGTACCTGTGTTATCAGCGCTGATAATTTTATTAAGGAATGTTTAAATAAAATTACTGATCAAGGGCTGAAATGTGAACAGTATGGCGCAGTCACTTTGTGACGGTGGTGGTCACAAATAATGGTAATCAATACATTCTTACCTTTTAATTCCCTGAAAGGTGCTGCTAGCCATATCTATTATTCCTCCAGTGGGTCTTGCTACAGCTCCCACTAATCCTTTCCCAACGCCTTTGAAAAAACCTGTTGCTCCTTCTTTCTGGGCTCCTAGAAAACAATGACAGCAGCAAACAACAAAACATAAAATAGAATCACAGCATCACAGAATTGTAGAGTTGGGAAGGTCCCAGAGGATCACCTGGCCCCAGCCCCTTTCAATGCAGGAATACGCAGCTGCCCCAGACGGGGACTGAACCAGCACCACACTCTAACAAATAAATGAACATCTTTTTAAAGGAAGCATATTTTATCATTTGCTACAATTAAGGCTGAGGTGTGAGTTATTTCATAAACTTTTCCAGCTTAAAGGAGGGCTGTGGGAGAGGAAGAGTGTAAAAGGTTTCACAAAATGCATGCCCCCTGCAACACTGAGGATATCTGGATCCAAATCAGAGTGCAAGCAGTACTTTCGGCCCTCAGTCTGGTCCTGAAGTTAAAGGAATAAGGGGGAAATGCTGTCCAACAGCAGCAGGGAATGTGGTAAGTGCTGGTAATGGTGAAAAAACTTCACCCCTCTCTGTAAGTTCTCCTAAATATTATCAAAATGCACTCCCATCCAATCACAGTCCGCAAAATGGTAGACAGGAGGCTATTTTGGCTTAGTGCTAATTAAAACTTGACACACCATTATAACAATTGTAAACATACATTATTATTTTTCTATTTTGCTTCATTTGTCAGCAGCAGGTAAAAAGTAGCTTGTTTTTCACATAAAGTATATCTCAGCAAATAGCAGCTTTAGGTTCAAATAACACAGTACAAACTGAGAGAACGATCATACCTCTTATTGGCTTTGTTACTATTCCTGTTATTCCACTGACAAAACCCTGCAAGTTAAAACAAAATGGTATCTCAACTTTTGGTCTAAAATGGATTTCTCAGCATGATTTAAGACTGTGAAGTTGATTATATAATGATAATAATTTATTATTAATACCCCGCCTATCTGGCTGGGTTTCCCCAGCCACTCTGGGTGGCTTCAGCAAAATATTAAAATACAATAATTCATCAAATATTAAAAGCTTCCCTAAACAGAGCTGCCTTCAGATGTCTTTTAAAAGTTGTATAGTTCTTTATCTCCTTGACATCTGAAGGGAGGGTGCCGCTACCGAGAAGGCCCTCTGCCTGGTTCCCTGTAACTTTGCTTCTCGCAGTGAGGGAGCCAGTAAAAGACCCTCAGAGGAGGACCTCAGTGTCTGGGCTGAGTGAGGGGGTGGAGACGCTCCTTCAGGTATGCTGGGCCAAGGCCATTTAGGGCTTTAAAGGTCAGCACCAACGCTTTGAATTGTGTCCGGAAACGTATTGGGAGCAAATGTAGGTATTTCAGGACCGGTGTTATGTGGTCTTGGCGGCTGCTCCGAGTCACCAGTCTAGCTGCCGCATTTTGGATTACCGGTAGTTGTAGTTCCCGAGTCACCTTCAAAGGTAGCTCCACACAGAGCGCATTGCAGTAGTCCAAGTAGGAGATAACCAGAGCATGCACCACTCTGGCAACAGTCCACAGGCAGGTAGGGTCTCAGCTGTTGTACCAGATGGAGCTGGTAGACAGCTGCCCTGGACACAGAACTGACCTGTGCCTCCTTGGACAGCTGTGAGTCCAAAATGACTCCCAGGCTGTGTACCTGGTCCTTCAGAGGCACAGTTACCCCATTCAGGACCTGGGAGTCCTCCATACCCACCCGCCCTGTCCTCCCAAAACAGTACTTCTGTCTTATCAGGATTCAACCTCAATCTGTTAGCCGCCGTCCATCCTCCAACTGCCTCCAGACACTCACACAGGACCTTCACCGCCTTCACAGAGGCAGAGCTGGGCAACATCCGCATACTGATGAACACCCAGCCCAAACCCCCTGATGATCTCTCCCAGCAGCTGCATGTAGATGTTAAAAAGCATGGGGGAGAGGATGGAACCTTGAGGCACCCCCAAGTGAGAGCCCAGGGGTCTAAACACTCATTTGCCAAAGTACTGGAGCAGGCTTAGGCAAACTCCAGCCCTCCAGAGGTTAACTACAATTCCCATCATCCCTAGCTAACAGGATCAGTGGTCGGGGATGATGGGAATTGTAGTCTCAAAACATCTGGAGGGCCGGAGTTTGCCTATGCCTGTACTGGAGCATAAAAATAATGGAGACTGAATTCCTAATATAAACTTTAACTTACTCTCAATCATAGCCAATATTTTCAATCTTACCTTAATGAGAGCATGGATCAATAGCAAATGGTGTGGTGGGGCCAGCTCACCTGACCTCCCGACAGCTGAGTCACTGCTGCTTGCAGTCACACTATTTGCATTACACCAACCTCTCCATCTCTGTGCCTCTTCCCTCTTTTGCAAGGGAGCAGCAACTCTGCTGTCAGAAACCCATCATGTTCACTTCTGATGTGAACGAGAATATAATTTATGCAGTTTGTGACTGCAACTCTATCTGCCAAAGAACTAGTGTTGAAACCATTCAATCTATCAATATTAAAATACGTTATGTGATGTTTCTTACAGATACCAAGCCTTTTCCACCACGAGTGATACCCTCTTTCAGGCCAGCAGGCTGCCTATTCATGGCTTCCCTTCGCTTCTGCTGATAGTCTTCATCCATAGTTATTGCTGCTACTCCTTTAGCCATAGCACCTGTTATTCTTGATGCAGCACCAGCTAATCCACCTATTAGCATAAGAGATTTAATGAAAAATATTCAATGTTTTAAAGAGTAAAAAAATGCAAAGATTACTTTTGCAGCTTTTACCTATGTGTAAAAAAATGACTGCTTACCAACAGCACCACCAACTAGGGCTTTAAGACCCAGTGCCATTCCTTCTACAAACTCTTCTGGACCCTGGATAGCCCCCTAAGAAGAAGAAAGACAAATATCTTTAAAATATTCTGATTGATAACCTACAACCAGTTCTTTTCTGCTAAGAATAATAGAATTGTAGACTTGGAAGGGATCTCTAGCGTCATCTAATCCAACCCCCTGCAATGCAGGAATCTCAGTGAAAGGATCCAGGACAGATGGCCACCCAACCTCCTGAGGGAGACAGCTCTTACTGTCAGAAAGCTCTTCCTGATGTTTCGTTGGAATCCTCCATGTGATAGCCCGTCAGATATTTGAAGATGGGTATCATATCTCCTCTCAATCTCTTTTCCAAGCTAAACATACCTCCTTCAACCTTTCCCCATACACCTTGGCTTACAGACCCTTGGTCATCTTAGATGCCCTCCGTGACACACATTACAGCTTGTCCATATTCTCCTTAAATTTTAGTGTCCAGAATTCCAGTATTCCAGGTGTGGTCTGACCAAGGCAGAATAGAGTGGTACTATTACTTCCCTTGAACTGGACACTTCACTTCTGTTGATGCAGCCTAGAATAACATTAGCTTTGTTTTTGCTGCTGTATCACACTGTTGACTCATACTAAGCTTGTGGTCCACCAAGATCCCTAGATTCTCACTCCTCAAATATTTATAAAGAGTACAATCTAGCAGTTTGTTGTTTAGTCGTTTAGTCGTGTCCGACTCTTTGTGACCACATGGACAAGAGCATGTCAGGCACTTCTGTCTTCCACTGCCTCCCACAGTTTGGTCAAATTCATGCTGGTAGCTTCGAGAACACTATCCAACCATCTCGTCCTCTGTCGTCCCCTTCTCCCTGTGCCCTCCATCTTTCCCAACATCAGGGTCTTTTTTAGGGAGTCTTCTCTTCTCATGAGGTGGCCAAAGTATTGGAGCCTCAGCTTCACGATCTGTCCTTCCAGTGAGCACTCAGGGCTGATTTCCTTCAGAATGGATGCGTTTGATCTTCTTGCAGTCCATGGGACTCTCCAGAGTCCCCTCCAGCACCAGAAACCAAAAGAATCCATTCTTCGGCAATCAGCCTTCTTTATGGTCCAGCTCTCACTTCCATACATCACTACTGGGAAAACCATAGCTTTAACTATTCGGACCTTTGTCAGCAAGGTGATGTTTCTGCTTTTTAAGATGCTGTCTAGGTTTGTCATCACTTTTCTCCCAAGAAGCAGGCAATTCAATACTGCCATCTCCACATGGACATAAACTGTTTTCCAGCGAAATTTTTTGAAATCAACCTTCAAGTACAGTATGTTCAATCTTGCATAAGTGAAAGCATGTCTGTATTTTGGAACTGTTAAATTTTGCAAGTAGGGTGTCAATGTGTCAAGGAGACTAGGTGAGAAATAATCATACCATTGACAAAATTTCCTTATGTTGGCCAAATTATTTTGTCGTTCAGTGTCATATAGGCACTGTTGAATTAAATTCTTTGCTTTGCTGAAGCCCAATGTTAATCATTGTTGTGGTGATAAACCAGGTGAATAAAGCTTTTGGATGACAAATTTTAGTCCAGGCGCTCTCATGACAGTCTGGCAATACTCCAAAGGACATCTACCACAAATTTGTTCCTTCCACAGTGATTAGGCATTCGAAAACTCAGTATCTTTCTACACTTTTTGCAGAATTTTATGTGAAGTGGCTGTTGCCTTCCACTGTAAATATTTACATGCTAGTACAGCCTGTCTTAGATTGCCTTGAGGAAAAACTAGGTGGAGAACACACCTGGTATGGTTCATAGAAGAATGCTTCAACTCCTTCAGACAAGTCTCTTATGAATCCAAATGGATTGCCCAAAACATCCAGTCCAAGAATAAGAACATACATTTGCTTAATAGCCTAAAATGCAAATAAACATGTTATAGAAAATATATATTTAAAGCATATAATTTCAATCTACAAAGGAATCTACAAATAACTCATTTTTGTGAGTCTGTCTACGCAGCTATTTATTATTATTAATTAAATTTGTATACCACCCTTTAGCCTATGCTCCCAGGGTGGTTCACAACAGAAAGATACAAAACGAGAATACAAAATATGTAATAAAATGAAAACAAACCCCTCCCACAAACACATTTAAAAACCCATAGAACCAACCAAATGCCTGGTTAAAGAGGGTTTTTTTTTTTTGCCTGGCTGGCACCTAAAGTTATGTAATGAAGGTGCCAAGCAAATTGGTCAATTCATGTTAGGTTCATGATATACTAACCTGCTTTGAATAATGCATAACTACAGCCCACTGCAGTTGCTCTGTAGTACAAAAGTGGTAGTTGAGCTCAAAGAATGCCAATCTAGAACAAGTAAATTACATTAAAATGGCAAAATAAAATATATTCTGTATGTAATGTTTTAATTAAAATCAACTAAGTGAATATTCTACTTACTTAAGAACAACATCCTGCACATCTGTGAGTGTGGCCCCAATACTCTTTAACAAGAGGTTTAAGGACTGAACTGGAATTAGCTCCTTGCGTGTCTCTTCCTTGTTGCTATCGTCTCCAGGAGTGCTAAGTGAAAAACTTAAGTGTAACTGAAATGAGAGGGGGGGAGGGGATGAAAATATGGGAAACACCAGTAGTATGTGGGATGCTACCTTAGATCTTAAAAATATTTTTGCTATGATATTGCATTATTATATCTTACATATAAGTCAGCCTGATAAGAATGCTTACCACTGTTATTGCACAAAAATATAAACCATCAACTAGTATGGTACAAAGTGTATGACTAGGACTATGGATATGAGGTTTCAAATCCTCAAATGAGACCTTGGGGTAAGGATATATAGTGCTGGGCATCTCTCTCACTAGAAGTCCTGGGGCTCTTGTGTTGTGGAATGCTTCCATACGAGAGCTGCTGTGCACTTTTGAGGCCCTGGTCTTGCAAGATCAGCTGCAGCAAAACTAAAACTATTATTATTTATTGATTAAATCTGTATACAACCCCTCAGCTGAAGATCACAGGGTGATTCGCAACATTAAAATATAAAATGAGAATACAAATAAAATAAAAACAAACTAATAACTCCCCCTCCACAAACATATTTAAAAGGCCATAGAATGTTAATCAGCCCAAGGCCTGGTGATAGAGAAATGTTTTCACCCGGCACTTAAAGACATGTAATGAAGGCATCAGGCGAGCCTCCCTGGGGAGAGCATTCCACAGATGGGAAGCCACCACAGTAAAGGCCTGTTCTTCTGTTGCCACCCTCCGCACTTCTTATGGAGGGGGCACACAAAGAAGAGTCTCAGATGGTGATTGCAGGGCGTGGGTCGGTTCATATGGGAACTGGAGGACCTTGAGGTATTGTGGTCCTGAGCCATTTAAGGCTTTATAGGTCAAAACTAGCACTCTGAATTAGGCCTGGTAACTAATTGGCAGCCAGGCTAGAATCTGTGTAATATACTCAAACCGACTTGCCTTGGTGAGCAACCTGGCCACTGAATTCCGCACCAACTGAGGTTTCCAAACCGTCTTCAGAGGCAGCCCTAATCTAACCTAGAGGTTCCCAAACCATGGCCAGAAGTTAGGCTACCCCTGGCCAGATAAGAGGCACAGCTGAGCCACCAGCTGAAGCTGATGGAAGGCACGCTGCATTACCAAGCCCATCTGATTCTCAAATGACAGCAAAGAATCCAGGAGTACCCCCAGGCTGCGTACCCACTCCTTCAGAGGGAGTGTAACCCCATCTAGAGCAGACATCTCCCATCCATCTGGCAGTACAGAACCACCCCTAACAGTGACTCAGTCTTATCTGGATTGAGATTTAGTTTGTTGGCTCTTATCCAGTCCATCACTGAGGCAAGACAATGGTCCAGCACATTCACTGCCTCACCTGCAGATGCAAAGGAGAAGTAGAACTGTGTGCCATCAGCATATTGCTGACATACTCCGAGACTCCATATAACCCTGCTCAGTGGTTTCATGTAGATGGTAAACAGCAAACACTGAACTCTGAGGAATGCGACATTGAAGGTTCTAGAGGACTAAATAGCACTCCCTAAGCATCACCCACTGGAAACAAACCATCCAAGTAGGACTGGAACCACCACAAAGTAGTGCCACCTACCCCTAACGTGGACAGCCCCTCCAGAAGGATACAATGGTTGATGATATTGAAAGCTACTGAGAAGCTGAGGAGAATTAACAAGGACACATTTCCCTTGTTTCTCTCCAGACAAAACTCATTATACAGTGCAACCAAAGCAGTTTCTGTGCCAAAACTGGGCTTAAACCCTGACTGAAATGGATCTAGAAAAATCAGTTTCCTCCAAGAGCACCTGGATCTGGTCCATGACCACCTGCTCAAGAACCTTGCTGAAGAAGGGGAGATTGGCAACTGCCTTACTGGCAACTGAATCTAGTTACTTAGACTTTCTGAATCCAGGGAGGATTTGTTAAGGAGTGGTTTTACCAGTGCTTTTTAAACACTGATCAACATTTAAACTAAACGCTATAGCATTTTAACTCCATTTTAATTATAAAGGTAAAAGTGGGAGAGTATTACAAACCAAGAATCTCGGGCTTAAAGTGAGATCTTCTATTTATTCAGAAGTGAACCCCTCTGCTCTGTCCAGACTGTCCCTCCTGTCCTTTTGGGGCACATCTCCCACCGCAGCAAAGGACACTGACTCCAACTTAAAAAGGGGCAGTGTCTGTAGCAACATGTGCAGCACAGATTCCCAGCTTTCTTGGGGTAGAAGGGCTGTGAATGCATTATTGCTCAAAGGAAGGGATATGGATGTACTGTATAAAAATCACTGCAGCTGGGCTGTTTGTAGGTGGAGTATGAATGGGCTGGAAGCTGTGCTTCATTCTGAGTAAAGTGGGGTTTCATGCATTAATATAATCACCTTCATCTTCACTCTTGTTTATTGGCTGCGTATTTAAATATCCAAACATAACAGTTATGACATACACATACCTTGATTGGAGAAATATGAAAATATTCATATAGGCTGATTTGTGATGTATCTGTTGATGATATATTCTTCAATTCCTCATGTACAGATTCTACATCCTTTTTGAAGAGTTCTATCTGTGAAGATAAGAATAAGAATAACAATAATACTTATGCCCCGCCCATCTGGCTGGGTTTCCCCAGCCACTCTGGGCGGCTTCCAACAAGAGATTAAAAATACATTAAAACATCAGTCATTAAAAACTTCCCTAAACAGGGCTGCCATCAGATGTCTTCTAAAAGTCAGATAGTTGTTTATTTCTTTGACATCTGATGGGAGGGCGTTTCACAGGGTGGGTGCCACTACCGAGAAGGCCCTCTGCCTGGTTCCCTGTAACTTTGCTTCTCACAGTGAGGGAACCGCCAGAAGGCCCTCGGTGCTGGACCTCAGTGTCCAGGCAGAATGATGGGGGTGGAGACGCTCCTTCATTAACTTAAAACCAGCATTTCTTAAAGCCAAATTATACACTACCAGTTTCATGACAAATGGTATAGCTATTCTGTTGAGTTTAAAGAACCTTCTGGGTTGATGTCAATGTGTAGAAATATTTCATGTTCTATTTCTTATTTGATGACGAACAGTGTTTGACCTTGTTTATATGTCCAATGTAGCACATGTTCCATATTTCTCATTAAGCACCATTTGGTACAAAATATTCAATACAGTGTATAAAAAAATTGAGCCAACACACATTATGGTTTGTTGCTTTTTAACTCCAATGAACAATAATTTGTACCTCTTGATCTTTGGGCACTTCGTCTGCAAATGTAAAGAATTCAGCCAATGCATAAAGAAACCCAAGATCTAATCGGAGATCCATCTCTTGAATTAGGACCTTAAAATACCTGCAAAATAGTTTAAAAGTGTCACATTGCAGAAGCGTTTTTGTTTTTGTTTTGTTAATAATGTCTTTGTCTTTAAAATCCACCAGTTCATAAAAATATAAAAAAATTCTATTAATGAAAGTTCCAACTGAATTCATATGGATTAAGTAGAAAGGCAGTCTAGATTTAAGAATGAAAAAGGAATATATACTTACTTTATACGTGATATTTGAGAATGCCCTGCAGTTCTCATGACAATACTGACATCAGTAAAGGGTTTGGGTTCTATGAAAATTCCAAACAGGAAACAGGAGTGCGTAAAAATGACTCATACTTATGTAGAATTCAATTTATTTTGACATGTAAACTATAATATATAGAACTGAGTTCATTTGCAAAGGATATAATGGAAGGGTTGGACAAACCAATGGCCTAAGGTATTAGAGGCATATATGGGAAGAAATGACACTACTTTCTAAAATGAGGAGTGCACATCCACAAATATTTTCAATATACGTTCAGCAGATATACACTGACTGTGAACAGTTTAATGAAGTTACATAGAAGTTATTTTCAAATTCCAACTGCATCAATTGTATAGGTCTCAAAGTAAGTTCTAGGTTTCCTAAGGGCACCGAGTCCCTTGCTGTTCCCAATCCATCCTAGGAGAACATTCTTGCTTGACAATCATATGTTGTCTGCAAGTGTTATCTACAGCTAACAGATTTCAGGGAAAGGTGGTGAATCCTTCATTGCCCCAGAACAAGGACCATGGAAAATACAAATGGCAGAAGCTGTGTCTCACAAAATCACAGATTACTTCCAGATTAGGACTGGAATCACTTTGCTTCCTAAAGAGACTATATACTGGTCTTGTTCTTTGACTGGTCTTGTTCTTTGACAAGAACCTATTGTTGTTAAAAAAGAAAAGACAAATGTTTGCATAATATGCTTTCATGAAATGCTGAGACATTTCAACTTCTAGCAAATTTAGGACTATGCAAACCCATCAACAAAATGTAGTTTATTTTCTAATCTTACTATGAATGACTTCCCCCCATGAAGATCTCAATGTTTCCTTCTTCTTAATTATTACAGATGCAGAAAAATAATAACAATGCATTAAACTGTATTAACAAACCTGAATCCAAGGAGATGGACTTGGGAGGTTTAATAGGATAGAACACAAAGGGAAATATGGCTCCAGGAATCTGGTTTTGTATCTGATAAGGGTAATGACAATATGGTGCATGTTAGATGTTCATTTGCAAATGCTTATTTTTGTCCTAATTTACAATTATACTTCCTATTAGCTTCTCCATTACATGAAGGCTGAATTCTAAATGTTGAAGGTCTGTATATAATTTAACCTATATTATTCCGAATTCTGATACAGTGGTGCCCCGCAAGACGAATGCCTCGCAAGACGGAAAACTCACTAGACGAAAGGGTTTTCCGTTTTGGAGGTGCTTCGCAAAACGAATCTGCTATGGGCTTGCTTCGCAAGACGAAAATGTCTTGCGAGTTCCTGCTGGTTTTCCCCCCCCCCTTTTCTAAGCTGCTAAACCGCTTATCAGCTGATCCGATCAGCAGATAAGCCGCTAAAAGCCGCTAATACGCTAATCCGTCAATGGGCTTGCTTCGCAAGAAGAAAAAACCGCTAGACGAAGAGAATCACAGAACGGATTCTTTTCGTCTTGCGAGGCACCACTGTATTTGTAAGATGAATTGAATAAAATACTTGACACTTAATACACTTTGCAAAAACATCTATTTTCAAATTTTGTCATTTGAAAATTAAAAAAATGTTTTCTATTATAAAGATGCTTTCAAGAAGCCCAGTTTATACTGATTGTGTTATTTCTGAATTTATTTTATAAAATTTATATACAGCTTGGTTGTAGAAAACCTCAAAGTGGTTTACAGGAAAAAATAAAACAGCAAGGTTATTAGTAAAAACAATTTAAACATTCAAAAAAATAAATCAACTAAAACACAACAGCATTCTAAATATCTGGGTAGGCTTGTCTAAATAAAAATGTTTTTCGCAGGTGCCAAAAAGAGTACAGGGAAGGCACCTGGCAAATGTCACGGAGTTAAAAAATGTAGATGCTGCCACATTAAAATATTGATTTCTTACAAAAGCAGAATGGATATTATGTGGCACCTGTAACAGTGCCAGTTCTTCAGAATGAAGTGGTCGAGAGGGCATAATTGCATGGGTTTGATCACAATCAGAGAAGTCCCACTGAAATTAATGGTCATGACCAAGGCTCAAGGACTATCTCTGCATCCATAGTCTGGCAGCTCATCATGTTGGAAAGTGGGGCAGACAGACTGGCTAGCCATGGCTATGAGAGCAGATCAGGATGCAGCCTATACTGGGCTGGCTCAGCTCTGCCCTCAGGACACCTCATTTTGAGGTTATGTGCTGGACCCTGCAAGTAGAGATACCTCCAGATACTTTCTGCATGCATGTTCAGGACATGAATGGGGCTATCTGTACCGCTGGAATGATGGCAGAAGCAGAAGTGAGCAGAGGGATGCCTCTGCTGAATCCCACCTCATCCCCACAGCCCAGAGTAACTTTGGATTGCAGCACATTCATTTCAGGTCCTGAACAGAATTCAGTTGTGTGTAATCCATTATCTGTAAAAACCAAATTTTGTCTTACTGTGAATTTCTGTTTACTGGGAATGACAGATGACATTCCTCATATACCTCCAGGATGGTGCTTACTCTTTTCCTTATGGGCTTTCTATGGGCCTTATGCGCTTCTGACTTCTGTATTTACGACAAGGGAAGGAGTCCTTAACCTCTTTGTGAATGCAGAAGTGTACCCATGAGAGGAAACCAATATGACTCACACAGAAAGCAGCACGACTCACCCCACCTGCAGAATGAGTGTGTGAATCAGAGGCTCCTGCCTAATAATATCAGGCACTCCAAGAGAAGGTGACATTGGAGTCTGACCAGTAGCCTCCTGTACAATCTTCATGGTCAGAGGCGCAGAAGAAAGAGGCAAAGCCATAACGATTATGCAAGACCATAGCCAAAAAGGAAGGAAGAAGCTGGTCATGCACAAACTGTCCGTGCACTGATCAACCCCCCAGAAATTCAAAAGGCAGAGGATGTTGAAAGGATTAAAGAAAGCTGAAATTCAAAGCACACTGATCAATGATGCAGGGCGGGGCAGGAACCAAGCAACGATGCTGTGGTTTGGTGTGCAAAAGTGCTTAATTAATGGTGATGTTGGGGCGGGCAACATTCTGATCAAAGAGAAAATGGTGCTCCCACTTAGGTGGGTTGTTTTATGAGCAACAAGTGTTTAAACAAAATGGTGGCTCTGCTCAGTATTGTAAATGTAAATGAGGGACCTGCTAAGCTTCGTGCTCTTCAGAAATCAAAGTCAGGGCTCCCAGGGAACAGTGATGAAGTCAAAACGCCCCTTGTGAAGACACAATTCTCCCTCAGACCACAAGGGGGAAAACTGGGGGGGGGGGGAATAAAAAAGAAATGAAGCATACACACAAACACACAGGGCAATGGAGTAATGTACTGAGATAAAATACAGTGGTGCCCCGCAAGACGAAATTAATTCGTTCTGCAAGTTTTGTCGTCTAGCGAATTTTTCGTCTTGCGAATCACGAAATCCCATAGGAATGCATTGAAAATCAATTAATGCGTTCCTATGGTCAAAAAAAGTCCAAACAAAGCCAAATTTGGTACAACAACCGTTTATTAACTGCTCTTTAAAGTCACACATACTGTAAAGAGCAGTTCAAAAATTGAAGGGAAAATAAATTAACTTTATAAACAAAACATGTCTTTGTTTTTAGACAAAGGAAACAAAGCCGCGAGACGTTTTCGTCTTGCGAAGCAAGCCCATAGGGAAATTTCGTCTTGCGAGGCAAATCGAAAACGGAAAAACCTTTCGTCTAGCGAGTTTTTTGTCTTGCGAGGCATTCGTCTTGCGAGGTACCACTGTATAACCAAAACAGTAGTAACAGTTAAAAACCCAACTCACAAAATCTGCAATAAGAAATGCGCAAGACCAAGAAAAGCCAAATATTCAAGAGAGAACAAAAGGCTCCAACCATCACCATCTGCAGCCAGTCTGGTGAGAGGGATGATTCCCTCCCTTGGGAGAGGAGGCAAAAGACTTCAGTGGACCCTGCCTATTCTTTCCAGCAGGAGGCATCCCCCCTATGAGGAATGTCATCCATCATTCTCAGGTAAAAACCCTGAAAGCTACTTTATTATCTTCCTTGTCTCAATTATGATGTTGCATTAAAGGGTTTTGAATATTCTTTATTGGTAACCTTGAAACATACTTGTATTCTATAAATCTGGACTCTGAAGGATGACTGATGTTCAGATGTACTATATTGTACTTTTAAAGCTGGCAAGAAGCTTCTTCTCACAGGGATTTCATTTGGTTGAAGCATTTTCATGTTATTACCGGTAGGTGTCAAGCAGACCTGTCATATTGAAAGGAAAAAGATGTCCAGATCTTAATGCCATTTCTTATAAATCTTTCAAATACAACATGAGTCAGAATCTAGCCAAATATAACCACTTCAGTGTCAGTGTTATTTAAGGGACACATTTAAGCAAGTACTTAAGCAGCAGTAGAGAATCATTTTTCTTTCAGGGGCTTCTGACACATGAGAGAAGACAACTGGGCTGCTTAGCATTCACTCTTGTGGTCGTCAAGAATAAACTTTTACCTGTTACTAAAAAGTGCCCAGGTGCAGAATCCATGGGTGGAACCCAGCATAGAGCTAAGGCAAACGTTTTATCAGCCAAAGGATTTCACTTTGTACAACAGGATGTTTCCCCCCTATTCCCACCATGTGCCCCCCTAAATCTGGAGATTTGGGGAATGGGGGGAGGAAAGTCCCATTGTACAAGCAGAAATCCTTATGCTGAGAAGATGCATTGGTAGAATACTGTGGGACAGTATAGAGATCATGAAGGAGAACCACAACTGCTGAGAACTAGGGGTCAGGGTGCTCATGCCTTCCCCCCCATCCAGAGAGCAGAAGGCAGATGAAAGTCATAACTCTATGCAGTTACTCTTGGTGGAATTTATCCTGGAGTGAATATAAATAAGATCAGGCTCTAAGCCTCTGTTGTGGAACAAATTACAGCAGGACACAAAGTCAAGGCAAGGAGCAGAAGATTCAACTCATTTTACTCAGAGCAGACACATGGAAATTAATGGAACTTTCTTAGGCATGCTCATTAATTTCAATGTGTCTACTCTGAGTAAAACATAGTTGAATATGACCCCGTACTGACAAGTTTCTAGTAAAAGAGCAATATCCAGTTATGCTAAGCTTTATGTTACGAATGTATTTTAAATGGACAAACAAACAAAATTCCCCTTAACATTACCGGAGTATTATCATCCAGCTCCACTATTTTATTTTCTGTGGGTGAGTGATCACAGTAGTCATTAAATTCTTTCTCCAGCATTTCAGTTTGTTTCAAACTCAGTGGCCTCCATCTTGACTTTTTTTTAGGTTTCGTTTCCCAAATTATATCAGAACTTGCAAACAAAATAAAGAATAGAACAGTAAACTTCACCCTGCCTGATAGTTATCAAACACAATATATTTTGCAGAAAAAATATATGAACAAAACTATCACCTGACAACCCAATAAATAATGATGTTTCATGATACCTCTGAAATTTATTTAACCTTGAAAATTGAGCTCTTTGTTAGAAGCAAAAAGAACTCCAGTTCCAAAAGTATCTCTTTAATCGCTAATAAAACTTTTTGGAAGCTCGAAAAATTATTGTGCATTTTTAGAGTACTGAAACTGATACAATTCTAACTTGCCCCAATTGAGGCTTTACTGTATTTATACTGAGCACAATCCAGTCACACTTAAGCATTTTCAAATCCTAATCATTTTGACAGAAAACTTAAGCATGTGTCTAATACTGTTCCACTGAAACGAATGATTACTTAGAGTGCAATACTGTACTATATGCACCTGCCTGGATGTAAGGTTATATTGAGATCAGAATAGAAATCCACTGTTAAGAATGTTTAACTGGCTGGATCATGCCCATATTCTTATGTTATATCATCTAGAAGCAGATTCACTTGAATCCAACAACATATGTAGCTAAAATGAAAACATTGTGTTTTTAAAATTAAAGCAACACTACCTTGTGATGCCAATGTATCCTACTTCCTGTTTTGAATAGTTATTTACTAAAGAAATCCCAACATCTTGTAATGATATAATGATTTCTTGTTCTGCCAGTTCAGCTTTTTCACTTTCATATGTTAGTTTGAAAACTTTTTCATCTTGAGTGAACAGAATAATTCGCTGCAAGCCTTCAAAAAATGAAACTAAATAAATAGTTTTGCTTCCCACTTGGATAGGTGTCATCAAGTCCTAAAATGGAAGACAAGCAAATGTTCATTTTCAAGACAACAGTCTCCGGAAAATCCTTTTATTCACCAAGGATTCTGTAGTTTACTGATACCATACACTGAGAGACTGCTTGGTTACTGTGATTGTTTTTCTTTGTATTTTACTCTGTTAATTCATTGTGAGGTGCTTTTATTTTCCTTTAATATCTTATTTTCTGAAGTTGGATTTTACTCTTGTAAACTGTGTTTAGATTTGTATGAAGGGTGGGTATAAAAATATTTGAAATTAATATATTTGCAAGTTTGGATACACTTACAATCTTTTCAAAAATGGTTCTGGCTTATCTCCATCTACTGTTAGGTATCAGCTGCTGCAATCCACATCTGACACAGCTACTGGTTATCAGTGCCCAACATGGCCCCAAATCAATCCGTACATAACTAAAATTATGTCACTTGATCCAGATGACGCCTTAACTATGCATCCTTCCCAGCTAATTGGGAGCTTTGTTTGTAGCTGGTTGAAACCACACTTTCTTTATTGGATGCATAGTGTGGTTTCAACCAGCTACAAACAAAGCTCCCAATTAGCTGGGAATCTTGTATAACCTTGTAGGTCAGGTTAGAGCTAATCCTGTGTAAGTCACTGCAAGCCATCTTACAACAAAAGGTATAGCCCAGATCCAATTGACTCATGGATTCTGTCTGTAGTTGCTGGATCTTTGCTCCTGACTATGCCAAAACATTTTAAGTATTAGATTCTTTGACTGTTAATAAACAACACTGATTTGAGCGTTATTAATAGTAGCATACATACATCTTTCTGAGTTACTTCCCCACTGCTCTTTCCACATTTCCATTTCAATGTTCTAGACCCTACAGGATCAGCCCATGTGTACAGAACTGCTTTATTAGGGGACAGAACATCTTCCATTGCATAGTGAGAACTGCAACAAAAAACAAGAAAAACATAGTAAATCACAATACTAGAAAGAGAAAGGATATAGGAGGGAACAGTAAAGAAGTAGAAATAAAGTTCTGTTGAAGTTAAAAACACTTAGCTGACACAGAAGGTCAGAGAGAGCCGGGAGAAAATGACCTGATCCATCAGGAAGGAGAGAAAAAACTGAAGGGGACTGTGCCTGCCTCCCAGAGTTCTTTGCTCTCCTGCCTCTGTCACATGACGAGGGTCATAACCCAACCCATTCAGGTCCTCAGTAACCGTTGTCAAATTTCTAGAAGGATGATTTTTTCCTGCATCTACCGGCCAGTCCTTGAGATCTTCATTGAAGACACTTCCTCAGGCTACTCAGCCAAGTGATGTGAGTTGAGTAGCAACTATGGACCTTTAGGCACCAAATGAAAACCTTTTTGCTTTCCCAGGTATAATATTAATTATAATATCTATTTTAGTGGTTTTAGCTTCTTACACCAAGTTATTTCCTATGCTTGCTAGATGTTGGCCTAAACTGCTCTGTTTATAGAGGTTTTAGCCGTTTTAATTTATTTAACATTGGTTTTAGTGTTTGTTTGTTTTTGTCGTTTAAAACACAGTGTTACACTTTGTAACGGTAATGGTCTGTAAACTGCCTATATAATTGTTTTCTCGGTTATATGGGCAGTATAGAAATGTAACAAATGTACAATAGGTTCTCCCTAGAAGTTTAACCTTCGCTTTTTGAATGGAATTCAAAAACCAGCATGCGTAAAGTGTCTGGGACTGGGGAAGATTGCTGAATTAGGTTCAGATGTTAAAAGCCATCAGAGACAGAACCAACTTCTCAAGTATCCTGTGGTCTTCTCTTGCTTTGCTAAATTGAACAAATAACTTCTTTAAGATACCCAATACCTGTTTGGCAGTGAAGCACTAGTAAGATAATACAGGAAAGAATTTGTATTATTGATTACCAGTATTTACTCAGATAGAATCATAGAACTGTATAGCTGGAAGGGACCATTAAGGTCATTAGTTCAATCCCCTGCAATGCAGGAATTTTTTACCCAACGCGAGGCTCGAACCAACAACCGTAGGATTAAGAGCTTCATGCTCTACCAAGACTGAGTTATCCAGCTGCAACTATGTGACAAAATCCTACAGTGTTCTGTGTTCTATAGAATTAGAAGGAAGTCTTGTATATCATGTGAATAAATTCTCTTTATTTGAAATAAGTTTTAATGGGCATTGTGTAATAAATATATTTCCATACCTCTGACATATGTAGTACCTGTATCTGACCCTACCAGGTTCTTGGTAAGTTAAAGATTCAGAGGAAATAAGTGAGACTGGTGGCAGTGGTGTGAGTTTAGGGGAACCACTGGAGAAGGAGCTGTGTTTTGTTATTGTAGAATAAATAAACCAACCCCCCCCTACCTTCACCACACGTACCTTTGCCCATATTCAATAATTTCTTCTTTGGTATGGTTAATTATCAGGAAGGGAGCTGCACCATCATGATAATTAGAGAATGTAATTGCTGTTGAATGTTCAGCTGGTGTAACATCCACAATAATGCCTCCAAGCTACCAGATATGAAAACAGTGCATTAAAATTGATTTTATTCATTAGTCTAATTTATTATCACAACAATTATGTTAGTTCTAAAAGCTGAATTAGTTTGGCATATTTTGCTCATTTGAAAGTATTCATTTGATTTCTTTATATGGAGCTGGTTGTTAGCCAAGGGAAGGACTTCTGGCAGTGCCAACGGAACATCCCCTTTCTCTCTTCTTCCTGTTCACCACTGCACCTTCCTTAAAACTGTTCTGGAAGTTCCCCCAACTCTCTGGTGCAAATTTGGAGCAGGTGCACAGGAAGAGGAGAAAGGAGAAGTTCCTTTGCACAAATGAAATGTAACTGAAATGTACTAACTGAATGACAGTCGTACCTTGGTTCTCAAACAGAATGCGTTCTGGGAGTCTCTTCGACTCCTGAAACCATTCTAAAACCAAGGCACAGCTTCCAATAGGCTACAGGAGCATCCTGCAGCCAATCAGAAGCTGTGCTGGATGTTTGGCTTCCGAAAATCGGAACACTCACTTCCAGGTTTCGATCGGGAGCTGATTTGTTCAGGAGCCAAGGCATTTGAGATCCAAGGTACGACTGTACTTTGTTGGCTTCCACTCCAAGTTAGTTAGTTGTTGGATTAAACTCCAAGATAGTTGCACTTAGTTTCCAGTGAAATCAATATGAAAAGATAGGTTATCATGACTAACTTACGTCTCAGTTGTTTCAATGGGAGCTAAATGCAACTATCTTGGGGTGGAATTGGGATCAAACTCATGGCAATCCCCTTCAATTCTATGCATTTTGGATAGAGGAAAAAGGTAGAACATGCATTTAAAAGTTATGTAGCTAGTAAATTATGCTACTCACCCTGTTGTCTAAATGTAGCAGCAAACAATTTTCTTGCTTATCAAACCGTATAATTTTTGGTGGAATGTCAGAATGTTCTACTCTAACACGTAACTTGCTTTCATTTTTTTCAGGCCAAAAAGGAGTGCACTGGGGAAGAAAAGGATAAATACATGATTTTGTAAGGATACACATAATGGAAGATAAAGAGCAGGCTCCAAAAATCAACCCTTTATCTTTTTTACCTTAATATTAAGTAATTTTAAGGATTGTGATTCTATTACTAAACATCATTTGGACATGGGAGATGAAACAATTATTTTAAATTTCAACTACACTTTCAGCTTTAGAAATCTGCATAGATCTGTTCTTTAGAAGATGAGTAAAATTAGTAAGAGTAAGGTAAAAACAAATGAGAAGGTAGATAGAGATAAATTCCATTCTCATGGAGCAGCTTATGCCTGGCATTTTGCTGCACAGGCTAGTACCATAAAACTAGAAGAAAACTACAAGAACACTAAAGTAAAAAATGTGGCATACTCACTCAGGCTTTCAGAAGCAAAGGGCATTGCCCTCAATCAAAGACTACATTTAATAGTATTTGTACAAATATGTGGACTGTAACGGCCATTTTAAGAATTGTTTACTCTCCGATGCTAACTCACTTTGAATGTCTCCCACAAAAGTCAAAATTTGCACTACTGCAATCACATCATCTCTGTTCTTCCACTGTATCACCTTGGTACCCTGAAATCGATCCAACTTTACTGACAAAATTACTCATCACTCTTGTAATTCCAACTGCACAAATCCTCTCCTTAAATGTCTAATCCTGTCTACTCCAGGACCCTACAAAACAATCTTGTCTCACTTTGAAAACCCCAGCTGGCCTCACCCCAGCTCTTCACTCTCTTATCCCATCACAAACCTCTGCTCATCCAGCTTAATCACCCTCAGCTCCCTCAACCCCATCCCTTGTTCTGTGCAGTCCACTGTGGCTGGAAGAACCCCCTAGAATGCCTTTGTGAGGCTACCTCTTAAACATTCAAATCTCTCCTCAAACCCCACCTTTCCTTCAAAGCCTTTGGTAAATAGCCGAATAACATGAGGTAGTCAATATGATGCCCTTCAAATGCTGTTGGATTTCAGTTCTTGTCATTCATGACCACTGGTCATGATTGCTTGGGCTGATGTGAGGCATAGTTCAACATTATCTGAAGCCATGTTGGCTACCTCTGTTCCACAGTAACTAGTGTAAGAACATGTAATAGAAATAATAAATTATTATTCTCTTGTTTACCCCTCCATCAATTTCCTTTCCCTTCCTTTGCTGCCTTCTTTGTGTGCATTTTTAAATTGTATGTGCTACGGGCAACAGACCTATTCCATCCTTTTAGGAAATCATCATGTACACAAATGGTGCAATAACAACAAGAGCCTTGATAAGTATGTGCTTACTTGGAGAAATGTAGTGACTTGGCAAGCACAACTATGATTTAGCCAAGGTTAAGTACCATTAAATACCTCAATTTCACCCATTTAACTTAGTTCAGTGGAACATAGAAGTACTTAAGTTTGACCAGACTGTTTTCATGTTTAGTTGCAATTTTAATTAGCCTGATATTTCTTTTCCCCTCAAACACTGCATTCATAGGAATTGCTGCCAATTACAGTAGTCATCACTTCCCATTTCCACAAACTAATTTTGCTCAAGTGAGTACACTGTCAAGAAGGGTCAGGACGGCTTGCAGAGACAACCAGTGGATTGAGCCTATTAACCCTTGGTTAATTTCTGATGTGTGAGAATGAATACATTAATGTCATTCTTTAGAGATGAACAAAATGGTACCAACACTTTGTTACAAATTGGTGCTTTAAAAAAAAGGTGGGGAGGGAGAACAAATGAACTGAAAATTAACCAAGGCTACAGAATCCTATATTGATGTTGATGAAAACTTGTCGTTTAGTCGTGTCCGACTCTTCGTGACCCCATGGACCAGAGCATGCCAGGCACTCCTCTGTCTTCCACTGCCTCCCACAGTTTGGTCAAACTCATGTTAGTAGCTAATGAAGACTAAGACAGAATAAATGTTGCTATTAACATAAGCTACTAACAGGGTGCTATATACAGTTTGAAGTGCAACTGTTTCCTTTGCTGTGTATAGCAAAGGAAATAGATAGGCAAAGAAAAAAGGATTTTAAACCTTCTATTTCAACATCATAATGTCAATGCGAAGGAATAAGGCCCCCGGCCCAGACATGGTCCCATTAGACCTTTTCCTGACTGATCCTCTTTGGTGGAGCGAACACCTGACTCCTGTATTCACCGCTATCTCCTCCGCCCTAGACATCCCCGACCCCTGGAGAGAAGCTATAATAGTTCCGATCTTCAAAGGCGGCCAGCCAAACATCGCTAGGAACTATTGCCCCATCAGTTTATTATCCATCCCGGGGAAAATATTTGCCGCTGTTTTATTGGAGGAACTTCTCTCATGGGTCCAGGAGAGGAATATTCTACCGCTGGAACAGATTGGTTTCCGAAAGTCAGCGTCAACCACGGACCACTGTCTAACTCTCTATCACCTTGCCAGTAAATACACTGCTCCAAGGCAAGGCCACCTATTTGCCGCTTTCATGGACCTGGAGGCCGCTTTTGATTCCATTCCTAGGCAGAGATTATGGTCCAAACTTGCCCATCTGGGAATTGATTCGCACCTCCTCTCCCTAATTATTTCCCTTTATTCAAACACCTCAGCTCGCGTCCGAAGTGGTCCAAACGGCTCCCTCACTACTCCATTTCCAACGGCCAAGGGCGTCCGACAAGGTTGTCTCTTGGCCCCTTTATTGTTTAATCTCTATCTTCACGATGCAATTTCCACTTTGAAGCTAGCATCTAAGTACCCTCCTCACTTAGCAGGCCACCCCGTTGCTTCCCTTTTCTATGCTGATGATGCCGTCATCTTATCCAGAACAGCTGCGGACCTAGCAAACGCAGTTAACGCATTTACCGCCTATTGTAAGGCGGAAGCTCTTAATATTAATTATAAAAAATCGAAAGTCCTCCACTTCACTCGTTCCCGCAAACTCAAACTGGAGCCGCTTAAGATCACAGGTGGCTACTTGGAAAAGGTAAAAGCCTTTAAATATCTAGGCGTAATATTCACTTATAATCTCTCCTGGACCACCCATCTTCAATCTGCCTCTCTTGCTGCAACCACGACCTCTAACGCCATTGTCCGATTTTACCACCAGAAGGGCGGCAAACACCTTCCAGCAGCAATTCAAATATTTAATGCCAAAGTTGTCCCTAAATTATTATATGGATGCGAAGTATGGACTACAGCAATATCAGGTAACTTGGATCGCCCACTTCATATGTTTCTGAGATCTCTTTCCGGCGTCCCGAGATGTGTCTCAGGTGCAGCCCTACGACTCGAGTTCGCCCAGTCCTCAATTGTTAAACGAGCATGGAGCCGAGCCATTTCCTACAGCTTCCACCTACTAACATCGGATGCTCGAATTAGAGGTGGTTTTTCCAATCTGATCCTAAGAGATATTCATAATTCCCCTTGGAAAACTACAATTAACCTCAAATTCCGCTCTCTTCTCAATTTGAACTGTAAAACTGTCCTTAGCTCAGAGTGTATCAGCCCGGCGGCCCTACCTCTAATCAAAAAGAAACTACAGCAACTTGACTTTTCTAACACAGCTTCCTATGCAAGAGGACCGTGTTCAGGCCTAGCCCTAGCTATTCCACCCCCTGAAGGGATCCCTCTATACTGCTTCACAATTTCTTCGGAGGCTAAGCGTAGGGCCTTTACCTGCGCCCGTCTCAACTGTTTTCCTACAGCAGTTCTGTCGGGTCGTTATTCCAGAGTTCCCATTGCAAATAGAACATGCTCTTGTAATGACACGGCCCTGGAGACTATGGAACATGTAATGCTCTTCTGTCCCAACTGGACAGATGAAAGATCTCGGTTTTTAACTCCCCTTGTGAATAAGCTTCATCTTCCAATCCAGCCTTGGATAGTGTCCCTCTTTCTGCAGGATTCTGAATGTTGGATTACCGAGATGACAGCAAACTTCCTGCTTAGTGTAATGAAGAGGAAAGCGGCACCAACTTCTTCTTTAACACCACAGCTGCAGTCGATACGCCGCACAACCGAACGAAGTTCCAAGTAGCCTTATTGTACAAGGACAATCGAGCTAGGACATATCTGAGGAGCTGAAGGACCCTTTAACGGTCCTCCTCCAGCCTCAGCAGTTTTTTTCTCGTTTTTTTTCTTTGTTTAAGTAATCGCCCAGGACGATATCTACCTTTACCTCCCCGCCCCTATTTTATGTTGTTATTTCAATGTATATCATGCTATGGCCACACGGCTAATGCAATAAAATAAACTGAAATTGAACCTTCTATTATTTTTAAGCTTCCATGGTGTAGTTCAGAATCAGACAACTTTAGAATGAGCAGCACTTTATGTGGTGAACTGTGTGTGTGATGGGAAGAAGAAATGATTTACAAGTGCCCCAGATACTAGAAGAAATTCAAAATAAAAAAGACCCCAAAAGACTTACCTGCTGGGAAATTATTGGTATCCACTTTTCACTGTCCTCTTCAGCTACTTCTAAAGTATGCATACTTCTGTTTGTGATCATAAAAAAAGGCGTGAAAGTCACTATTCTAGTGATGTTGAAACTGCTGTTATGTATAGTGACACCAACCTGGGAAAGACAAAAAATGTTTAGTGTACATCAGTCTCATTACTATTAAGGGTGCCCCCAAACTGTATGTGTGTAGTTATTGTTGTTTGCACAATCTGTGAACTTTTTTGCAAGAAAAATTGGGGGATACAATTCACACTGCATTCTACAGATCAATGCAAATTCTGTCATAAACATCCATATGATGAGCTCCCCAACACCACTTGGAGCAAATGAACATATATTTAACCACATGAAACTGCCTTACACCAAAGCATAACACTGGTCCATCTAGCTCATTATTGTCAGTACTGACTATACGGACTAGCAGAAACTTTCCAGGGCTTCAAGCATGATTCTGAGGGAGCACACAAAGGTAATCACACTAAGAGACAATTTCATCCAAAAATACAGAGACCAACAACTAGGGAGGAAGCAGTTGCACAAACAAGTAACTCAGAAAAACACTCCAAAAAGCAAGTGCCTGAGATAGAAGAAGCCAGAAAGGTAGCACAAGCTAGAAGTGAGACTGCTTTGGACAAAGACAAGAACAAACTGCCACTCCAGAGGTAGGAGACAGATCAGCTTCCTTTGAGTGAGGTTTCCTGCGTTTGAGCACTAGGAGGAACAGAATTCTGATTTCTCATTCAATGGTGAAGGGAGAATTTTGGGCACGTTTTGATTTAGTATGTTTAACAATGCACTGTCTGTGTCCCTCTGCTGTTCATTTTTCTCTGAAGACTCCTGAATTTCATCCACATTTTGGGTGGTGGGAGGAGTAGTCAGTCACAAAATGGAGTTTTGCACATATCTCCGGTTGCCACTCCATGGACCAGGAGAAAAGGCAGGCAAAAGCCTCACGCCAAACTTGGTTTGCCACACCATGGAGCAGGAGTGGGTGGGAAACAGAAGCTACACTCTCTCTCCTTGTCACAGCTGCAGACCAGGAGGCACTCCATCGCTGCCAAAGCAAACTGGAAGGCAGGCAGGCAGGCTTCAAGATCAAAGGCTAATAGAAGCAGCCAGGCAGGCAGTAACAGGGACACTCACTCCGTTGCCGGTGTAAAAACAGCAAACTGGGAGGAGGTGGCCAAGTTGTTTTTAAATCAGGACAGGAGAACGCAAACACCACACCACCAGTCACACAAGTAGTGCGCACACCAAAACGAAAGACAGAAATACAGTTGTGACCCCCCAAAAATGGCAGTGGCCGCAGAGGCTGCTGAGGGAAAGAAAAAGAGCGCGCTGGCAGTGGGCCGCTGCGCCTGAAGGTGGGAACGGCCGTTGGTGCTGCAGCAAGGGCACCGGTTCTGGAAAATTTATCAATGTAAGTAAACAACTAAGGAATAAAAGAAAGGGGGCTTATAAGCGAACAACCAAATGTAAAGAGCAACGGAAAGGGTTGGGGGGGCGGGGAACCACAACGCACAAAGAACTGTAAAACTAAAACGATGATAAGGTAAATCTAAAGAAAAAAGGGGGGTTCAGAAACTAGTAAAAAACTTAGCTGAGTCGGGAGAGCTGGGAGGAATGTACTGTCTGCGTCTAGACAGGAGGAAAAACTGAGTTCAGTCTGCTTCCCACAAGTCTTTGCTCCTGTCTAGTGTCTTGCGACAGGGTGGACACCCTTTCCACTGGACATGATGCCCCACAAACTAAAACATCTCGCCCAGTTCATGCAGGTGGCCAATGGTAAGAGAGCTGGCGATGTGCTTAGATGATGCCAATGCTACAATGCTGCAAAGACAGTCAGAATATTGGGCAAGCAGTAAAGAATGGATGGGAGAGGGACAAACCCAGCTTTTACAATGCTAGCCTCAGTTTGATCTTTGATGGAATAACTTATGCTTTGCTTGTAGACTGTTAAAGAAATCATATATCACATGTCATAACATAGCATGGCCTTTCTTTCAATTAAACATGCATAGACTTATGCCTACAATGTATTTAACAGTATTAGTTAAACCAACTCACTTGGTAATCGTTTATGTTGCCCTTACATTTAACGAAACCATGACTGCCAACAGTATCCAGAGAAAAGTGATCAGAAAGTTCACTGTCTGTCACCATAAGCTGAACCTGTAAGGAGAACATTTGTTATGCTCACTTCATTACAAATGACATTTAAAGCAAGGAAAAATACACTGGCTGTCATTTGAAAATGAATAATAGATGGCAGCAACTGGAACCTACATACTCCTGACTAGTGTTCCAGCCAGCCATGTCCTCTCATTCAGGACATTCAATTTCATCCTCTCTGGTGTTCTGCTGTCACCACAAAAGACACCAGCATTCTGTGAGCGCCGAGCATGGTCAAGTCCTCATTGGGTTCTTTGCGCCCTATGGGTTTTATGTACTTCTGCAAACCTTGGAGTTCCTCTAAGCATTATGATATTTCTCTCTTGTTTCTTAGTGGCTGTCATAATGAGCATCAGAGTTCACGCTTAACATACTGTATATGTAGTAAGTATTGTCTTCCAAATACAAGAACAGTTCTAGAGAATCTTTTCATCTCAAACCCTTCTTTATGCACAATAGATAGGTTTTTCTTGACTGGGAATAACTATGCATTTATTAATGACGTTATTATCTAGCATCTTCTCTTTTAAAATCTTGCAAAAATCCCCACTACCCAACTTATAAATATAAGAAAGTAATAATATCACTTATTAGTAGGAATAGAGAGCACAATATATCGTTTGAAATATACTGATGTATTCTATCATTAGTTTGTATTGCATGATAATAAGTTGAGGTAATAAAAGGAAAAATTGAGCTTTTCCTTTTCCCTGCACAGGAAAAATTGGGTGCCCTCCAGATGTTGTTTGGACCTCAAATGACATTATTCCTGAGTACTGGTGAAGCTGACTGGGGCTATGGGATTTGGAGTCAAACATCTAGAAGGCATCGTGTTGACCAGTCCTGGAATACTATATTGAGAGCTTAATGCATTGTATAACTTATTTTGACTCTGGAGATATTTAATTTTCTGAGATTTAAAACATTACCTTGTTGTTATGGTAAAAGTGTTTTGGTTGGAAAGAAAAAAGAAGTGGCATCTTGTAATCAGGTGGATGTTTGCGATGAATGCCATCAGCTTTGTACTGCAACATTCGACCAGTCTTATTTACCATCCAGTATGGACTGTGAATTGCTATAACCACTTGTCCCGTGGCATAGGTTATGTGCACAGCAATATCCAGTTCTGTCCTGTCAACGTCAGTGATGCATGAGAATGTGATGAAACTAATTTCTTGCTGATTCATTCGAGTGTAGTATTCAGCAGTCCAATTTTTACCAAGATAATTAAGTAAATGTAATTGCAGCTTGCTCTGATCTAATACTGCGTTATGAATCTGAGTTGAACATCCATTTTCTAGAGTATGGCAGGCTGTACTGTGTCCCTTTGAAAGAAAAGTTCAAAGATATGGTCAATACAGTCCTTAATTCAATAACAATTTCTATTCAAATACAAAACACATGGGGGAATGATCAATTATTTATCATTAGCTTCAACTATGTTTGAAAAGCCACAATAACAATGATATTGGTAACCATGTCATGTGTTCAGGTTTTTCCTTTGGACACCATGCCGTATCTTTCATATCTTTCTTGTTGGTATCTATCCTCCCAATTATACAGTCGTACCTCGGCTCCCGAACGCCTTAGGAGTCAAATTCATATGTTCCTGCCTGTTGTAGGCTCTGGGCGGGGGGGGGGGGCGTTACCCCATTGTCTTGGATGCCTCCTGCATGCAACCAGGTAAATCAAACTGTACACTAACAGTGGATATGAACCAGTTAGAAAGGAGGATTGTTAAGAAAGATTAGGCACTCCAAAGTCAATTTTGTACCCTTGGAAGCTAGTAACTGAATTCTAGACAAGAGATAGAACATTTTAGGATATCACCAGAATGCTTTATATTTATGGAACATGCACTGTGATGTTCCAGACAATAAAATAGTATTTTTATATACTTAGAAGAATTGGAAAACAAAAATTAGAGAAAACTACCTCTAAGGAATAAGCAATCTGATATGGAAGAAGATTGCGGAGAAGAACAGAAGGCCACAAATGAACAACATATGGTAAATCCCACTGATCATCTATACAAACTGAAGATATCAGAGTATCTTGCATTGGAACAATATTGATGATGAGTGGGTGGTTAGATGATTTTGTAGGCTGACATTTCTTCTGCAACACTTTGCCAAAATTCTTCACCATTTCATCAAAGCTAACTCCTTCACTTGATGCATACTCTCCGGAAGTTCCGCCTTCATCAGCTACTGGTCGAAAAAACAGTAGCGCTCTGTAAATGAGCACACCAATTATTATCCTCATTTCACTTTCCAGTTGAAAACATTCAGTGTGACACAATGACTCATTTAGATAGCATGTTTACAAGTTCTGCTGAAGTTAGTGATTATGTCAATGAAACATTCAAGAAATTAATAAAGAAATATTTACAAGAAATAAATAAAACAATCACAATCAATTTGAACCACATACCGGTAGTTGCTTGACAAAACTTTTAGCAGGTTGATTTGACAGGCATGTAGCACTTGTAGAAGCAGCCATAAAAACTTGTCAATTTAAAAGCGATAAAAGGAATACATCACTGAATGCTAAAATGTATTCTCCAGACACCTAAAAATTCTTTCAACAAGCTTTTTAGGTTAAGATCTTTCCCAGTGTCCAATACTTTCCAGAATCAGAATTGTTTTAAGATGTTTTTATTGTTTTACTTGTTTACCACCCTGGTCCTATTTGGAGGAAAGGTGTGATATAACTGTAATAAATACATACATAAAATAATCTGCAACTGAAATCTGTGAAAATTTGACTAGTGATGTCCTATAGTGAACTTTGACCACTTTCATACAACTGTTATCAAGGCACAGGCAGTTGTTTTTCTTTCTGCAACCTTGGCTGCTCACACAGGAAAAGGAGGAACACATGCTTTCATAGGAAGGTCACTGTGAGATCATTTGCTTTACTATCTTCCTTCCTGAGCTGCTCCAGTAATTTCAATGATTTTGTGCATTAAAATAAGCTCAGGCATCAGGGGAGAGTAGTCACAGTGCCAGTTTAAAGACCGCAATACTGACTGACACCAGCTTGTCAGTAAGCAAGTAAATCCACAAACTCAGATTTGGATGCAATGCTAACCCAATTCATGTTTTATCCATGCATAAAATGTTAACAGCAGGGCTTGAGGAAAATTTCAGTGGCTGTGATAGTTGCTCCAGGAACATGCACATTTGTTTGACAAGTTAGTTCAACTTCTCCATAGGTATGCATTGAAGAGATCGATCATTTCAATAAATCCATAAGTGAGTGGGTAATATTAAAGCGGAATCAAACTAGTGAGAATGTGAAACTTCAACCATGTTCTGTTTGGAAAGAATAAATTATGAGGAAGGCAGCATACCAATAAACAGTCAGTTTATCTATAGAATATTGCTGAAGCAATAGTATTAAACTATAACTATATACAGTGGTACCCCGCAAGACGAATGCCTCGCAAGACGGAAAACCCGCAAGACGAAAGGGTTTTCTGTTTTGGAGGCGCTTCGCAAGACGAATTTCCCTATGGGCTTGCATCGCAAGACGAAAGCCCATAGGGAAATGCTGGCGGTCGGGAGCAAAGACTTTCGCCCACAGCCGGCCTTCAGAAGAGGACCTCTTCTGAAGGCCGGCGAAGGGCAAAAGTCTTTGCTCCCCCCCCCCGCCTGCCTTCCCCCCCGCCTGCCCCGGGCGATTTTAAAATGCTGGCGGGCGGGAGCGAAGCGTTCGCTGCCGACCCCCAGCATTTTAAAATCTCCCCCTGTCCCGGGGAGATTTTAAAATGCTGGGGGCCCCAGCATTTTAAAATCTCCACGGGAAGCGCTCCCGCTGCCCCCGGACCTCTTTTGAAGCAAGCGGCTGCGGGGAGATCGCTTCTCTCCACAGCCGCTTGCTTCAAAAGAGGTCCGGGGGCAGCGGGAGCGCTTCCCGCTGCCCCCGGACCTCTTTTGAAGCAAGGGGCGGTGGGGAGAAGCGATCTCCCCGTGCTCCGAAGCCGGGCGGGGGGGTGGGAACACCTGCCCCAGCCACCCCGCTTCGGAACGCTGCTCCGAAGCGGGGTGGGGGGGCGGGAGCACCTGCCCCAGCCGCCGGGCTTCGTAGCGCTGCTGCGAAGCCGGGCGGGGGGTGGGAACACCTGCCCCAGCCACCCCGCTTCGGAACGCTGCTCCGAAGCGGGGTGGGGGGGGCGGGAGCACCTGCCCCAGCCGCCGGGCTTCGTAGCGCTGCTGCGAAGCCGGGCGGGGGGTGGGAACACCTGCCCCAGCCACCCCGCTTCAGAACGCTGCTCCGAAGCGGGGTGGGGGGGCGGGAGCACCTGCCCCAGCCGCCGGGCTTCGTAGCGCTGCTGCGAAGCCGGGCGGGGGGGTGGGAACACCTTCTGAAGGCGGGCGGGGGGCGAAAGTCTTTGTCCCCCCCTGCCTGCCTTCCCAGGGGCTTTTAAATCGCCCCGGACAGCGGAGAAGTCCTCCGCTGTCCGCGGCGATTTTAAAATGCCGCCCGCCAGCATTTTAAGATCGCCCGGACAGCGGAGAAGTCCTCCGCTGTCCCAGGTTTTTTTTGAAATGCTGGGGGTGAGAAGAAAAGCCCTTGTCCCCCCCCCCCCCAGCCTTCAGAAGAGGTCCGGGGACAGACTGTCCCTGGACCTGGTCTGAAGGCGGTTTCCCTAGGAACGCATTAATTGATTTTCAATGCATTCCTATGGGAAACCGTGCATCGCAAGACGAAAAAACCGCAAGACGAAGAGACTTGCGGAACAAATTAATTTCGTCTTGCGAGGCACCACTGTATTTTAAATTAGCTGGATGGTCAGCATTCATAAAATATCTAATGAAGTGAGAAAAATAAAAAAGGAAATTAAAAATCACCTGTAAGAGGTCAATGGTATGTTAAATTCATCCTCTGGTAGAGCCATTCCTAAACATTTTCCATCTTCAAATATTCTCAAGGGAATTGAAAAATGATTCTTTATCTATATGGAAAAACAACAGTGCGTATTATAAAATGCTAAAATGTCTCTTTTCACACTAATAAGCAAAGACCACCGCCAACAGAGGGCCTATTCAACTGTGCAAGAAGGCAAAAGGGTACTGCTCTCTTAAAGGTCTGTGCTACTTTAGTATGTGTGTGTTTGTTGGGTTGAAAGCACCTCTATATCAAAATGTATCTGCACATAGCAAATATAGCCTTACTCAGCCAGGCAATAGGATGAAAATGAAACTCTTGCTAATCTAGGTGGGGGGGGACGGACCTTTAATTTATGAACTCTGGGGCGTCATGTTTAGTGAGCAAAGCTTACCTGAATAGGAGAATGCACTGTTATCATCTTGCTCCCCTCAGTGGTGTCAATTTGGCAAACTACAGATCTCACAACACCAGAGTCATTGTGCCTTACTCTGTAAAGACTTCGTCCCACTTTTGTCAGAGGAATCTTTTCTGTAGTGGAGTGGTTCTGAGGAGCTAGAAACAGAAGGCAATACACTGACTTATATTGAAATGAAACTGCTGAAAACGACCTGAAAATGAACTGGCAAGCAAGCAGAGGTATCTATTTCTCTGAATTTGATGCATTTTCAGCTTTCATAAGTTAGGGGGCATCAAACTCCCACTAGATGGACTTTCATCCAGAGAAAAATATAGGCTGAAGTGAATGGACTGAGGTATTTTTAAAGTGTTTTTTTTAAATTCATTTTCTTCTTAGCTCTATACTCACACCAGTTGCTGACCCAGTGCTTTTTGTGAAATATTCTGTCCTTGTAATTGAAAGGATAGCTATTCACCTGTGCTGTTGCTATTTTTTAAAAAATCAAATCCGTGGCCACCTGTACTAGAAAGAAGAGCACCCTGCCTTGAAAAATAAAATTTGAAAATATCAACATGTCCATTAAAGGTGGGGTATTGTTGTGGGGAAAGTAGATAACATTTCCTATGTTCACTAATTTGTGCTAGATGCTAACACTTAGTCCATTTCCTGTTGTGTTAAAATTCCCAAAGCAAATTGCCCCTCAACTTGCTAACATACTCCTTTCACTTCAATCCAATTCTAGCTGTGCTTAGAAAAATACAAATCAAGAGATTCAATCACAGATCTCCAAAGTAAAATGTAATTTGTTCCTGGCATACATATGAATGTTCACTGAACTATCTGGGGGAGGATAGTCTGTTAGTGAACAATATGTTTGGTTGGATTAAAAAACATTATATCCAATGACGTAATATAGAGACAGGCCACATAAGTAGACATAACGTCCTTAAAAAGTTTATTTCAAAATTAAAATGTACTTTTTAAAGTAAGCTGTTAGTTATTACTTCATCACTATACCTAATGCAGAGCCATGAAGCTTGAACAAGCTGTGGGTGTAAAGGAAGCATTGGGAACATGCTCCAAGTGTACTCTTGATTTTTCCTTTCTGGTGCAATTTACCGTATTTTTCGCCCCATAGGACACACCAAGTTTTTTGGGGGGGAAATAAAGGAAAAAAAATGTATCCCCCCCCCCAGGCGCTTGTGGGGCCGGCAGCGGGGAGAAGCGCTCTTCTCCCCGCCGCCAGCCTTCAGACCAGGTCCGGGGACAGCAGTAAGACGCGCTGCGCCTCCCAGCTGTCCCCGGAGCTTGCGGGGCTGGCGGCGGGGAGAAGCACGCGTCTCCCCGCCGTCAGCCTCCAAACCACATCGGGAGACAGCAGGATGGCGGCGTTCTGCCTCCCCGCTGTCCCCCGACCTTGTGGGGCTGGCGCTGGGGCTCTCCTGAAGCCTGGAGAGCGAGAGGGTTCGGTGCGCACCGACCCCTCTCCAGGCTTCAGCGAAAGCCTGCATTCGCCCCATAGGACGCACACACATTTCCCCTTCATTTTTGGAGGGGAAAAAGTGCATCCTATAGGGCGAAAAATACGGTAACACTTTTTGAATTTGGTGCCTTTTCCTCTCACCACAGAATTCAAAAGACGCCAAATTCTACCAGTGGCTGGAAGGGAAGAATCAGGAGTGCACTTAGAGTGTGTTCCCAATTCTACTTTTAAATTTGGCCCTGGTTATAGGCATGAATAGACAGGCCCCGGCAAGCTTAATAAGGTTTGTGGACTGGAGTTTCCACTGCTGACCTAACACTAAGCAAAATTTCTTTATTTATAGAGACCAAATAATACATACTATGCCTACTTACTGAGCCAGATGTAGAATACTCTGCTGCTTAGGGTAGTCATTGCTGTAAACTGGTCTTGATCACTTTTAGTTCTGACATACTCCATACTTAGACTTTGCCCATCTTCAAGATGAAATGAATTCCCCTTTGAGTCAACATTAAGAACATTGAAGGAGTCACTAGGCAAGACAGTGGTGGGGACTCCTAAGGAATTCATTAATACAAAGGGGGCCTGGTCTTTTTTGGAGATTTCTGAAGTTTTTGAAGCTGCTTCTGCAAATGCCTAGCCAAAAAAAGAGATGTGAAATAATGAATTAACTAACAACCTTTTTTTTAAAAAAAGAAAGACCTGAAGAGCAGATTCGTAAGATAGATGATGAACACACTGGATGGGGTAACTTGCTCATCACGTGACAGAGGAAATTGAGCCTGCCTCCCACAATTCTGTGCTCCTGCCTCCGTCACGTGATGATGGAATTACCCAATCCAGTGCCTTCATTGTCCACAACAGTAAATTGAACATATTACTTTATTTAGGTCACAGATGCAAATCAAAGTCTTATTACCGTGCCGAGGTTACTCAACATTAGTAGACCACATTTGGACAATGTAATGTTCAGCTGATCTTGAGAAAAAATAGTTATTACTGTCTTGTACTCTGGGACTTTGTATTGTTCTTCTTCAGCAACTGATTCAACTAAAGCTTTCTTGGCTTTCTTCTTCATCTTTAACAGAAAAAGGGGAGGGGAAGAGAGGAGAAATTAATACTAGATGTAGAAAGCTGATGATGCCATTTAGAACATTTGCAATATGGGCACAGCAATCTAGACTCTTGGTATGTTGGATACAATGAAGGTGCCCCTCTACCTGCTTTTGCTGAGCCTCAGAGGTGGTGTGTGTGTGTGTGTGTGTGTGTGTGTGTGTGTGTGCACGTGTGTGTGTGTGTGCTCTAGTGGCATAAAGGGCTCCGTTGTGCACACTGAAAATGTGGGCAGGCAGAAGCTGTTCTCTCCTCCATGGCTATGAGTTTGAAATTAAGTCCATACATAACTTTTCAAGTATCTGTGAATCCTAAAGACTAAAGATAGTGAAAGAAAAGTGAAAAACACATTAAATAATAGTCTGGCTCATAACCTCAGTTCCAATTAATTAATTTACTAGAAAAGCTCAGCATCTTGACAGGTATGGTATGTGTGGAGAAGCAGAACTAATATTGCAGGGCCCCTACTGCATACAGTGTGCAGTGTGTCTACGCTACATGAAAGAGGAAGGACAGAATAAAGTATGATAAATACATAATTCCTGAGTTGCAGCCTGGCAAATGACATGAAGTAGACTGAAGCAGCAAATTTTCAGCGTAACTCTTTCCAGCCTAAAACAGAACTAGGTCAGGTTCCTCAGTACATAGTAATGGATGCAGCTTTAAAACTGCTTCAAAGACAGGCATGCGTTTCCATGTTTTACTTCTTAAGTGAGGATATATTTCTACCCAGTGACAACAGGTACAAGACTATTGTTCTCATATTATGAAGAATTTTAAGTACCGTATTTTTTGCTCTATAAGACTCACTTTTTCCCTCCTAAACCGTAAGGGGAAATGTGTGTGCATCTTATGGAGTGAATGCAGGCTGTGCAGCTATCCCAGAAGCCAGAACAGCAAGAGGGATTGTTGCTTTCACTGCGCAGCGATCCCTCTTGCTGTTCTGGCTTATGAGATTCAGAATATTTTTTTTCTTGTTTTCCTCCTCCAAAAACTAGGTGCGTCTTATAGAGCGAAAAATACGGTGTATGTGTTTGCAGGATCACAAATATGAACTTGTTTATGTTTTTATTGTTAAATCATTCTGATATGTTATATTGGAAATGAGTAATAAATGGAAATAAATAAGTATTTTGAAATATTATATAAAATGGAGAAAGAAGAACATCTATTCAAACATTAAAGTCCATCTATCCTATACCAAAATGAATTTGTATTTCTAAAAGTATACCTTCAATTCTAGAACCCAAGGTCTGAATTCATCAGTGTTTTCAACTTCCAGTGGTTCAAGTAATGGTTCCCAAACACCAAACATCTCATTGTAATAATGTACCTAAAAATACAAAACATAATTAATCTGTACAATGAGTGATATCCATTTGTAGCACGTAATGAAAATGAAAAACATTATTAAAAACTCAATGGACTATTATTGTATGACAATCACTATTCCTATATTATTAATTTGCCCAACTGGAGGAAAAACTTTAGAGAAGCCTTTCAAAAATTTTAATGTTGGTGACACACTTTTTATACATACATCGTTTCGTGATACAGTAATTCAGTTTTAATAGCAAACCGGAAGTTGAACTAATCCCTTTCGAGCCCCAGGAGAAGAATTGGGAGCATTTGTGTGACACACTACACACTGCAGCCAACACAGTTTGGAAAGCTCTGCTTTAGAGTAACACATTTGGTTTTAATTATATCCCAAAGCACTAAAATATCTTAAGAATAAGTTGATTCTAAAAAAGACATCCAGCAATGGCCATGCCTACAGAAGCTTCCCAACCAGGGGCTTCCCAACTCATGGAGGCTGAGCTGTTTTGGGGCCCCTCAATGTGCAGGGTGCTGGTGCTCTGGAACGTGCCACTGTGATCATCCTTCTCCTGACCGCGGTGTGCTTGGGCGCCCAGCTTAGTGCAGCGCCCAGCCTCGCACTCATGGGATCACCACCTTGTCATGGTGAATGGGCTTGCACGCTTCTGTTATCCCTGTGAGTGAAGCCATCGGGAGTCTCATACTCCCAGTAGAGTCACCCACTGCAGTAAGGTCAAAGGGGAGGAGCTAGAAAGAATGATCCAGTAAGTCTTCAATGGCAGAAGAGGCAGAAGATAACGAGCGCTATGTGACAACGGCTGTGAAGGCGGATGAAGGATACAGCAGATAAGAATCTACCGGTCATTGTGATACTCATGCCATCGGAATAGCGCCTTACTGTGAAGACTGTGTGTTGATTAGCATGCACTGATCTTCACACATAAAACAAATTCATACATAGGTATTTTCAGGGGCAGAAACCCCACACCCTCCCAATATGGCGGGGCGCTCTGCTGTACGCCGCAGTGCCCGGTTTTCTCTCGACTGTGCAATGTCACAAGCACATGTCACATGTGCGTGTGAGTCACAAGTGTGCCTCACACACGTGACAATGGGCCCTCAATCTTCAGTGCAAGGTGGTGCCACTGTTCTCAACTAAATCCTACCTGTGAAAGCGGGTGGGCACGTTCACAACACCACACTATATTTCAAGTTATAACCCCAGCTTGATCCCTCCATGTGTTTTCAAGGGGACAAGGAAATATGTGAAAGATACTCTAATGCCATGTTGCCCTAATGCACCGAGACATCACAATGACCTATACAACTGCGTGATACCTTGAATCCATTTTTTTTCTGGGCAAGAAGGATACATTGCAATGTGGTATCTGAAGGCAGAACTACTAAATACTGTGTTTTAGATTATTCAGTAGCCATCTGGTGCCAAAAGGCTACCAAATTTGAAATGTTGTGGGGAAAGCTGAACTCTTACTAGCAAAGTAGCTAGGCAACTATTACACCCAACATGCAAATACTGTTTCTGCGTAGTGGACACAATTCACAAAACAGCTTTAAATGTCTGCCTTTTTCTTCCATAACAGAACAAAACTCTACCCACCTCTAATTCAAGACGAGAAGAGAGATTGATCAGACTACTCCAGTTTCGAACTTCTCCAGAAAATGATGACTTTGCTAATAGCATTGGCACTGTTTTGTGGCCAACCCCAGCTTCAAGGGTTATGACAACAGTTTCAATTCTCATTTTCATCGTCTCTCCTGTGGGGACCAACTCAATTACAGAAGCAGGATCTTTATTTTCACTTGACTCTTCAAGAAACCACATTTTTAGATTTTTAATATTCTTCTGATCCCAAATATCTGGAGGTACTGGACTAATGTCTTTCTCTGTAGTCTCATTTGTTGGGAAGAGTGCTGATGTAATGGTTATTACTGTATTTAAGATAATTGGCGTCACCTAAGTTTAAAAAAAGATTATTCTCAAATGAAGAACTATGTATTTCTAATTTGACTTAGTGAATCAAGAAACCACTACATATTAGAAGAAATACAAATATAGTATTATTATAGGTATACAAATAGGATTATATGTTTGAAATTGGCAGTGGAAGGACTGAAACAATGTAATACTATCCTCTGAGTAACTTATTTGTTCAGTTTTCCAAGGGACGTCTTAGTCTTATGATGGATTCAAAACTTGAAAAACAAAAAAGTGTAAGGACATGTATAAAATGGTCTGTAAAGGCAAAAAATACCATCTTTCCCCCCAGGGATGAATCCAGACACAATTTTAAATGTACCTTAATTGTGAGGGATTTAATTGACAGATCAGCTTTCTGAGGATCTCCACCTGACTGTATCATCTCAAAGAAGAGGTCACAGGGCTGCAATATCTGGATATAAATCACAATAAATTGAAACATATAAATTTGCCAGTTAAAAATGTTTTCTAAATGCACAGTGAATATCATATACATTTCCTATGCAAAACAGCAGTCTGTGAAACAAATGCAGGCACCCTAACTTGTAAAAAATTTGACAAATTTCTTTATCTATGGGTAGTTGCCTAGAAGGAAGGGAGATACAAGCACATAACATGGTGCTGTTCAAGCAAATTCCAGTTAGATTGAGAATTTTTTTTTAAAGAAATTGTTATTGGTTTTTCCATGTATACATCCTCTAACAATATTTCTCCAAAATTTTTCCATATTTCCCCCCTTCCTGCCCTGGACTTCCCTCATATTCCCATTTTGTTTTATTTCCATATTACTCACCCTGCGTGTTGTTTCCCAAAATTTTCCCAATATAATCTTACTTTCTGTTATGTTCAATTGTGTTTGTTTATTCAAACCCTGCCAGTAAGTCCAATTCTTTATGTTGTTTCTCCATATATGTTGTAAATGGTTCCCATTCTCTTTTAAAGTCTTTGTTATCCTTTCCATGTAATTTATCTGTTAATTTGAGCTAGACTGAGAATTGAACACGCAGCACCAAACTCATGGTCTGCAATGTGGGGGCAAACTCAGAACAAGTAAGTGCAACTCCCGTCAGCACTATACAGTATGCATGATAAAGTGTAACCTTATCTATATTGTAATCAAATAAGGTTGCACATCTCCGCAGAAGTCACAGTGTTCAGGTATTGCCCTTACAGTGACCAGTAGCAGTCAGTGGGGTGGTGGTGTTTACTCTTATCACTAGCTTCACCGCAGAGTGATGAGGTGCAAATGTAGCAGCAGGACTGCAACATTCACGCCCCTCCTCAATTGCAGTGATAGGAGGTCAGATAAGGACCACTGAACTATGGGTCACTATAGAATGTAACTATTGTCTTAAGAGACTAATATTACTCATTTATGTTGCATCCTGTTATATACCATAAGCACAGGTTTAATTTACATCTGCATAGCACTGCACATTTCTGCCTTCGCTATCTTATAATCTTACCGTAGTAATACTGCCCTTTCTCATTTCTGGAAGAAAAGGGCAGGCTTTCACCTTTATATCTTTAACAGCAGCTGTCATTTTATACATTTCAGGGCCGTATTTCATGGAGACTTCACACTGTGCTGTAGCCACCAGTGCAGGAGCATCACTTCTTGTTAAATCGGCCACAAACACAATCTCAGGATTTTTAACGACGACATTTATTTCCATTGTGGATACCGGTTGTACAGAAACTAAAAATGCAACATTTAGTACAATTAATCCAATTTTACTTCACAACCATCAATCCATCTCTAGTTTTTGCTTTTAAGTAAAAATGATGATAGATTCCAGTGTTTCTATTTTAAGAGTGACCCTGCTGAATCAGACCAAAGGTCTATCTTGTCCAGCATTCTGTTTCCCCCAGTGGCCAAACAAATGCTAGACTATATGGCCTGTTGTCACAGTGAGTGATCAGTTACCATTAAATCTGGAAAGATCCCCCTCTGCCCAGCAGGGGAGGCTGTACAAGGGATTCTCCTCAAGAAGCCCTTACAGAGTTTGCCCTCCCCCTCATTGCAGGAGCATTTCGCCTCTGGTGCCTGGATCTTCAACCAGAATGCCAATCAAGATAGAGCATCCAGTATAGCTGTCCATTATTCTACTTGGTACCCCCCAAATCAAGATCAACCTCTCAAGGTCCCATTACTTTGAGACACTGAATTTCCTGCAGCTGCGTAGGACCTTTGTTGAACTAAGGTTCCAACAGATGCCCTCAACATATTTAGAGGGGAGATACCTGGGAATTCCCTATATGGAACGCGAATGCATTTATGGATGCAATCAGTTGAAGGATATCATGCATTACCTGCTGATGTGCTCCTTATATACAATGCCCAGGTAAAATTCTTAATCATCTATTCTTAATTGCTTCTCAGGCCGACCCCCCCATGAAGTGACAGTCGAACTCTTAGCTGAAAAAGGTCTTCAAATTACACATTTGGTAGCCAAATTTGCTCTGGCAGCTAAGAAGCTCCGTTCTAGATATGCTAATGCTTCCTAATTTTAAAACCTTATGCTGTAAACTTTTACAGGTCATGTTGTGTGATTCCAGAGGAAAGCCTTGTTCTTATCCTCTGCTGTACATTGTAAAGGCCTCTGGCTATATACGGTGAAGGTCCTCCGTGAGTGTCTGGACGCGGTTGGAGGATGGATGGCTGCTAACAGATTGAGGTTGAATCCTGACAAGATAGAAGTACTGTTTTTGGGGGACAGGAGGCGGGCAGGTGTGGAGGACTCCCTGGTCCTGAATGGGGTAACTGTGCCCCTGAAGGACCAGGTGTGCAGCCTGGGAGTCATTTTGGACTCACAGCTGTCCATGGAGGCACAGGTCAAATCTGTGTCCAGGGCAGCTGTTTACCAGCTCCATCTGGTACGTAGGCTGAGACCCTATGTGTCCACAGACTGTCTTGCCAGAGTGGTGCATGCTCTAGTTATCTCCCGCTTGGACTACTGCAATGCACTCTACGTGGGGCTACCTTTGAAGGTGACTCGGAAACTACAACTAATCCAGAATGCGGCAGCTAGACTGGTGACTGGGAGCGGCCGCCGAGACCATATAACACCGGTCTTGAAAGACCTGCATTGGCTCCCAGTACGTTTCTGAGCACAATTCAAAGTGTTGGTGCTGACCTTTAAAGCCCTAAACGGCCTCGGTCCAGTATACCTGAAGGAGCGTCTCCACCCCCATCATTCTGCCCGGACGCTGAGGTCCAGCGCCGAGGGCCTTCTGGCGGTTCCCTCATTGCGAGAAGCAAAGCTACAGGGAACCAGGCAGAGGGCCTTTTCGGTAGTGGCGCCCGCCCTGTGGAACGCCCTTCCAGCAGATGTCAAAGCGATAAACAACTACCTGACATTCAGAAGACATCTTAAGGCAGCCCTGTTCAGGGAAGTTTTTAACATGTGATATTTTACTGTATTTTTGGTTTTTATGGAAGCCGCCCAGAGTGGCTGGGGAGGCCCAGCCAGATGGGCGGGGTATAAATAATAAATTATTATTAATTATTATTATTATTATTATTATTATTATTATTATTATTATTATTACAATACACTGATATTCTATTCTACTAGCCTTTACTAGCTTAGAATAAAATGGATTTACTAATGTGAAATAAAGACTTGTTTTGCTTTAGTTTTCACCATGACAACCACAGATTGGGATTCCAATGCTATGCAGAGGTAAGCCCCACTGGATACAATGGGGTTACTTTCTGGAAAGCAAGTAAAAGTCATCCTTCCTGATTTAATATGCTGTATACACACAGAGAAATTACAAAAGCCTACTAATTTGTTCTCAGACAGCTGGGAGGAAAACAACATTTTTTCCAAAGCCATACTGTCAGGATAAACTACAGCACCACAACAGATTTGTTTTTATCAAACAAAATACTGTTTTTTTCTAATTATTCTGAAACTACATAGAGGGAAAGAAGTTTGGAATCCAGGGAGGGAAAAAGGAGCAAATGAACAGAGAGAAAGGAACGCTAATGGGATAGAAGAATGGGTCAGCTTCAGGTGTCAGTTGCCAAATAAGATGTGGTTAGACTATATAGTCAGAAACTCACTCTAAATTCAATTCAATTCAAATTAACTATCACATAATTTAGCTATAAAAAGCAAGTTATAGAAAGATTTAATTTAGCAGTAAAAGACCAGTCCTTTGATGATAGAATCATAGAATTATAGAGTTGGAAGAGACCACAAGGGCCATCGAGTCCAACCCGCTGCCAAGCAGGAAACACCATCAGAGCACTCCTGACATATGGTTGTCAAGCCTCTGCTTAAAGACCTCCAAAGGAGGAGACTCCACCACACTCCTTGGCAGCAAATTCCACTGTCGAACAGCTCTTACTGTCAGGAAGTTCTTCCTAATGTTTAGGTGGAATCATAGAACTGTAGAGTTGGAAGAGACCCAAAGGATCATTTATTCTAACCCCCTGAAATGCAGAAATTACAGCTACGGAATCCCTGACAGATGGCCATCCATCCTCTGATTAAAATCCTCCAATGAAGGAGAGTCCACCACTTTCTGAGGCAGTCTGTTTCACTGTTGAAGAACTCTTACCGTCAGAAAGTTCCTCCAAATGTTTAAGATCGTTCTCACTATTAAGATGTATATCTCATATTATTTTTATCATACATAAGCCTTGTGGTACTTTAAAAATAAAGACTTAGGTTTTCCTCCAAGATAGATAAAATGTAAAAGTAGAAATACATGAAAATAAAAGGGTTGGGGTGTCATGTAGTGACTTTAACATATACCAAGTTATAACCGAAGGGAGAAATTCAGATAGACGGTGATTCTATTAGGAAAGACAGAAAAGCAACATTTAAGCCCGTATCTACAGTTGTGGAATACTCTTCCAGCAGAGATTTGGCAGACATCCTTGCTTTTGACTTTCATGTGTCCCTTGAAGACCTTTTCATGCTAACAGGCAGGGCTTTTTTTTCCAGTTGGAACTCATGAGAACTCAGTTCTGGCTCCTCTCAGATAGGCTCCATTGCCATGCTAAGAGAACGAGGGAGGCATTCATGATGAGTTCCAGCACCTCTTTTTCTAGAAAAATAGCATTGCTAACAGGCCTTTGCAGCTGTTTAAATTGATCAGCTAGTCACTTTAATGATTATGTGTTTTGTTTTTAGTAGTGTTTTATGTTTTACTGTTGTACACCACCCTAATATTTATGATATGGCAGTACAGAAATACTTATAATTAAGTAGGTTTTCAGTCTGCACCCGCAGTGTCCTGGTACTGATCACTTACCTTGTTCCTTCACAGCCAAAGTTTGCTTGAAGTTTTTCTGTGCAGCAGCACTTTCAGCAGTAGCATTTAGAAATACATCCGCAACAGTAAGAAGAAATTCTATGCTAGCACAAACATATGTCTCATTAACAAATGTGTCAAGAACAGTGTTGCCATCTCTCGCCTGCTTATAAGATATATCCATCATGACTTTCTTTTCAGATTCACGCTTCATTTCTACCATTCTGAAAGAGAGGTTAGTAGAGCAAATACTATAATTAGAAAAGGATTACATTGCCCAAGTGTTCTTAATGACAATAACCACTTTGGTACTAATAAGCGCTGGAAGTTTGCATTCAGCTCAGTTTCTGAGAGGGGTTTGCATGGGTTAATACAGATAAGAGTAGGGGATCTCCAGATTCCCAGACTACCCCTGTAAGTTTATTGCTATGCTGACTTCTCTCTCTCTCTCTCTGATGTTTAGATGGATAAATCTTAGGTTGCATCCAGGTTACAACTTCCTGCTCCTCCTCAAATTCCTTCTCTGAACCTAGAGGTGAAAGGAATTTATCTTCTGAGAACAAAGGGGCAAGCATGGCTTCTTTTGTTTCTTTTGTATATAGCTAGCTTCAACTAGACAGTACAGAATTCCTTCCCTATCAAGAATGTACTTCCTTTAATAAACATAAGCTGTTTTATTTTATACCAAGTCTCAGTCAAAATACCTTTCAGCTAAAGGTGTGCTCCAAGCAAAACTTCAATTAACTAAAGTTAATTTCAGTTGCTGCATACAAACTCTATATACTAACAATATGAAAGTGGGTATGTATTTTATGTACTATCGCTATAGTGTCATAAACTAGAATTTAGTATTCTTTTATTTGTTTTTCTTTTGATTTAATAAAATAAAATTGAGGAAAAACCAACCTTGGTGTAGCATTCTGGACTGTCTGTCGTTTATCATCTAAAGTGCAGTTTGTTAATTTGACTGAGGCATTCATTGACCCATCTGACAACATTTTGACAGCAGCTGATATTAACAACAGTTTAAATTCTGCAAGTTTCAAATGACCATCTCGTTCACCCTGATTTGTAGGCTGCTTTGAAAAGAAAATGCATAGTTTAATGCATGATATAAAGAAAATGTTTCTGCAAAAATACAAATTCTGTTACTGCAATCAGATCAAAATTAAATTAGTAAATCATATAATGTTGGACTGAAAGAATTGCAACCAGAAGGAGTTTACTTAGAAATGCTGTTTCACAAACTTTTGTGCAAGTCACTTGCACAACATATATGCCGTTGTACCAAAGTATACCCATGGCTTCTTGTTCATACAATGGCTTCTTGTTCATACAATGGCTTCTTGTTCATACAATGGAGCAAAGGCTCCATTTAAAAATAAACATTAATGGCCAGGACTTATGAAGAAAATAATAATGAAAAGTTCCCTATTGGGATATGCTTGCTTTTGTCACAATATAAAAAAACCTGCTAGTTTTAAAACACTTCAATACTCTGTTCATTTTTATTTTTACTGGGACTGTGCCCCTGCTCGCTCTGCTATCCTACCTGCTGCCATTCCCTCCATAGTGACCATTTAGCTTGTATTCTGGTGTATTAACAAGAGTGCTGTAATGTTGACCAAGGGCAGGCGCCAAGGCACCACCTGTCTGCTTGATCCTTGCTCATCCCGGCTCATAAAAATGAGCCAGGCAGGACTGAGCAATGGGCACCATGGGGTGGTGAATGCTTCCCTCTGCAAGGGAGTCTTCCTGGACCCCCTTAAATAAGTGGTTATTAAACCAATTATTGCCTAGTCTCAAATCTTCCATTCCTGAGCAAAGTGATTGAGTGGGTGGACGCTTAACAACTCCAGGCATTCCTGGAGGATGTGGACCATTTGGACCTCTTCCAATTGAGATTCAGGCCAAAAGAACTGAACTGCTCATTTCATGCAAAGTATTCCCAGTAACCCCAAATTTTATTTCTGCTCAATTGGCAGCATCTAGCTGCCACTTTAGTACAAACCTATAAAATATTATTTTCCAGGTTTGAAGGTGTAGTTGTTTCCTCCCATATCTCTAGCCAGTTGCAGAAAATCTGGGTCCAACCCACCAAGTTTATTTTATAGAAAATTATGTTTTCTTTACCTGGTTGGAATTTGGACTGTACAAAACTAGAGTCAGGGAATCAATCTGGAAGTCCAGTTTCAGTACTGTTTTAGTCTTAACTGAGGAACGTGCTTCTACAACAGCAGATGTCACTATTCTTACTCCAGCTATAAACATTAGGAACATAAGACACAATTATAATTACCATAATAAGAAAAAAGAAAAAGTTATAGTCTCTAATGCACTGCATTTTGAAAGAGAAGAAATGTAACTAGATGAATGTAAATAAAACAATTTTGCCATCAATGACCATCACCAGAGCAATATGTTTGCCAGACTGACAGTTATGAAACACTCTGCTTAACACATGGTTATTCAGTTAACTGATTTTGTATAGGCTATAGGGTTCTTAAGGTTGTTTTCCTTACACACAACAGGTCCAGCCCATACTGGACTCAGGTGGATTTAGTTCCCCCCGATCTTGAAGGAACTTTTAAGCAGCCCATTTCTGGAAGCATGTTTTGCCAAGCTAGATAAATAAGAAATACACAGCACCCACCCACAAGCAAAACATGTGAACATGGCAGAAAGCTTCGGCACATATAGTATGTGGCCCTGGGTCTAGGATAATAGACTGGAGACACACCCTTCAGATAACCCCAAGGGACCCTGGCATACTGGACCCAGCAGGGATGCTCCAAAGCTGACCAGAACCAATAGGGAGGGTTATCTAAGAGGAAGAACATTCTGCAGTATTTGCCTCCCAAATGCCACTTCATCAGATGTACACAAAAACATTTTATAATGGTGAGTAAACATACTAGGTTTAGTCCATGCAATAGCCCTACAAACCTAATAAAGAAGAGAGTGAATGGAAAAGGCCACAGCTGCTGCAACTGCTTTATCGTAATTCCATGGTAAAAAGGTCACAAATGATTTAGTTTGACTGAAGGGACAAGTCTGGAAAATATAGATTTTTAAAAGGATTCCATGACATTGATGTGGTGGATAGAGGAAGGGCAAAAGATAGGAAGGATGAGCTCCTCTTGGTGATGGAAAGAAAAACTGACCTTTTGGATGAAGGAAGGTACCTCAGCACTACTCAGGTTTGAGAAAGGTGTGCAGGTGTTTTGCCACAAACAGAGCATTCAACTCAGACATACTCCTTTGCAGATGTCACTGCCATGAGGAACCAAAACTTAAAACCATGTACAGAAGAACTGATAGAGAAGGAGCATCCATGGCAAAGAATGAGAATGAAAATTTTGGAATAATTCCATATTGGTCTATAGGAGTAAAAAGGTTAGCAAGTGATGATGCCCACCAATCTGCATACTTTTTTGTGAAGTATAGTTATAAGGGTGTGGGTACTTCAAACAGCTGTTTGGAGAAGTGATTTAAGGCAGCTTCCTTGGTTCCAAGTGGGAACGCTGCTTCTCCTGCAAGCAAGTGAGCAGCAGTGGAGGGGAGGGTGGGGAGACTCTTCCCATCCTGCTGCTTCCACTTGCCTGCTTGCAAAAAAAGCATATGAACTGTGCTTGTAATAAGCACATTAACTTCAACTCATCTGCTGGTTAGTGGGCATTAAATCCTGATGCCTTGGCTGTGTAATCCTGTTCTCTGCGGGGAGCAGGACACATAGCCAATGCAGGATTAAACCCTGTCCTCCTGCCCATCAGTTGACATCACCAGTGATGTCAGCTGATAGATAGGTGGGTGTGCAAGCTGAACTGGAACCCCTGGTGCGCCAAGACTGGCCCATAAGATAGAGGTTCCTCACTCCTTATCTAGGACATCATCAAGGCATAGGTGTTGAATGAACAAAGGTAGAAGCAGCACAAGATGCCCTTATGGCTAAGACCACTGCCTCATGGGCCCACCATAACCCAACACCTGCCTTACCTTCAGTCAAAGCACAAAACTGGGCTTGAATTAATTATTAAATTCAATCATTTATGGAAAACCAATCTTATTAAATCAATTACAGGAAATAAATCATTTCAAGAAGAAATTACTCTGGGGAAATCAACTGAAGAAATTACAGCAGGAAAATTAATTAAGCTATCAACCAGCAAGTATTAGCAAGAGGAAACAATCACAGACTAAACTGAAGTGATGACTCCAGGAAGGGGGGGAATCCCTTCCCACAAAAGGAGGCAAACACACACAAGCCACACAAAACAAATCACCTGTCCTGAGCACACACAGCTAACAGAAAAATAACACAAGCAAAATCAGAAATGATGGAAAAATGACCAAGCTACTGCCTTGTACAATAACTCAGTAACATAATTGAGGTGGCTTCCTGGAATGGACTAGTTAGAAGTTCCTGAGATGAGAGTACGTTCCTGCCTTTGAGCACTAGGGAGAGGTAAACATACCTGTGCCCAGTGTGTCAGCATGAGAGAAAGAATGTTTGGATCATTAAAAAGGAAGTAAACAATGGATTTCAAAAGAAACTGTCCAAGATGAATGTGAGCAGGCTTCTACATATGAAATATAATACGGGTCAGTCAAAATATAGCAAAAGTGGTGTAACTCTCCATGACGTACCAACTGTAGATGATACTGCTCACCAACCCATTTACAGAATTTTGTCTATGAATTAAATAGTAAAACTATGTAGATCAAGACCCAATGTTGCAAGTGAGTTTTATGTAAGATATTCATTTAAATTCACTCAAAACAAAAAATTATAGTTCATGTAACTATTAAATTAAAGTAGTAACTTCTATAGGAAAGAGATAATTGAACTGTAGCTTAAGTTTTAAAACACATACCTCCAGAATGCTGGGAAACACTTGCTGTTCCACTATGGATGCTTAGTACATCTTTTTTTTCCGGTACAGGAGGTGGAGGGCCAGAGCTATCCCCTAAATTTTCATTCAGTGTTCTCAAGATAGTTGTTATATCATCCTGACTCAGAATCAGCTTTGAAAAGAAGTTGATTACTCTTAATTGCAGGCTGAATATATATAACTGTATTAAATGTTACAGGTCCTCTAGAATCAAAAGGTTTTTCCATGTAATAAGGATTATAAATTCATTTTAATTTCAATTTTAATAATAATAATAATAATAATAGCAACAACAACATGTATAAGGAGCACCAGCTGCATACAAGGAGGGCAGAACAACATCAGTAGTGCTGCATTTGCAGGAACAGGGATAGAGCAGGGTAGTGACCACTGGGCTGGCATCACCCTGCAGCTGCCAGGTATGCGTGTGCACTTGCGCGTCGCCACCAACCGAGGGCTCCAACATCACCATCCTGCCCTGGCAAATGCACCTCTGCCACCACTTCATGCATTGCTACTGCACTGGAGTGGGGGGGGGGTGGTGTCAAAATTTATTCCATGTTTACATTCAAATGCTTGTGCAGAGAGAATATTTATTGAATACATAGCAAACTTCAAAATAATAGAAAAATTGAAATTCAGGCTCTGCCTCTCCTCATTTCTTGGACTGTTCAAACTATACTTTGCCCTCAAAAGTGAAGGGGTGGGGCAGCGGCACCAGGAGCAGATCTTGGGCTCATGTACTCCCTTCCCTGTCCATGGATAAAACTGAAACGGAGTATTGATTTGAATATTTTATCTCTATGGCTCATTTTCCCTGCAATAAAAGGATTAAGGGAGGAAAGAATACAAATATGAAGCACACTTTCCACTTCCAATCTCTCCTTGTAGAATCTGGGACCAAGAATAAGCAAACACTGAAGGATGCACTAATTATTTATTTTGTACTATATGCAGAAGTGGTCTGGAAGACCTAATATTTTTGCTTATTTAAATTTGTACCATATATGGAAACCTTGTTTATTTACTATATTTATAATCCACCCTTCACCCAAAGCTCCCGGGGGAACATTAAAACATATACAGCAAACATGAATTCCATGTAAACAAAAACAAAAAAACAGGAGCAATAAAAATACAATCCAATACGCCTAAACCTACCACAAATGCCTGGATGACAAAACAACAATGTTCATTAAGCAGTTAACAAATCCTGATGACCTTTGAGTTGTATTCAAATGTTCTGTTCTATAAACAGATGGAAGAGACTCCTTATTCACAGAAAGTAACATCTGCAGCAAATCACAAACTAGATATATGCTGCTAAATCATAAGATACAAGAAATATTGGGATATATGAAATGACAGGGGTCAAACCTGCATTTAATTCCTATTAATATTGACAATAGTTGCAAGAATACACATCTTTGCAACTAAGAACTTACATTCATTGGCTTGAGACGTCCAAATATTTTAATGTCAGGAATTTCATGATACCAGAGAGCGGCTAAATTGCGTTCAACACTAACTTCAAGATTTAATGGTTGCAGCAGCTGTATTTCATTTTGCAATAAACCACTTATACAACTTGATCTGTAAATAAAAATGAAAAAATAGTCACAATCCAATTAAGGTTTCTCTTCAACCAGGTGTTTGGCTGATTGACATTCTATGGCCATTTATATGTGTCTGGGGGAAAGGGGTTATTGGTTTGTTTTGCTTTTGCTTTATTTTGGATTTTGTGTTTTCATGTTGTTTTTCATTTTGTGAACCTCCCTGTGATCTTCGGGTGAAGGGTGGTATAATAATAATAATGATAATAATAGTAATAATAATAATAACAACAACATTCACAAGGCTGCATTCAAGTTTAATTGCTTTTTAATTATTATTGTTTTCTGTTCTTAGACAGTTTCCATTTTGGCTGAAAGCTGCCTTGTGCCTGTTATATTATATAAATATAATATAAATATGAATATAAATATAAAAATTTAAGACTGCAATATCTGCAAATGGGCTCAGGATTGCAGCTTTGATAAAATACTTCATTTAAGTGTTTTGTACCTGTGTAAACATCCAACAATATACTCTGTGTAGAACAATGCTGGATATTCATTTGGAGTAGGTATATTTTTTATTGATTTGTTTTATTATTGAAAATTCTATCCCATCTTTCAAACAGAAACACAGAATGGTTTTCAGTACTAAATCTACAAGTACATGAAACCACTGAATGGCGTCATCTGGTGCTTTGGAGTGTGCTGCCATTAGCATCTTGATGATGCACTGATCTATTTCTCCTTTTAATCTTCTGCAAGTGAGATGGACGTGCTGATAGCACAAGGAAAATCAGATTAAGGGTGTGTGCAATGCACAGATGCAATATGATAGTGATGCCTGGTCCCAATTAGCAATGTTGCATTTGTATTTTGAACTAGGTGTACTTCCAAGTTTCTTTAAAAGCAAACCCAAGCATAAAGCATTACTGTGGTCTTACCCTGAGGTAAGAACCTGGATAATTAAGGCTAGACTATCTTTGTTCAAAGTGGGTCACAGCTAGTACACTAGCCTGAGTTGGTAAAATGAGCACCTAGTGAAAAAACCAGTTCATGTAACTCCCAGATTACAAATCTGTTACTTCAGGGAAAGAGTAAGCACTACTGAACCACACAGATGAACAACTTATCTATAAGCTGCTAGACGGGGGGGGGGGTCACCTGGACCAAAGTTTGGCAAGAGGGGTCATTTTCCACATTACGCAGGGTTAAGAGGACCAGCAGTGGACTGTATGCTACCGCCGCCCAGGCTGGGTGCATGGGGTATGCAGCCAGAGGACAGGCACGGAGGAAGCCCACTGCGGCCGCACCAGCCCAGTCCTCGCCACTGCTTCAGGGGAATAATAATAATCATTTATTTTTTATACCCCACCCATCTGGGCGTATCCATGGCGTCCTTGCAGCCCTGCACGGCTGGGGTTGGACTATCTAATCCCAACCTTAGAACGTAGCGTGGGAGGTGCACTCGCATGCCAGAGCCCAGTGGAAGAGGGGGGTGCTGCCACCGCCGCCTCTCCTCCACTTCCACCCCTGGGTTAGGCCTGACTTGGGAGTGGAGCTGCAGCCATCTGGCAGCACGGGGCCACCATGCCAGGAAGCTGGATCCCAAAGGCCAGGGTGCAGCTTCCCTCCCTGCAGCTCCTGCCTTGATGAGGGAGGCTGTTGTGGGGGTGCTTCACTACACCTCCTCAAAAAAATGTGCCTGGGGCCACAGCCCCCCAGCCTCATCCCTCACAATATGTCACTGGAGTGGACCACACACATCACTGTGGATTAAATCTAGAACTCTGGTGCTTCTCTTTTCATTGTATGAAGGAAACAAAGGTTTCACACTTTCCTCAGTAATGCAACTTACACACTTGGTAGTGCACTTTGGTTTACTTTCACTACTAACAGTACCTTCATACCACATCCAAGCACTAATTAATACTGCTGCCTCATATAAATTAGATAAAAAGGAAAAGAGTTCAGTGTCACTGCACATTGATGACACCTCATCCTAAACCTCCAGATGACCTCAGTTGCCCCATCTAATGGAAGAATCTTCTTTCTTTAAGAACATTAGTTAGCAAAATTAAAACTTTGGTTTGTAAGTAGAACATAGTGTTTACTTAGTACATTTTCTTCAGTTTTGTTACATTTGACAACTTAATTTAGAAGAAATCATTACAAAATCATCTTTATATATTACCTGTACAACTTTAGGTCACTCAGTTTCACATGTATACAATCAAGAATAGGTGGGACACTATATCGTAGTGACGTTTTAATGAGAAGGAATTCATTCTTTATGGTGATCAACCCAAAATCAGCAACTATAACATCAGTAGATATTGCAGACTGTGGGATTATGACAACGGGTGCTTTAATATTAATGTCCAGTGCCATTCTGGAACTTTGTTGAGCCAATTCCTTTACACCAGTAGCTGCTTTCTCAGCAGCTTGAACAGTGGCTTCAGTAATTGCTTCCTTTGCTGTCTGAAAATTGTTTACAAAAGCCTAGAAAAGGGACAGGAAATCAGCAACAGATGAGGATAACAGTCACAAAAATACATCATTTTTGAATCAGTTTGCTCACTATGCATTACAAATTATCTGTGTTGTTCTCTATGTCTGTCTTTCCCTCTTCCACACAGTTGAGCAATAAACATGTTTAGAGTAGAAGAGAAAAAATAAAAAGCATTATATAGTTCCTTGTTACATAGACAAATTAACAAAACATAAAAAGGAAAAAAGGTATAACCATGTGGCAACATTATACAAGGTATTGAAATATCATGTTTGTCTCAGAGGCTGACTTCAATTTTAGTTTTCTATCACCATAGACCCATTTGGTTTAAGTTATAACAAAAGTATACCTCTTTTTAAACAAAGAATTGTCTAAGCATTGCACAACAACTAGGAAAGCATACTTTCACTGATATTGACATACTTAATTTTAATCCCCAAGGTTTTGCTAGACATCAATGTGGCTCAAATGAATATAAACATCAAGCATAAATTTGAAAACCCAACTCTAGTTTGAATAATTCATTATCTAGTGCTGGGATACAACATAATACAGTGGTGCCTCGCAAGACGAAAAGAATCCGTTCTGTGATTCTCTTCGTCTAGCGGTTTTTTCGTCTTGCGAAGCAAGCCCATTGATGGATTAGCGGATTAGCGCTATTAGCGGCTTTTAGCGCTAATCGGATCAGCTGATAAGCGGCTTAGAAAAAGGGGGGAGGGGAAAAAACCAGCAGGAACTCGCAAGACATTGTCGTCTTGCGAAGCAAGCCCATAGGAAATTCGTTTTGCAAAGCACCTCCAAAACGGAAAACTCTTTCGTCTAGCGAGTTTTCCGTCTTGCGAGGCATTCGTCTTGCGGGGCACCACTGTATAAGTTACTGAATATTATTTATTTTATTATTATTTATTAACTTTGTATAGTGCTCTTCATCCAAAGATCATAAGGTAGCTCACAACAAAAACAAAATGAAAACACATAATACAGAATAAAACAGAAACAAAAATAGACCAATAACGCCCCTCCAACAAACACATTTAAAAGGCTAAAGGCCTAGTTATAGAGAAATGCTTTTGCCTGGTGCCTTCATTACATATCTTTAGGTGCCAAGCCAAAACATTTTATAGGTCAAAACCAGCACTTTGAATTGAGTGTGGATCTTTTTTTTTGGCAGCCAGTGCAATCAGACCAGGATCAGTGTAATATTCTCAAACCATCTTGGCCTGCTGAGCAACCTGGCAGTCAAATTCTGCACCAGTTTCTGAACTGTCTTCAAAGGCAGTCCTACATATAATGTGTTGGACTAACAGGGGTCAGCAAACTTTTTCAGCAGGGGGCCAGTCCACTGCCCCTCAGACCTTGTGGGGGGCCAGACTATATTTTGAAGTGGGGAGAGAATAAATTCCTATGCCCCACAAATAACCCAGAGATGCATTTTAAATTAAAGGGCACATTCTACTCATGTAAAAACACACTGATTCCTGGACCATCCGCAAGCCGGATTTGGAAGGCGATTGGGCCGGATCCGGCCCCCGGGCCTTAGTTTGCCTACCCATGGACTAATCTAACCTAGAGTTTACCAGAACATACATGACAGAAGTTAGACTATCCCTATCCAGATAGGGGCACAGCTGGGTCACCAGCAAAGCTGATGGAAGGCACTCCACACTACTGAGGCCAACTGAGCCTCAAGCAGTAGCAAAGGATCTAGAAATACCCCCAAGCTATGTACCTGCTCCTTCAGAGGGAGTGTAACCCCTTCTAGAGCAGGCAACCTCCTATGCATCTGGCAAACAGAACCACCCCCTAGCAGCGCCTCAGTCTTATTTGGATTAAGCTTCATTTTGTAGGCTCTCATCCAGGCCATAACTGAGGCAAGACAATGGTCCAGCACATCCAATGCCACATCTGTAAATGTAAAGAAGCAGAACTGTGTGCCATCAGCGTACTCTGAAACTCCATATAACCCCAGTCAGTGGTTTCATGTAAATGTTAAACAGCAAAGGGGTTAAAATCAAACCCTGAGGAATTCAACACTGAAGATTCCATGGAGTTGAAGAGCACTTCCCAAGCATCATGCTCTGGAAACAACAAGGGCCAAGTAGGATTGGAACCACCGCAAAGTGGTGCCAACCACCCCTAAGTCGGACAGATCCTCCAGAAGGGTACCATGGTTGAGGATATTGAAAGCCAGTGAGAGGTCGAGGAGAATTAACAGGGACATATTTCACCTGTCTCTCTCTCCTGACAAAGGTCATCATACAGGGCTACCAAAGCAGTTTCTGTGCCAAAACCAAGCCTAAACCCCAAATGAAATGGATCTAGAAAATCTTTTTTAGATTTCCAAGAGCACCTGGATCCTGCGGTTTCATATTCAATTTCAATTAAATGGGCTAGGAGAAACAGAAATGGATCTCCCAATCAGTGGTGTAGTGGTAATTTTTAAGGTACAGCTCATCGTGACAGTCACACAGCCATGTTCTCTGCATAGCCACACCACCCCAATGACAGAACAAAAATGCACGTATTTATACAAACTTGTGTACACCAATTAGCAGCCATACATAGATTAATACCCAATTTATAAGGATCAGCTGACAGTCATAGATTAGGAAACTGGACCCATTCCCTCACTTCTTTATACCAATAATCTAGAAACAAAAGTTTCTAGAGAGTCAGTCTCTCCAACTAATGGCATCATCGCACCTACTTCGAAAATAAGTCCCAGGGGTGCACTACTCTTCCACTACACCATTGCTCCCACTATAAGTTAAGTAAAACAATCTCTTCACCTTATTGTATTTTCTAAAACAAAAAGGAAGCTTACCAAAATAGCAGAGACAAATTTGTTGACAAAAACAATCTGAATGCATCCAACAGTTAAGTAAACCTGGCTGTCAACAGCTTCCATATCAGTATACGAAATGTCATTTGTAGCATACATGTACGTCACCATTTTGAAACTGAAGACCTCTTTGCCTGTAATATACAGAGCCTTGGAACAGAAAAAAGTGTTCAATGTTAAGAGTATAATATTTACAAGGTGTGCGCAAAATAAAGGTAATGGGCTGCATCCAAAGGTGTTCTTACATTAATGGAAGGAGTCTTTCTGTTCACACAAGGGGCTTGGATAAAGCACAGGTGTCCTTCATTGGAAGTGTTGGTGGAAGAGACAACATCTGCCAGTTCCCTTTCCCTGCAGCCACCTATGACACCTCTCACCAACCCTCCAGGAGCAGATATTTGGGGAGCATAGCGGAAAAGGTTGGCAAGAATGATGTGTGTCCATTACATAATCCAACCTATGTCTTTTCTCTACAGCACACTATTCAATACAATATATGTGTGGCAGTCACAAAGTAAGTCCTTCGCTGAAGGGCTTCAGTTTAAGTTAACAGACTTTTTTGTCCCTACTCTTTGGTATAAAACATATACCCAGAAACCACACCAAGCATGAGGATAAGCAAGAGATGACTAAAGTCATTATCAATTAAACCAGGCTAAAGCCTAATATTTATATTGCAAGTACACTGCTTTCTGTACACAGCCTGGCATGCCCTTTAAATGAACACACATACCTTTTTATGCAGTGCTGCCGCATCACAATCCAAAATAACGATATTCTTTAAGTTTGCTGATACTTCAGTTGTTTCTTTCTTCATCTTCACCTCACTATCAAGACCTAAATTTAACAGTATTAATTAACAAATCTAATATGGCACAATCTTCAAGATACTTCCTCTGGGTTCTAGTAACCTTTAAATATTGCAATTGGCATTTTAGTCTTACCTTCAATGCGGATTTCAGATATCCAGCTTTTTTGTTCTCTTATAAAAATGCGTAAACAGGACATGTCTGCACAAACATGGAGATCACAAACATCTTCATACTTTGACTTTTTTGAAGCTATGGGAAAGTTAAAAGCAAAAAATGTTATATTTGGAATTAAGAGATCTGAATTCCAACGAGGATCACAGTTGTACAAAAACACAGAGTGCACAAATACAGAGAGGAATGCAAACTATGAAAGTAGTAGCTCTACAGATTGGTTTATTTTATTTTTTTCGTGCAACATGCCATTAGAGTTAAAGCAGTATCTTTCAAGTTAACAGAAATGACTAAATATTACCAAGAAATAATGTCTTTATGCCTCCTTCCTCGGGGCATGACTTGACACAGGCAAGGCTACATAAGCAGAGAACAGGCTGTCACTTCATAGCTTATCTCTAATCCTCAGTACATACTAAGCTGAGTAAGACAGTGCTGTTGGCATCCATCTGTCTTGAGAGACAATGGAGTGTGCCTCCAGGGGTGAAGTCAAACCACTGTGTTAGCAGCACCAAAATGACCTCTCTGAGGTGCAAGCCTGGGCAGGGTGTCTGGAGGTCCTGAGCTGCCCAGATGACGACCAACCCCCCTCAGCTTTGCTGACGTGATACAAAGGAAAGCAGAGCAATACGCTTGTCACAAGCTTAGCTGCCAGAGCTGCCAGAAGGAGGCGTACGAGGTGCCATCCAACTGTTTTAGTTAAGGACTGTAGATTTGGAAACATGCAACTTTCTATCTGTACATGAGAGATTTCTTCAAACTAAACTTCCTTCAAATAACACATGGAAATAAGAAGGAACAAAGTTCTCCTGAGGTGTAGGCAATACACTTCAGTAATGCTTACACTATCAGAGTAACTGATGTGCACTTTACTGATTGCCATGTGCACTTTATTGATTCTGAAATACCATGTTTAAAGCACATTCCTCTTCCACCCCAACTCTATACAGAAACTCGAGAATTATTTTCTAGATTAGGGCAGTGTTTCCCAACCACTGTTCCGTGGCACACTAGTGTGCCGCGAGATGTTGCCTGGTGTGCCGCGGGAAAAATTAAAAAATTCGATTTTTTTTTTTAAAGTCAAATTTTCGATTGGGGCGCCGTCACTAGATGACCCCTGGGGTTCCCTCCCTCCCTCCCGCTCTGCGCCTCCCTCCTCCTCCTCCTCCTCCGGGGAGGCCCTTCCTGGCTCTCGGCCAAGGCTTGGCGGCTGCCACTCACTCACTCGCTCGCCCACCCGTCCCTCCATCCCTGCACCCGGCCTCTCCCCCTCCGTCCCCGGCGCGGGGGCTGCCGGGATCCGTAGTCCCCTCACCCTTGTGCTCCGCACCCGCACGGGGTGCGCGAACTACGTTTCCCAGCGTGGCCTGGCGGGCCGGGCGTTTTGTTTGAAGCGCTCTTCTCCCGGCCATGGAATGAGCGCAGCGGCGGCGGCCAGGCGGGCAGGGGCTCTTCCGCGCAGACCCCGCGCAGCCTGCCTGCGCCCCCGCGGAGATCGGGCGGCAGGATGGAGCCCGGGGATCCCCGCGGAGGTGGAGCGGCGGCGGCGGAGGCTGCCCCCCAGGTAGGGCTGCGTCGGGGGTTTTTTATTTTTGCAATGCTGCATCCGCGCCGGAGGGGACGCATCGGACCGCGGGGAGACCCCTTGGCGGGCGTGCAAGGCAATGCAGGCGTGCAGGCGTTGCATGGAGTGCAGTGCAATACAATGGCAACGCGGCGCCCTGCATGCATGCATGCAACTTCCACCGGCGCTCCGGACTTGGCAGGTGAGGGGGGTCCCCAGTGGGTAGCAGAGAGAGCCGGGAGGGCGAAGGGGAGCCGGGGGGGAGCAGTGCTGCTCCCCGAGCCGAGCCCGGGGGGAAACTTCGGCGTCGTTGCGCCGGGTGTTGGAAGCGGAGGCTGGCGGGGGCCCCTCACCTGCAAAACCTGGTCGCCTCTCATATATTTCGTGCATTGCATTCATCGCCCGCTTTCTCCTCCAAGGAGCTCCCGGGGGCGCGCGTGGTTCTCCCCGTGTTATCCTCGCAACAACAGCCCTGCGAGGTGGGTCAGGGAGCACCCAGGGATTGTCCTGGCCAGGTGGGGTGATTTGAACCCTGCTCTCTGCCCGGTCTTCGTCCTCATTTAGCCCCCACATGTGCATGACTGTGCATGACTAAGGTTTTCCCCCCTCGTCTTGGCTATGGTGTGAGTCTGTGCTGTTAATTAATGGGGTTCTGCCTTCGGAGAAGATGAGCCAGCCCTCAAGGAGGTGATTATGTAATTTGCTAGCAATTCATGTCCCTCCTGGCGTGACGCTGCGCGCTGACGTCACGGGGCTGTAATGGTGGTGTGCCTCGAGATTTTTTTCATGAAACAAGTGTGCCTTTGCCCAAAAAAGGTTGGGAAACACTGGATTAGGGTTTGGGCAAATGAACATGACCCACAATTTTCATTTGCTGACATCCAGCCTGAAACACTTTCCTGCATGCACTTTTTAAAAGCCTAGGATGTGAAATGAGGCTGGAAGAAAGTTAGCAATACAAGAGTTTGAGACTAAAAGACCTTACTAAGTTTCTTAAGAACTTCCTTCTTTTCTTCTTTTTCCTGGACGATCTCTACTGTACTTGTCTCTTGTTTCGGAAGAAGATTATTTAGGAAATTCATGGTACTCATAAGTGCTTCTGTGTGTAAATGGATATCTACAGAAGAAAAAGTAACCTAACAACAAAGTAATCTTAGTAAGAATATGTTTTGAATGCACTTTCCTGGACATAGCAAAAATTATAAAAATAAGCCATCATTATTACCTTTATGAGCTGTACCACATTCTTATAAGTAGTTTTCAGATCTGGGCAATTAATATCTGCCTGTTCTCAGAAGGTAAATAAAGACAGTTAAAATGAGAAAACACTATATACCATACAACCCAGATCTATCCAGAAATATAGATAATGCTGTTATATCCACTCCTCAGTATTTGTTCTGATACTAACATCCTAACTTAAATGCCAACAGTGTCCTTCAGCTCTCTATATTGGACAAACAGGCCAAACCTTACGCCAAAGAATAAACGGACATAAATCTGACATCAAGAATCACAAAACAGAAAAACCAGTAGGAGAACACTTCAATCTCCCAGGACATCCTATACAAGATCTCAAAGTAGCTGTTTTACTACAAAGGAATTTCAGAAATAGACTGGAAAGAGAAGCTGCTGAATTGCAACTCATTACCAAACTTAAAACCATGGAGAGACCTGGTCTGAACAAAGACATTGGATTCTTATCTCATTATACATGACTAAGCCATTTCTCACCTTCTCACCCCTTGCCTTTTCCTGTAAGACCTATTACAGTCGTTAAGAGTCGTCAACAGGCTCATCTCAGCTATCTGCCAATCTCCCATTCCCACCACCCTTCTGAGTAATACCCCTCCCCACCTTCTCACTATATAGAAGGATCTGGCAACTTCTGTTTCAGTGTATCTGAAGAAGTGTGCATACACACGAAAGCTCATACCAAGAACTAACTTAGTTGGTCTTTAAGGTGCTACTGGAAGAAATTTTTTTATTTTAACTTAAATAGTGTTCTGCTAGACTTGATCAAGGGCCCATCTAATCCAGCATTCTGTCTTCAACCATGGCCACTGGGAAGTCCACAGCAAAAACGAAAGGCAAGAAAAATGGCACCCTTTGTCATTTGCCTTCCAGAGGCACATGGCTAATGAACATGGAAGCTCCATTTAGCCATTCTTCATAAATTTACTTAATCTCACTTTAAATCTATCTAGAACTGTGGTCATCACCACATCTTGTGACATAATTATGCATAAATTAATGTCTTAGGTGAAATGATACTCTCTTCTGTCTGTCCTGTCTTATTACTGGTATCTGGAAGCCTCCCCACCCCGCTTTGCTGAAGAGTGGGATGAAAATAATTTAAATAAATACATTTCACTAAATGACCTCGAGTTCTAGTGTAAATGGAGAGAAGAAAGTATATACACATCAATGGTATCCTCCCCAGAGTCATCCCCCCCCAAAGCTGTCCTTTTTTGTACATTTTCCACTCTACAGCATCCTTTATGAGATGGAGTGCCTAAACTAATGTTCATTTGCTAAAACAGCAAACAGGATCAGGTCTCTAGGTTTTTAGATAATTAAGATTATTTGTCAATTTAAATAGTATTTAAAACACATCAGTATTATGGTGAAGAAAAAATTTGTATCTTCCCTTCAGCACTCTTACCTTTACATATTCAATGGCTAGAAGATCATCAATTAAATTATCCAGTGTTGAAATGAGGTAAACTGGCTTATTTTTATCATCTAAAAAAACAAAGAACAGTATAGCCAAAATGACATACTCACTGGAGTTACTTATTGTATTTTCAAAGTTATGTTGCCAGATCAATAAATAGTGACAGAACAGGATCTCAATATATGATTTAATCATCATTAGATTGTAAGATCATTTATATAATTAGTTTCAGAAGCTAAACTAAAAAAAGGGGTGCTGGGGGGGAGGGATCCAGAAAGGCTGGCTTGCGGGGAAGAGAGCTGCTTGGGGGGGAGGGAAAGGGCTGGCTGGGGGGGGGACTGCTTGGGGGGGGGGAGAAAGAAAGGGCTGGATTGGAGGGGGAGCGAGCTGCTTTAGAGGGGAGAGATAACTTTTGCCTCCCTTTCCTTCCCGCCACTTAAACTCCCACCTCCCGTGTCCATTTATCCACCTCCTTCCATACACACACACCCTGCGCGTGCTCCTCATCCCTCCAATGACAATGGGTAGATCACTGCCAGTATTTGATACTTGGTAGATTGCAGCCTATTTGAAGTTGGACATGCCTGGTTTATTGCTTTCATTTTATGGATAAATGGTCTCGTTAGATAGTAAAATTCATGTTGAATTTATGTTTTAGGGGTTGTTTTTAAAAGTCTGGAACAGATTAATCCATTTTGCAATACTTTCTATGGGAAAGCGTGCTTTGATTTTGGAATGCTTTGGTTTTGGAACAGACATCCGGAACGGGTACCACTGTAGCTCTATTCCATCCCTTGAGCACCGAAATAACTCATCAGGAGGTTGGGCTTGAAGAGTTATCAATATGCAGATGATAGCACAGCTCTATCTCTCTTTTCCACCACCTAGTAATTCCAGGGAGACAGTCAAAACCCTGAACAGACACTGAGGGAAGGAGATACTGGAATGAATGAGGCTCAAGCTAAGCCTCAATTTGCATATGACAGAAGTAATGTGGCTTGGAAAGCTGCCAATCAAAATCAAAGTCTAGATCTGACTCTGAATGGAATAATACTTTTCCTGAAAGGACAGGTGCACAGTCTAGAGGTGGTTCTGAACCAGGTGCTGTCTATGCTATTCTGCTCACAACAGAAACTTACACATTTTTTTCTGGCACTGGTGTGAGCTGCGCCAGTGTGCTTTACTATGGAAAACTGGCATAGAAATAAACTAATGATAAGAAGGACTATATTCAAGAGCAAGCCTTTGCTGTGAGTTGTCTGCCAATCCTCCTATGCCTTACACTGATTTTCCCAACAACTCTTTCCAGCAGAAACCTAAATAGCAACCACAAATAATTAATAATTATTTTAACACAGAGGTAAATACTTACCCATGTATTCTGGACACATTAAGCAAATCTCTTTAAGAAAAGCAGTGGCTGCCATATCATATGTTCTTAGCTTAAGCTCAGTGCCTAAACTATAAATCTCCAAACGAAGAATTGGCTTTTCAATACCTTCAGTAAAACGAGACACTTGAAGGAACACCTATGTATAAACAAAATATGGGGCTGTCAACCAAACCAACAGACATCCTGGGGGTGGGCAGCTGCTTATAAAGAGAGGAAACGTAAGCAGAGCTTTAAAAGCTTTTTAGAATATGGTGTAGAAGACAGTTTCAAGAATCCTCCTTGGTTTACACATTCCTACAAAACTGATTTGGAACATCATCCTAGGCATATTTTATTCCATTATTCCATTAAAAGTTGTCAATTGCATCCAGTGAGAAATATAAAGAAAAAAAGCTGTTGGTTTTTTTTTTCCATTCTCAGTGCCAGTGCATGCTATTTGGTCATGAAGGGCCCTGCCCCAAATGTATTTATTTCTTCAATGTTCATATTTTATGAACCAAATTTAAATTTACAGGCAATTACTACAAAACAATGCAATCCTCTACATGTCCGGTCAAGAGAACTCCAAAGTAGATAGGTAGATAGATGACTGCAATAATAAGATAGGATTTATTATCAGTAACTGTTATGGGTAATGTACATTTCCAACTACTTAGGGGAAAAGTTTTATGAAGATATCTATTATTGTAACACTACCAATATTGAAGAAGAAATGGGTGGTATCCAACTAACTCATTCCACCAGCATAAGGATTTATACAACAAAACATCTCCCCTCCTTCCCCCACAAATATCCAACAGCACCCCCAAATCTGCTCCAGAGGGTTGGGGAACTCCCAGAGCAGATTTAGGGGGTGCACAGGTGCTAATCTTTATGCAGAAGCAATGACTTGGCTGGATTCTACCCCATATACATACTGATAATCCAGTTAAGGTGAGAGGTTTTTAGCTATACATAGACAGAAGAATTAGTTACCAGCATTTAAAATGCTATCAGTTGTTGTTGTTAATTGAATTTATATCCCACCCAATACCCACAGGTCTCAGGGTGGTTCACAGGATAAAATCAGAATATTAAACCACAAAGTACATAATCAAAATAAAAACAACAACCCAATAACCCCCTACAACACATTTTAAAAGGGAATAGGATGTAAATCAGATCAACCAAAGGCCTAGTTAAAAAGGAACCATTTTTCCTGGCATCTAAAGGTGTATAATGAAGGCGCCAGGCAAACCTTCCTTGGAAGAGCATTCCACAGATGGGGAGCCACAGCAGAAATGACCTGTTCTCATGTTGCCACCCTCTGGGCCTCTCATGAAGGAGGCACCCAAAGAAGGGCCTCAGAAGTTGATCTCAGGGTGCAGGTAGGCTCATATGGAACAAGGTGGTCCTTGAGGTATTGCACTTCTGAGCCATTTAAGGCTTTATAGGTCAAAACCAGCACTTTGAATTGGGCCCAGTAACTAATTGGTAGCCAGTGCAGTCGGACCAGGATGGGTGTAATATGCTCAAAGCGTCTTGCAACCGTGAGCAACCTGGCCACTGAATTCGGCACCAGCTCAAGTTTCCGAACTGTCTTCAGAGGCAGCCCTATGTATAACATACTGCAGTAATCTAACCTTGAGGTTACCAAAGCATAGACAACAGTAGTTAGGCTACCCCTGTCCAGATAGGGGCATAGCTGGGTTACCAGCCAAAGCTAATGGAAGGCACTCCGGGCCACTGAGGTCCCCTAAGTCTTGAGTGACAGCAAAGTATCCAGAAATACCCCCAAGCTACAAATTTGCTCCTTCAGAGGAAGTGAAGAGCAGGCGAACTCCCACCCACCTGGTCTTGGGAACCACCCACTAACAGTGCCTCAGTCTTATCTGGATTGAGCTTCAGTTTGTTGGCTCTCATCCAGTCCATTACTGAGGCAAGACACTGGTCAAGCACTTCCACAGCCTCACCTACAGATGTAAAGGAGAAATAGAGCTGAGTGTCATCAGCATACTGCTGACAACGTTCTCCAAACCTCCGGATAACCCCACCCAGCGGTTTCATGTAGATGTTAAACGTGGTGGATAGGATCGAGCCCTGCGGAACCCCACATTGAAGGATACAGCTAACTGTACTTGCCAAACAGCCTCCCCTTAAGTGTTTCCTTGTGCAAACTTCCTCTGATTTCCCTTTCCTACAGATTTCCTTTTCCTACTCCAGTGACCTGCAACACATCTCTAGCCATTTATGAGGGTCATTGCTCCTAATGAGAGGCTTTTTGGGGTGTGGGGCAGGGGAATGTAGAGTTAAGAAGGAGGGGGGAAAGTCCTGTTGCACCATTGGCTTCTTCTTCCACACACTCTGGATTCAAATCCTAGGGGTTTTTTAATACTATGTTAAAATTAATTGAAATATCTATATTCTATTCATTCACATAACTGAGATAACTAATAATAAAAAAGCCAGAAACAGCTAGATTATTGTTGAAAAGTGAAGCAAAAATGCTAACGATAAAGAACGCAACATAGTTAAGGATCAACACACAGCAGTCATGAAGAGACATAAGGTAAGGTAAAATAGTATATTACCTCAGGTATTTCAAATCTTAGTTGGAAATCAATCATATTCTTCAATGATTCCCGTCTCACTGCCTTTTTCTTTAAGCTGCCAGGCCTACTTGAGGACCCCAAAGAAGCTTCAAAAAATGGCCAGTCTTCTATAGGACTGCTTGGGGCATCAAAAAATTCTTCTTCAGATTCTAATAACGATAATAGTTCAAATGGTTATCATGAAATGCTTACACTTAAGCCATAAATATATTTAACATAATCCAATAATTACATAACTATAATTGCCTTTATAAACTATAAACTTGGATCCCCAGCTGTTGTTGGACTACAACTCCCATCATCCCTAGCTAGCAGGACCAGTGATCATGGATTATAGGAGTTTTAGTCCAATAATAGCTGGAGAAGTTTGAGAAACACTGGCATACCAGGAACAGCTGTTGCAATCAAGACCTCATCACAGAAAGTATCTCAACTATAACAGTTCCCAGATTTTGCTGCTGAAGTCACTAATTTATGAATTAGTAATGAGGTCCAGGGCTGAGAGCCTTTTGGCAGTTCCCTCACTGTGAGAAGCCAAGTTGCAGGGAACCAGGCAGAGGGCCTTCTCGGTAGTGGCACCCACACTGTGGAACGCCTTCCCACCAGATGTCAAAGAGAACAACAGCTACCAGACGTTTAGAAGACATCTGAAGGCTGTCTTCTTCCCTGTTTAGGGAAGCTTTTAATGTTTAACAGACCATTGTATTTAAATATTTTGTTGGAAGCCGCCCAGAGTGGCTGGGGAAACCCAGCCAGATGGGCGGGGTATAATTATTATTGTTGTTGTTGTTGTTGTTATTTAAACACTCCAATTATGTCCCTTCCAAGCAGATCTGTCCAGTTAGCACATCAAGTAATAAATTGGGGTATCTACTTGCAGGCAAGAGCAGCAGCAGCTTGTAAACTTGCTTGTAAACTCACATGCTATTCTTCACAACTGCAAATGGAGCACTGGTTGCTTATAATGAAGGGGTCTTCTCTAGCAGATAATGTGAGCCAGTCACTGTGGGTTACATAATCTCCTAACAGCCCAGGCAGGAAACTTGTAGATTAATTCTAGTATTTTTCCAAATTTCAACTGTGTCCACAGTTTCTGTTCATGGAAATTCCCTTGAACACTTTTTGAACCAGGAGCCAAGGCACCCCCAAATAGAAATGAAAGAAATAGGAATCCTCCATTGTGTGAAAAGGGCAAGGCCCAATCAGTGAGAAGTGAGGAATGAAGACTGAGCAGCACATATGTAGGGGTGCAGTGTGACAGGCTTATTTGGCTGCTAAATAAGAACTATTTACAATAAATGACCAATGTTCCATTCTCCTAGCCTCCCTGCTGATCGGCTGCAGATGAGAACTACCCTAGTGGTGACACTGTCCATTAGGACCGGGATGTGCATCCGTTTAAGCCTGTTTTTAAAGTGTCTGAGAGCTAAGTGCACCACCCTGAGCTCCAGCTGTTTTAAGCTGTGTTCCCTTTCTAAGCGGCTCAACTGTATCTGAGCTGTAAGATGCAGATAATGAGCTTTCCAGCCATGAAGCCGTGTATCAGTAGTGATTACTGCTCTCTGAGGCCCTTTTAATGGAATGTTCTATGTGAGATGATCAGTGTCCAGCCACCGGATGAGAGTTTGTTTCAGGAGGGCAGAGAGGAGTAATGGATTGTGGTGCTTGGCTCTGATCTTCTTCTGGCTCTGGAAGAGAAGCCATCCTAAATGTCGTGTGTGTGTGTATGTCCATGGGATGGACCGTACAGAAAGCTATCATAGCAAGCCATTGAGTAAAGGTCATGAGGCCTACTGTTCTTAGAGGAAGAATAGCTAGGACCACATCCTAGATGTTGCTGATCCTGTCAGACATGGATGCCATGGAACTACGACTACAGTAGCCCATAGGTTCTGAGTCTGGCATAATAAAGACATGGATTCTTCTGACATTTCTAGCAAATTGAACAGCGCTAAGGTAACATCTACTGTAAGTGGACAGATATCTTTAACTCCTTGCAGGACAGGTTCTGCATCAACATACTCAAGCATATTCACCAGCATATTCTTACAGGATAAAAAGAGGATTGAAGAAAAAACTGCAAAGGATCACAGATCAGATAAAAGGCACAGCAACTAAACAACTGCAATACAGATGCTTACTGGGAAAGAATTCTACTTTAAAGCCTTGTTGATTAAAAGGTCTTCAGTGGTTGCTGAAAAGGCAACAGAGATGGCGCCTGTCTCACATTTGACTTAACTGAATTTAAGTACAACTAGTTTTGGATGAGTGCAACCTCTTATCTATTTTTTAAAGATCTTTTAAATATACAATAGAAAATGAACTATAGAATATGGATTAAAATCATGTTGCTGGCAGCGGCTGGCTTCCCCACATTCCCCTTCTCATGTCAACTCCTGTCCCTGAAAAACTTCTCCCAATCGTTGGAGGATCTTGTTGAATGGGATAAGCTATTATGGCAGAGGAGGCAAAGAGAGAAGGGATTCCTGAAAATAGGGCAGAGGCAACTTCTTTGAGCAGGTGCTGGTAACTGATGGATCCTTCCAGTGGGATGACTCCACAGCTTGATTTTTTTTCTTTTTTATAACCACTTCTGAGCTACACTCCTCTGGTTCAAAAGTTCAACTTTTGTGAGATTTTTACTCTAATTCTTCACACACACACCAAATTGCACCATATCTGTTTGTCTGGTTTAGGTCCTAGAAAAGAAACTGCCTGAAAATTTAAACATGTAGATAATAAGTATTAGGATATCACAAACATTTTCTGAACATACATTAACCAAAAACAAAATGAAGAAAATATTTACCACTTGATCCAGCTACCGAAAGAGATTCTAGAAATGGAAGTACAGAGGTTGACATTTGTGGTGTTGTTATCAGTGATGATACCTGAAGCTAAAACAGAAAGCAATATGTAACACTTATTTATTGTGGGAGCGGGTAGGGGCAAGGGGAGCGTTCTTAGTTTGGTTTGTTCTTGTTTTTATTATGTATTTTGATCTTGTATTTTTATGCTATGAAGTGCCCTGAGATCTACGATTGAAGGGCAGTACACAAATTTAATAAATAATAATAAAAATAATAATTTATATGTACAAAATGACTATTATTTGGTTAATATATTTTATTCGATAATTTTAATCTTTATTGATTGTTCAAGACAGCTAACAATAACCATAAGATACAAAAATAACAACAATAAATATAGACAATTAAAATGAAATAAAAAACATCAACAGGAAATACTAACAATGAAACAAGTCACAAAAAACATAAATTGACTTTCTGTTTAACACCATTGGCATTCCTAAACAGGAAGGTGTTCGCCAGTGGAAAGCCAAAAGAGGAAGCTGGAATCAACCTTTTTGGGGAGGGATTTCCACAACCTAGACATGACTACCACAAATGCAGTGCTTTCTCCTTTGTCTGGGAGTGATATAATAGATGAAATGGAACAGACAAGAGAGCTTCCTGAGTTTACCTTTGTGATCAGGCAGCTTTGAACAAGAGAAGACAGTCCTTCTGATATCTTGGTCCCAAACTGTCAAAGGCCTTAAAAGGTCATGAGAACTAGTCTCAAACAAATGGACAGCCAGTGTAATTGCTTTAAAAAGGGAGTTACATGCTCCCAATAGGCAGCTTTAATTAACAACCTCTATGCTATGTTACTGATGAATTAAATTTCTGCATAGAGCAGACTACATACTCCAGACATGATATTAAGGCACGTGTTAACATGGGCAGAACTGAGACTTGAAGAAACAGATGAAACTGGTACTCTAGCCCAAGTTGGGCAAAGACACCTTTGAGAACACTTGTCATTAGGGCATCCAGGGTTAAGGTCAGAAACACCCACAGACTATGAACCTGTGGCTTCAGGGGAAGTAGAGTCGCAACCAACATAGAATGGATCCTTATCCCTGGTCATGAGTTCTACAGAACAGGTGTCCCTCCATCTTGTCTGGATTAAGATTCAATTTCTTTGCCCACACCCAGCCCCAAGATCTCTTCCTAGGCTGCAAGGAGAGATGGAGGCAAAGAAAAACACAGAGACAGACAGACACAGACAGACAGACAGACAGTTTGCATGTATGTGTGTATGTGTGTGATCCAGATACCAAAGACATTGCACTTCAAATCCCTGGACAATTTCTCCCACCAGTTGTATACAGAATTTAAAGCAGCTTAGGAGACAAAATAGGTATCATAAATCAGGGATAGGGAAGCTTTGGCTAGCCAGATGTTGCTGGACTCCCGTCAGCCCCAACCAGTCACAGGCCAGCTGTAGACCCAGTACTACCTTCTGGAAACAACTGTCTAGGAAGGTCAGGTATAAAATTAACACCTTCAAATTCCATTCTGGGAAGCCATTCCAAGATACCATGATTGTTTACATGAATGTCACGAATAAATAAATATCAAAAGCTGCTGAGTGAGGTCCAGCGGAAGAGGAATGTTCTTCTCTTTTTTGATTTCCAGACTAGGGAACTTTCATTCTGCAGTTACATGTTAACTGTAACATTTCTTCAGGATTCTGTATTAGTACACACTCAGAAAACTCTAAAGTGTAAGAATTCACATACTAAACTACACTGCCAGTTACTGAAACTATCTGGACAAAATGAATGATTTAAATCATCTCAAGGGAATATGGCCGTAAATAAACTTAAAGAACATTCTAAGGAGCAGCAGACTAAGTCATAAAGGATAGCAAAGAGACTTCAGAAAAGCAGAGGAATTGCTTTACTGCTAAAACAGGAAATCTAGAAATATGTTATCTGTAAAAGGGAAACACACATATTGCTAACCCTAAATAACTTTGCGGTCAACAAACTTGGGGAGGGAGTCATTTTGGCAATATTTGGAGCTGAGGGATGTAAACTTACCAATAGGGTCAGTGCTCCAGTATTTTATCAGGTCACAAACAAGTCATGAGCTCCCTCCTCTTGTACATCTGACATTGTTATTTTATCATGCTTTCTTTAAACCACAGTTTCCTATTATATCTGAATTGGGAAATTCTGCTTTAATCTCAGCTTACAAGCCAGATATGAAACAAAGTCCTGCTGAGTAGCACTACCATGGCAAATACATGGTGGTAAAAAAACTCATTTAGTGTGAACCTCTACCACACTAAGAAATATCCCATTGCTAAAAAGAGCACTATGATGAAGTGGCGGATGAATTACCAGTGTTGTTGAAGCTTTACCAAATGTTTCTACCAATTCAATACAACACTTGCCTTGGAAGGTTGTGTAGTAGCAGTAGTTTCAGGAGGAGCTTCTGGTAAAGGAATACTATCAATAAGATCCAGAATACTTTTCAATTTCTCATCTGAGATATTGAAAGACAGTAATGGCAGTTCACCAAACATTTTGTACCTATAACACAAAGAGACAAAGCAATTAGAAAACAAAGGGGGCCATGTACTAGGGAATTAATCTATTTGATAAATTAAATCCAGCCCCACAACGCAAGTGGTTCCAAGGTAGGCATATATTATTTTTTAAAAGAACAATTAACATTGAAACAGGTGTGCCAACTTGAATAAAATATTGGGGGGGCAGGTAAGCCTCACCCCACATAATTGACATGACACACACATACCATTTGAATGGCAATGCCTATTAACGTGGGGGAGCTGGCCCCCTCAATTTTGGGGGGGGGGAGGGGGCAAAAGGACCTCAGCCCTACCTATGCATTGAAATAACTATCTGAAAGACATAATAAAAATGGAACATGCACTGATCAGCTTGCACTGATCAGCTCTGCCAAGATTTAAATGTTATTTTATTTGCATTTATTTAAAACTTACATCCTTCCTGTCAAGGAATTCAGGGCAGCAATTTCAAAGAAACTGTTGTCAGGCAAAACAGTTTTTGACAATGTCCCTCAACAAATACTTCTGAGTAAACTTAGGAGTCATGGGATAAGAGCTGTTCTAGAGAATAGCTCTTAAAGAACAGGAAACCGAAAATAAATGGTCTGTTCTCAAAGTAAAGGACAATGGAAGCAGGGACTGTGCTCCCTACCAAGCCAGCAACCTGAAAATTCACTTAGCAGCAAGAATGTCATACTTGGGCATTCTTGCATCTGTTACAACCATCGCTCTGCTCAGTTCCATTTTCACATCCAGAGGCTGTATGATATGCTGAGATGAGGATCGTAAGTTTCGAGCTTCCTCCCAGTTTTCATCTAAAGATAGAAAAGATGTCTATTACAATGCTTGAGTCTCAGTTTCGTGCGCATTTTTCCTAAAGCCCGCATACACACCAAAGCACGTGTTGTTTTAAAGAGATGATGGACCACTTCACAAATGTATTTGTTAATTAATTCTAGTAGTATTTTTTTGTTACTGTGAAGTCAAAATGCATGGGTGCATCTAGATGCGTAAGTGGTGTGCATATAATTTAAGTTGATTTTCTTGATCCTTGTGATAATTATAAACTGATAATTATCTGCTGATATGCATTTAAGACTATAGGAGCCTGTTTTCTGAATTCTACTTTTGATGGTGAGCTATATTCTTCCCTTAAAAGGCTATGTAAAACAGCTGGGAATGTAGTAAACGTATCTAGAGGTCAGGTGGTGTTCAGGTGGGCTGATGAAAGGGTCAACCATGGTTAAGTTGTACAGTGGTGCCCCACAAGACGAATGCCTCGCAAGACGGAAAACTCGCTAGACGAAAGAGTTTTCAGTTTTGGAGGTGCTTCGCAAAACGAATCTCCTATGGGCTTGCTTCGCAAGACGACAATGTCTTGCGAGTTCCTGCTGGGTTTTTTTCCCTCCCCCCCCTTTTCTAAGCCGCTAAGCCGCTTATCAGCTGATCCAATCAGCAGATAAGCCACTAATAGCGCTAATAGTGCTAAGCCGCTTATCAGCTGATCCGATCAGCAGATAAGCCGCTAAAAGCCTCTAATAGCGCTAATAGCACTAATCCGCTAATCCTTCAATGGGCTTGCTTCGCAAGACGAAAAAAACCGCTAGACGAAGAGAATCACAGAACGGATTCTTTTCGTCTTGCGAGGCACCACTGTAATTAATATAATACTGTATACTGTACATCTTTTCCCCTCATTGAACCAATGTATTGTATTTTTCCTGCACACATTATTCCCCCCCCCCATTTTCTCAAGATTCTTTTATGTTTTTTGTTCCTCTTTGATATTTAAGCATACATCTTTAGTAAACTAAGATGCAATCACTGGTCTTTTGCACATGTAATTAAAGTATTTTCCCCCAAATGAATTTTAGGCTATTGGGTCCTGTTGGGTCACCATCCTCTTGCTCACAGGGGTGATGTAAAGATCTCTCTCATTTTCACTTTCATGCACATACTACTATTTGTTTTTTAAATGCCAGGTAAATAAATATAAAGCATCAGAAATTTTTAAAATCAAATAAACCCGACAACATTCACTGAACAATAGTGATCATACTGTTGGAATCAGACTAACAGTAACTTATGCTAAACCTGTCATACTTTTTAATATGTGTGTGTGTGTGTGTGTGTGTGTGTAGCATTGATTTATATGAATAATTACCATGTCTGCTATAAAGAAGTTGTATGCTGCTGAGCTGAATGTCAAACATATCATATGCTCTTGACATAATATCTTCAAGAGTGTTTTCACCAATTTTGATATTGCACATGTCAGACCGACTTTTACTTGTCATCTTAAAAAGAAAATAACAGCAATAATCAGTTGTTAGTTTTTCAAATATGCATCTTTAAGTATTTATTGAAATAAAGCTTACTTTTAAACTGTCCCCCAAGAAAAAAACCCTGTAAGACTTTTCCAGACTACTTGATGACCTAATGAGATATCCTGTACTTATAATTAAAGACAGAATATCAAAAGGGAATTTAGGAAATACAATGAACCATTAAGAAACAGTACAGTTGGTTCTTACCTGAACTGTAGATTTGGGAGGGATAGCTGGGCTATTGGGTTGGGTTTACGCTCCACCCCAATGACAAGGCAGGAAGAAAGTATTCTTCAGGGATGTGGCTGGCTCTCAGTCAGTTTTACTGACTTGTGAAGCTCGATAGTCATTGGAGCAACACAGTAAGTGTATGTAAAATGATAGTAAACTCTCATCCCAATAAGGAAAAACTAAGAACTATAGGAAAAACATATAGAAAATCCAATACAAAGTTATAGGCCATTGCAGCCACACCAGAGTGAGGTCCCGATAGTCCAGTGACCCCTCCCAAATCTACAGTTCAGGTAAGAACCAACTATATTATTTCAGGAGGGTGTCACTGGGCTAGCGCGTTGGGACGTACCACAGCATACCCAACTAAGGCGGTTCCCAACTGCAATGGGGAGTACTAAGGTGGAAGAACTTGCTGCAGATTCATAAAGCTGAAGGCAACCTCGGCTGAAGCATAAGTCTCCATCGTGAATGTAGTAAGAGATGGCAAAGTGGCTACCTGACAGATATCAATCAAAGGGTTGTCAGCAGAGAAAGCTGCCTAACTAGCTGTTGCCCTAGTGGAATGAGCTGTAATAGAAGATGGTGGAGGAAGTTTCAAAGCTCCCCGTGCCATCACACTACAAGCTTTAAACCACCTAGATAAGATGGAAGAGCAAACTTTTTTGCCCAAGGGAGTGGGATTAAAGGAAGCAAACAAGGAGTCAGTTAATCTACACTCTTTTCTCCTGGCTATGTACACCTCGAAGGTCCACCACAAATCTAACAAATGCCAGGCCTTTTCCAATGGGTGAGAAAAGCTGGGATAAAACATAAGGAGAATCTTGACAGAACTTTGGGTAGGAAGAAGGGATCAGTTCTCAAAACCACCCTGCCCTTAATGAAAACACATAAATGCTTTTCTGATGAATGCCTCCAACCCAGATACTCTAAGAACAGAAGTAACAGCTAACAGAAAGAGAACTTTGAGCATCATCCACCTGATAAATCTACTATTCAGGTAAGACCAATCCTATTTATTACGGTGGACGATGAAGTCTTCAGATTGGGACATACCACAGCAATTCCCAACTGGGCAGGACCCAACTGCAGTTGAGCTAACTATAAAACCTGATGAAGAATTGTGCAGCCAAAGGCTGCATCACTTGAGGATAATAGATCTAGTTTGCAATGCCTAGTGAAAGTACTTGCTGATGCCCAATTAGCTGCTTTGCAGATATCCAGGAGAGGCATATTGGCAGCAAAGGCCACCGACGTAGATGCTGATCTGGTAGAGTGTGGTAATATAAGTGATGGAAAAGGTAACTTGAGAGACTCATAAGCCAAAGATATACAAGCACATAGGCATCTGGATAATGTGGCAGATGAAACTTTCTTTCCCAGAGATGGATCAGGCTCCCAATGATTGAGCCGCAATGTGCAGCAAACAACAGCTTGTGCTGTCATGGCTTGAGCTGGAAATTGAGTAGCATCCAGAGTGGCATCAACAATAAAGGCTGCCACCCTGGATTTTTTTTGGAGGGGGGTGTCACCTACCCCTGGCAGGATCCTGCTGTGGGTTATTCAGTAATTCATTAACCCAAAATGATAGATGCCCTTGAGAAAAAGGAGGCAGTACAAGCTGCTCTAAAAGAAGAAGCAGTAGCCTTGTGAACTCTGCGTAAGGCAAAGTATATGAGACTCTCTGTGGTGTCCTTCAGTTGAGAATCCCCTTCACAAGCAAAGAGATTTTAAAGAAGACATAAATTCAGGGTTCAGAATAACATATTTAGTCACAATCTAGACCACTTTTTAAACTGAGGGTGGAGTGGGGTATCCTGCTCCAATTTAGCCAATTTTTAAAACAGAGTGGAGGTTGGAATAAACTTGGAAGAGGACTGTGGCCCTGGGAGCACTGCAGTTCCCTTAGAAGGAGGGGGGCTTCTTGAGGGGGAGATTAAACCTAGAGCAGCCAAGGCTCTGCAAAGTAATCGCATATAACGAGCATCCTGAAAACGATGGTGCGACTGCCGTTCCTCAGCAACCTTACCATCACTCCACACACTCTCTTCCAACTCAAGGAAGCAGCCTTTCCCAGGAGACTGCATAGCCAATGAGGCAAACACTTTCCCTGCTGTGCCACCCGGGGGCAAGACACATGGACTGGGAGAGCCAAGAGACATACCACCATGACCATCAGGCAATGGGGCATCTGGGAAGGAGGGTTTTCTCTTACAGTTGCTTCTGCTTCCCAAATTGAGAAGGGGAGCTATGTCACATCTCACAAGCAATTGATGCAATTAAGGCATTCTTGATCTGACTGAGAATTCAAATGCAACCCCCCTGATGTATTTGGGTGGGATGAAAGGCTGTCACTGTTCTCTCCATCTCTGTATTGGAGAAACAGCCAGTGTAAAATTTCAAAGAGATCGGATCATTGGTTATGGGGGGGGGGGGGATGTACAGAAGGCAGAGGATCTCAAGAGGGACAGAAATGCAGATTTCACGAAACTTTGAAGTGCTATAAAATCAAAACCATTTGTGATAGAGGGAAAAAAATTAAGGGGGTTTCTTTCAACCATGAGGGATGAGTGTACATCAAGTTTCATCAAAATCTGAGACAGTAGGTGGCGAAACCCATTTTTTGCATTGATTTGATGTGGAATGACCCTTAGGCTGATCAGACAGACTGATCAGACAGATAATGGATAGAAAAGTAGACCAGAAGGAAAAGTTCAGTAGACTGGGAGGAGACATTGCTCAGCAGCTCGTGAGGAGAATCAAGGGACAAACTCTGAGGCTGCAGACCGGGAGAAATAAAGCTCTGGAGAGACTGGTGCTGAGACCACAGACCTTTTCCTGTAACAGTTACCTCCTCAAATGCTCCTTCTTCTCTTTCCCACCCAAAAGAGCAGATGAAAAAACCAGCCGCCACCAATCCAAGCAAAGGGAGGGCGGAACTTAAATGGTGGGGAAACAGAATACAGAGAGAATCTGAGGCAAGTGTTTTTTGTTTTTTTCTTAGGAAAAGGAAAGAGACGGAGGCAATATGAAGTAAATATTTTTGTCTTTTGTTTTTCCTTAGGAAAGGAATGATGGGCAACTGTTATCAGCAGAGCCAAAAAGAGATTAGGAGAAGTTAAAATTTAAAAGATAGTGATAAAAGGTTAAGTAAATATTACAGAAAGAATGGGAGTGAAGCGGAAGTGATCTGCTTGTTGAAGGCAGGAGAAAAAAGCTGACTGGGAGCTAACCACATCCCTGAAGAATTCTTTCCTCCTGCCTCATCATCAGGGCGGAGCCTAAGCCCAACTCAGGAGCCCAGAAACACCCTCCTGAAATGATACGCCTACTAGATAAAAATTCTTTTTCACTCCAATTATTCTTTTTCATTAAGAAACACTGGGGAGAGGGGGCTCTAGAAGACACAGGATAAAACACACACTCTTAAAAAAAACACAAATTGAGAAACACTGAAGCAGGAATGAAGAGACAGAGAAAGTTCTGAGTACAGATTCAGTAGAGGCAAAATCAGAAACTGGCTTCCAAGGAGGGAGGGATATTCAAAATTCTGTTGGAGCTGCAATTTTGCTTGCTATTGCTAGATGGCACTGAATTCCCATTTTAAGTCATCACCACATGCACAAGTGTAACTATCCACATATCGGGTACAATAAAATACAAGTCATAATTAGGAGATGAATAATAAGTGTTAAGTAGTTGATATTTCTGAGAATTTTACCTTTAAGTTACCAAGGTCCAAAAGTAACTTATTTGATGTTGATTCATAGAATCCACCGTGTGGTACAATGATGTAAGAAGCCATAAGATTTATTCTTAAATCTAGAACCTTCTGCGTTTCTATAATATACACTAAGCCTAGAAAACCACAAGAAAAGCATGAGAATTAAGAAGGATCACAAGAACACTGTATTTATGAGTGAATAAATTTAAGCAAAACAAAGACCATCTATACCAGAGATGGAGAACTTGATCTGACTGGTGGGCCACACCTCTCCCATCAGCTGGGTGGGGCAAAGGCAGGTATCCAGCATTTTGCAGCTGTCACCAATCAGCTGACTGATTTTGCCTACAAAGCTTCTTTTGAGGAAACTGCCTATTTACCTGCCCCACACTTGATGTCATATATGACACTAGGCATAAGGCAGATGTATGTGGCTTGGAGAAAACAGCCTCCTCCACTAAAGGGGAGACCTGGAGGGTTTAACAAGGCTGATGGGCTGGAAGTGTCTCCTCACCATTCTACACAGCGCAACAGTATTACATGAGTTTCAGATGCAGATATTTGAAAAATAAGGCCAATTCATATACCCTTAAAAATTCCATGAAGAACTTAGCCATGTTAAGATAATCTCCACATAGTGAGAACTACCCATGTACACTACGCAGTACAAAGTTGGCACTAGTGCTCATTATGCTATGAATACACAGAATTTAGTCTTTCAAAAACTTATTCCAAGTGGTTGATGTTTACCTGTTGCTGTCTTTTCACGAAATTCTTCTAGCTTTGTTAAAGTTGCTGATGTTAGTTGCTCTAAATGAACATCACTTGGAGGTCGAAAGAAATCTACTATGCTGTTCACAGTCATCTGAAAAAGTATAAAAGGTCAGGAAAATGTATTGCTAATGTAATATATAATTTAATTTTTGAAAACTTCTAGAACTCATTTCTACTTACTGCATCATATATTATTTCCAAAGGCTGTGACTCTATTCTTAGTTTTTGATTGGCAGTCTCATCTAAGGGATTGGTCTCAAACATAATGGTGAAGAGTGATGCATTGTGCTCTGAATGGACTGTGTGAGATGACAGTAAGCAAGGTACTGTTTTTCCCCGAGCCATGCCTTCAACTTCAAATGCACTTACACTAGATTCAAATCTGTGTAAAACACATTATGAAAATTACATGAGCATATATACATACAGCTGTACCAACAAAAGGTCAGGGTTTTGCTATAGGGCTTTTTTTTCAATAAAAGGTAAAGGTAAAGGACCCCTGACAGTTAAGTCCTGTCGCAGATGACTCTTGGTTATATTGCCCTTAAAAAAAAAAAAAGCTTTCCGATATTACCATCCCATGATTTGATGAGTAGATGGTAATATATAAAAGTGTGATTGGAAACCATGATAAATAACAGATATTAGAGACACAAAAAGAAGAATATAGCTCCATGATATACTGCTGAAACAAGGTATGTGTTCAGCAGGGGGACTAAAGCATATGTGGGAAACAAGACTTGGAAATGAAAATATAGGATGAATCTTGGGAGTAAGCTGTTGGGCCTATAAAACTGTATCAAGCAGCATCAAGGAAACAATGCTGAAGATAATGCAGACATGGTACTTAACCTCACATGAAAAGGACGATTGGTCTTACCTGAAGCAGAGATTTAGTAGGTTGCAGATTATCCAAGTGGGTTGGGTTACTGCCCTCTTCACATGACAGAGGCAGGAGAGCAAAGAACTCTGGGAGACAGGCACAATCCCCTCAGTTTCTTCAGATTTGCCCAGCAGCACCAGATATTGTACATGTCAGGAAAGGAATCTGTACATATCTGCCTACCTCACTACTGGCTCAACTCAAATAAAATAATGGAAAGAGTTAACACTAACAATATAACAGAAAAGGAAAGAAGAAAGGAACTGCAGACCACTCTGGGATGGGCCCCTTTCAAATCATCAGCAACCTACTAAACCAGTCGTCCTATTTACAGTGGTTGCTGATGATCCGAATGTGTCGGGACATACCACAGCTTTCCCCAACTGAAGTTATAGTATCTAAACCACTTGATGAAGGACCGTGCGGCCAAAAGCAGCATCAGCCAAAGCGAGCAGGTCCATTCTGTAATGCTTGGTGAATGTACTTGGTGACGACCAAGTAGCTGCTTTACAAATGGAAGTAATAGTAATGGAATATTAGCAGCAAAAGTAGCCAAAGCTGCTGCTGACCTGATAGAATGAGCCAATGTATGTGTTGGCTGTGGTAACTTAAGTGACTCGTATGCTAGAGAAATACAAGCCCAAATCCACCTCGCACGGGTGAAGCGTGTAACTTTCTTTCCCATACTTGATAGATGTAAGAATACAAATAGGTAATCAGTGGATCTAATGTCCTTTGCTATCTGAATGTACACCTTCAGTACACGGCAAACATCCAAGGAATGCCATGCTTTCTCCTTCGGATGCTTAGAATCTGGGCAAAAGACTGGTAGCACCAATTCCTGCTGGACATGGAAATGTGAAAGTACCTTTGGCAGAAATGAAGGGTCTGTTCGGAGGACCACCTTATATTTGTGAAAGATGCATAGATGTTTTGCCTCTGACAAGGCAGATAACTCTGATATACGACGTGTAGAGGTGATGGCCACCAAGAACAGGACTTTGAAGCACTCCTGAATCACAAGGAAGACCTGCCTGTTGAGCATCCATTCCCTCACAATATGCTCTGCTGTGATACTGAGAATATTCCTTTCTGCCCAACTGAATAGGAGTGATGATTCTCTCTGTAGGCATGCCAATTTTGTTCCACCATGATGACAGATGTGACTTGGCAGTGGAGTTGTTGGTGCGTAGCAGCACATGATCGATGCTCAGGAACTGAACAAAATGGACCAATGCTAACCAGGCTGCCCTCAGCTCCAATCAATTTTTGGAGTGCACCTGCTCTGCTGTAGTTCATAGCCTCTGCATGAAGTGCCTTTGGCAATGCACACCCCAACCCTGCAAACTGGCATCTGTTGTGATCACAGTTCCTTGGTGAACTTCGCCAAGTGAAAAGGAGTTCCCTTCTGAAGATTTGATTCCACTATCCACCATCTCATGGACAAATTGAGTAGTGGAGGTAACTTGAGCACCTTGTGATGGTTGTGTGTAATTACCCATTGATAGGGAAGCAGAGGACGCGGGTGGTACTGTGGGTTAAATCACAGAGCCTAGGACTTGCCGATCAGAAGGTTGGCGGTTCGAATCCCCGCGATGGGGTGAGCTCCCGTTGCTCGGTCCCTGCTCCTGCCAACCTAGCAGTTCGAAAGCACGTCAAAGTGCAAGTAGATAAATAGGTACCACTCCGGCGGGAAGGTAAACAGCGTTTCTGTACACTGCTCTGGTTCGCCAGAAGCGGCTTAGTCATGCTGGCCACATGACCTGGAAGCTGTATGCCGGCTCCCTCGGCCAATAAAGCGAGATGAGTGTCACAACCCCAGAGTCGGTCACGACTGGATCTAATGGTCAGGGGTCCCTTTACCTTTACCCTTTAGGGAAGCAGAAACCATTGAAAGAGATGGGCATGATGTCTTACCCATGGCGCAATCTGCGAAGCTAACATACAAAGACCCAAAATTGCCAACAGATGCTTGATGTCATGTCCTTGGACAATCTCAGCAGAGATTACACCACCTTGATCTTGATTATGCGCTCTGGCAACAGAGCCACCAACCCCCGAACTGTGTCCAGCATGGCTCCCAGATGGATAATCTGCCGTGATGGAACAAGGCAGCTTTTTTCCTTGTTTATCAAGAATCCATGTGACTGAAGGGCCATCATCACTGCCTGGAGATGATCCTAAGCTCCTTGTAGTGTTCTTGCCCTTTTTTGTGTTTTGGGGACCAGCAGAGCTGGAGAAACACTGGGAGCCCTGTCTGCCTTTGAATCTAAGTTTGAACTCCTGTGGCCTAAACCTGAAGTCCCTTTGCTGATTTTGATTGCAGAAGGTGCAGAAGGACTGAGGCTGTTGAGAATATAGGAAGAAACACCTGGCATATCTCCTATTCTCCTTCTGACTCATTACCTTTCTTTCATCTTTAGATTCAATAAGCACATCCTTCAATGCCCCATCTTCAAACTGGTGTCCCCCCCCCCCACAAAGGAAACAGTGGCCAAATTGACTTTAGATGCCGCATTTTTTAACCATAAGGTTAATTTTTTAACCATAAGGCATGCCACAATTTGAGGTGACATTGCCCTGGCAGAAAACTGAGTCAGCCATAAAGGCTTGTGCCTTCAATAATTTATTTAAGGTCTGCTGGAGCCTCCAACCCAATCATGCATGCCCTTGCGCAAGAGGAAGCTGTACACACCGCCCACATAAACAATGCTGTGGCGTCATGCACCTTATGCAAGGCAAAATCCAAACGCCTATCCATCATACCCCTCAGTTGAACATCCCCTTCCTCAGGCAATAAATTACAACTGGATGGCCTGCAGATGAAGTCTTAAGATATGCCATAAAATCTGGCTCCAGACAATAAAGCTTATCTGCCAAAGTGATGCTCCTTCTAGACCAGTGATAGTGAAACTTTTAGAGACCGAGTGCCCAACCTGCAACCCAAAACCCACTTATTTATCGCAAAGTGCCAACATGGCAATTTAACCAGAATACTGAGGTTTTTGTTTAGAAGGGGAGGTTGGCGCATCCATGTGGAGAGAGAGTGGAGCAATATACAAAAATTTGGACTCAGTAAAGTGGTAACTTTCTCATCCTGTAAGGAACCACCACCCCATTCATCCTCCTCATCACAAGCAAATAGTTGAGAATGGGAGGATGGTAAAAGACCATCATGAGCCACCACCTCTTCCTCTGGTCTTTGAAAGGCATTAGGGGACGAGTCACCCACAGCCCTTTTAACCTTGGAGCTGTGTTTTTTAAGCAAGGAATTTGCATCATGGGCCTGAAAACCCATGTGAAGTTCTGAGGAAATAGAAACAATGGGAGCATCCTTACTCTGATCAACCATGCCAGCAGCTAAGTTAAGGCTTGCAGAGTCTTGAGATAGGTGGCGGGCTGTGTGACATCCCCTGCCCCAGCTGACTAACTGAAAACCCCATGAACTCAGGTTCAGAATCAGAGGACATACTATCCGGTCTGAGTTTACCACATGGTGGCAGCAGTACCTTGCAATCCACTGTTGATGTTTTTTTGAGTCTGGGCAGGTACTTTTCCAACAATAGGACCAAGTGGAGTATTAGATATTAACAGAAATCCAGAAGCATGATGTTGCCTGATATGCAAACCTTTAATAACCAATCTCTGCCACTTAAGCAATTCTGCAGACAGATCCATGTGCTTTGCCTTCTACTTTGCCTTTTTTGGCGCCACATTAACAGGACAATGCACAACCTCCATGGATTCCATTAGAGAGCGAGCTATTTAAGAGTGCAGTTGGCCCAAACACTACTGCACACTCCGAAAAACAGCACATAGGGAGGTCAATAGGCAGGAGCGCTGACAGGAGCTGCAGACTGCTGAGGTAATGCCAAATACCGTATTGGCCCGAATATAAGTCGCACTGTTTTTTCCCAAATTCAGACGGAAAGGTTTATAATATATAAGTGTGGTTTATATTCGTGACCTTACGCTTCTGGCAAAGTGGCGTGGCTCCCCCCACCCCCTCCGAAGGTAGCCCAGGAGCATGGGGCAATGGAGCATGGGGCCCACCCGCCACTCTCAAGCCTCCACTGGAAAGAAGGAGAAGGCCGCCAGCAAAGCAGCGTGGCTCCCTCCACAGAAAGCAGCCTGTGTATTGTCTTTTTCTCTCCCCCCCCCCTTTCAATTTTAAAGATGCAACTTAATTGCAGGTGCAGCTTATATTCTGGTGAATACGGTATTGTGGACACAGGCAGAAAGTCCTTCAGGTGACTTAAATGTGCATGAAGCGCAGCAGCAGTTGGCAACTCAGGAGGAAGCAGCTGGTACTGCAATGGTAAACCAATGGCTGTTAAGAGGCCAAATGCTGAGTATGCAGCTGTGCTGCACAGCAGAGCACACTGGTCTGAAATTGGCCAATCAGGAGACTGCGGCAACCATTGGTGGTGGGAATTGATCCAAGCCACAAATGGACAAATCAAGGGGGGGGGAATAGTTTGTCCAATCAGGAAAAATAAGAAATAGTAAAATAATAAACCCTTGCCAGCAGCAGAGGAAAAGGGAAGCAAAGGAACAGAAAGCAACCGAAAGTAATAGTGAAGCAGCAAAGTGAGTTTTTCTTTTTTTACCTGAACAGAGAACAGAGATAGAAACAAACAAGAACAGAGATAGAAATCAAAACACATAATCACAAAACAGTTAAGGAGAATAAGAGGGAACCAGAAAGAGAAGTTGAAAGTAAAGGAACTTAGCTGTAAAGTACAGAAAGAACCTGGAGAAAATGTTCTGCTCCATCAGGCAGGAGAGAAAAAACTGAGGATACTGTGCCCACCCTCCCAGAGTTTGTTGCTCTCCTGGCTTCCGTCACGTAAAGAGGGTAGTAACCCAACCCATTTGGATAATCAGCAACCGCCGTAAATTAGTAACATCTTCCAAGTGCCATGCACTTTATAGCTTATTATTAAACTAGAAAATTTTAAATTCTGTTTTCAAATCAGAAGTATCAACTAATTTTGTTTCAAGGAATAAATATGAATGCAACAAATGCCTACCTTATTGCTTCAGCACCAGGTCGTTGAGTTACTGCTGTACGCAGATCAATTAGTGCAAGTTTCAGCAGCTCAGGTTTCTGATTGTTTTCCCTTATTGATACAGTCATGCTTAATAGTTTTACATAAAGTTTGATGGCTTCATACTGTACAAATTGACAAAAATATATCATGACTAGCAAAATATATTAATAAAATACAAACATGAATACAGTTTTATAATATGAAATTCAGAGTCCCATGACAGTAGGTTTGAACCAAAATAGGTTCCCTAACTGCTATTCCTAATTGCAGTGGCCTTTTTGGGAGGGGGGTTCAGGGGAGATGAATGAAAACTTATCTTCATTCTTTTCTTTTGTTAACAGTTATAAAGGAACTTTCTGGGCGGAAGAAATATGGAAGTGGCAGAGTTCTGGTTGCCCCTTTTGCTAGAGCAGCAGGGCTTCTAAAGGGGCACAGAAGAAGAGCTGCTATTTCGACAAACATTTGCTTGCTTGCTTTCCCTCAAATTCCCCTACTTTGCCACATACCCTGAAATCACACCCTGGTTTCAGGATTTTGCTCACAAAAAAATCCGACAAGCCTAAAATTGGACAATAGTCTGACCCTGCAAGATATATATATTTGGTCAACATGTAAGATGTTTCATATTGATTCCTGACTAATAAAATCAATTATACAAGCTTTTGAACAAACAGAAAGTAAAGGGGGAAATGCACCCTTCCTTTCAAACACACACACAAAAGATATAAGGATAGGCCGGGAAACCAAAATAAACTCATTATGAGGTCCAGTTGCAACTGCATTTTTTCACATGTATTTTAATGTGAAAATGCTGAACTGGATTTTAAAAAATCAGCTCATAATTCAAAAATTCATTGCACAGGAAGAGTTAGATATATGACATGTATGTAATACTGTTAGACTAGCAAATAACTGTAACTGCATCTAACATGAAAGACTTTGAGGAATAAAAATATTCAAATTCTATTCAGAGTTGAAGGCGTGCAAAAGCTTTTTTTAAAACATGGCATTCCAAATTTTATATGACATGACACGACTCAAGTGAATTTCTACTAAAGTTAAAGCAGTGTTGCAGTGAAGTACACAGGTCAAAACTTCATCCCCCCTTATTACACGAGACAGTGCTACATCAGAAATAAAGAATTCACCAGACATTTTCTCCCTCTTCAGTTGCATTTGGAGAAAAACAGTAATCACCAGGTTAACACATTAAAAATCACTGACATTGCCATGTATAAAATGTATAAAACACAGAGTGATTGTTCTCCAGTCTATTTACAGCTATATATAGAATGTTTAGAGCACTTTTGTATGCAAATAGTGTGCATATATTGCTACCTCTGGGAGGTAGCCAGCACTACATTTTTCTTGCATACTGATCATGTGAATTTGAAAGCTTGAAAATCATTGTTCTTCTTTTGTAAGATACCATGACTTTAGATAAAGCCAAATGCTATACTATACAAACCGAGTAATACCTACCGTTTTGGGCAATGTTGGGTCAACAGCTGTTTCACTGTAACCAATTGCTGCATATAACTTATGCTTTTCTTGTGGGGTCATAAGCTGTTCAATGCCTACCATTTAAAACAATTATTATTATTAATATTATTATTAGTTTTTATTAAAGATTTTCTTATGTCACAAAACAAATAAACAAGGAAAAGTACGTACAGTGTCTCAATTTTTGATTCATAGTGTCTTTTTCAATTTGTTTACGTTTGGTATGACACACTATTGTCGTAGACATCATGCAGTTAATGCATTCAGTATAAAAAAAACACATCAATTCTCATAATGCATCATGGCATACCTGACACACTACATCAATACACTGGTTTTTTATTATTATAATTTAGTAAAAGTTGTAAACACACCGTTTTCACTTGTGCTACTTTGCCTTTCCATAGAGGCAATGTCATAAGCCTGAAGACTTGGCATTTGATCTCAGGGTAAGATCATTCAGCCACCAATTCAAAACCTTGCATTATCAAGGGTACAGAATAATGGATGAATCCAAATGTACTTTTCTGCCTCCTTCCATCAGAGGAAGAGAACCTTTGGCTGCAACCCAATGTGTCTGTCAGTCAGACTTGTATTATTTGTAGTGAATCGTCATTACAAGATAAATCACAAAAAAGTTAAAGTATATGAATTTTCAGAAGGAACGGATAATAGAGAGGTTCCTTTGGAGTGCTGATTTATTGCCTTCAAGCAATAGGAGGAATACTATCCCACTTCAAGGTCCTACTGCCCAAAAAAAAACTGCAAATAATCAAAATTTAAAATTGTAATGTTTCCTAAACTATTTAGATTTTTAAAATCACCTTTGAAAACAATCAGATTGACCTTCTACAAAATTCTGAAATTAATGGAGGACTTTATTCCTTTAAAATTGTATAAAGGGCAATACAGTGTAACTGCAATTTTATGCAAGGGTTACATTCCTGGAGGAAAGGCAAAATTGTGCAAAGTCAGAACAATCGCAGGAACTGTCCCCACTGTCTAGAATCTCGTGAGAATGAGGCTGTCTGAGATCCTGTGAGACGCTGCAGGAGCCTCCCAGAGACCTCACACAACTGCCCCAGAGCTCAGTAAGCAAGCTGTTTCCATGGTTTTCCTTGCAAGATCTCAAGAGCCTTTAAGGTTAGTAGCCAAGGATCTCCCACCCCTTTCTATTTATTTTTTGGTGGTCTACATAAAGCTGTGATTGTGTAAGTCAGCGTAAATTGTGATTGCCCTGTACAGAATATAGTCACAATGTTTAGCAACAAAAACATTTATCACTGATTCTATCAGACAGCGACCTCTATAGCTTCCAATAAAAAGGCAGATGTTGTAAGTGGCTTCCACATTTAAGCTCCAAATATTTAAATTAGTTACAATGTTTGATAATATAGCCATCTAAGAGTCATTTATTCTGCCTAGGCCTTTTGGCAAACACAACTATTTTGCTCTTATATCTAATAGATCAGCCTTCCTGCTTAGAATAAATTTCAAATTTAGATGGCAATATTCTTACACCTACTTCAGATAATGGAATAAGAGCCAATTTGTCTGCATAATTTGACCGCCAACTGGGGGGTGGGGCCAAGAAAGCTACTGAAAGCCTTCATTTATGTACAGATTAAACAATAGTGAGCCAAAAAGCAGTCTTGTATTACACCCCACATATAAATATTGAAGATACAAGAAAATCTGAAAGTCCAGCTCAAATTTTAACACCAGCAATAGAATACAGCTACTGTATAAGAAACAGCAGCCATTTACCTATTCAGCCTTCCTCTCTTTCTAATTATCATCCCATCTCTCTGCTGCCTTTTACTTCTAAACTTTAGTAAAGGTAAAGGTACCCCTGCCCGTACGGGCCAGTCGTGACTGACTCTAGGGTTGCGCGCTCATCTCACTCAAGAGGCCGGGAGCCGGCACCGTCCGAAGACACTTCCAGGTCACGTGGCCAGCGTGACAAAGCTGCACTGGCGAGCCAGCACCAGTGCCGCACACGGAAACGCCGTTTACCTTCCCACTATAAAGCGGTACCTATTTATCTACTTGCACTTAGGGGTGCTTTCGAACTGCTAGGTGGGCAGGAGCTGGGACCGAATGACAGGAGCTCACCCCACCGCGGGGATTCGAACCGCCGACCTTACGATCAGCAAGTCCTAGGCCCTGAGGTTTTACCCACAGCGCCACCCGTGGCCCTAAACTTTAGGAGCACGCTATTCTTTCTGTTTTGATTTTCTTTCTTCTAGCTTGGCCCTGAATCTCCTGCAATATAGGTTTCGTTCCCTATACTCCACTGAAATGGGTCTTATGAAGATCAGTAAAGACTTTATTGCCAAATCAAAAGGCTTATATTCTATCCTTAATCCTTTTTTTATTTCTGCAGTCTTTGATATGGTTGATCATGCTCTTTTGCTGGGTTTCTCAGTGACCTGGGATTTTGTGATACTATTCTAAGGTGGGTTGCCTAGTATCTGTAGGCCATTCATTTATTGTTTCTACAGGAGGTCATTCATAATTTACTTTTCTTGTTACAGTTGGAGTTCCCCAATGTGCTCTTTTGGGTCTCCTGATGTTTCTTTTTACGTTTTATCCTTGGGCCAGCTTATTCATTCTCATGGGTTTCAGTATCATTTGTACACTGATGACATTCAACTCTATTTGTCAAATCCAGATCTTCCAGCATTCAGGCGCAGATTTTAAACTCTTTTGATATATAAGCTTGGATGCTTCATTGTTGTGTGATACTTAATTCAGCTAAGGGTGAGCTGGTTTTTTTCCCCTTCTACAAAATCTTCTCCATATGTGTTCTCTATATATATTGACAGTATTATTATTCTCCCATGGAGCAGGAGGCATGTAGGCTGAGTTTCTATTTTTGTTTTCCACTAACAAGCATCCTTTTTATTGGGTGAAGGGAATTACAAGACTGGCCCTTGGCTTTCCCTATTGCTAATAAAGTGGCGGCGGCCCCTCTCACCAAGAAGCTGTTGCGAAACCTGCTTAACATCTGGAGTACAGTTCTTCTGATCCATTGTACTACTTTCGCCGTGGGACGGTGAGGAGGTGCCCGTCTGTGATTACTACTTATGTATGACCCCTGCCTCTACATATGGCCATGTGAAGAACCCTTTCTTGCAACTGTTCCCACTTACAGGACTTTGAGCTTCCAGTAGATAACTAACTTTAGAGAGATTTACTTGTTTCAACTATGTATGACACTATTACTATATACATTATTAGCAGAGTTGTGGCACTAGTTGACTGTATGTCTATAAGCATCTCCAGGCTTTAATATGCATATTGTACTTTAATTTGCTGAACTAAGTAAAATTTTCCTTAATATCTGCAAGGCGGTTTGGTGTTTGGGTGATCACTAGGACTTGTTTCTTTGTAACATTGCTAGAATTTGTCCTTTTCTTTCTGTTGCTTCTACTTAAAACATTTAATTACCACTATGTCATAAAAATATATTTATCAAAGCAGTTTACAGCAATAAAAGTAACAACCATAAAAAGTTAGAGAGAGTTAAAAGCAAACATTAATTAACCATTGTGGAAGGATGTAATTTTAATTGCTTGCAAAGGCCTGGTGGAACAGAAAAGTTTTCAGCAGGCATTTAAAAGCTGGCACAGAATGCATCTGCTGAATCTTAACTGGGCACAGGGCTGATGACACTAAAGGCTCAGTCAGTTTCTTGTTGTCAAATGAGCCTCACCAACACGGGGAATGACCAACAACACTCCTGCAGATGATCTCAGTGATCAAGGGATGTAAGGGTTAGGACACCATGGACCTAAGTTGCTCAGAGCTTTCAACCTTGAACCCGTTTCAGTAGTAGATGGGCAGCCAGTGTGGCTGTTTTAACAATGATTTAACAAGCCCAAGATTTTTTTTAAAAAACTTCAATTAAGAGTTAAATCTCTTAACATAAAGAACTCATTATGTTCTTAATAGTTGCAGTGCAATTGGATGGTCCCTGGATCTCCAGTCTACAAAAGAAGTTTTCTGCAGGGTTTGGCATCTAGCTGTTTTTAAAAAAATCTGGTATTCCCCAAAGCAACATTGCAAGATGTGAACTCCAGACTCTTTGATGGCATTTATACACCATTTGAAGACTTGTCAGTTTCAGCAGGCCTCTGTTGACAGCATATTATTCCCAACCTGCGCAATTTGGGAACATTCACAATATTCCTAAATTAAAATAGACATATACATACCTTTGGGTTCTTGTGTGGATTCTTTGCCTTTTCCTCCAGTCCAACCCCACATCCAACTAAACCAGCCACCAGAGTCTTCATCATCTTGTTTAGCCCCTGCTTTGAAAATCTTTAATCCAGCCTTAGTTGCCTATTACACAAAACAACACAATCTTATTTAAAGTTTAACATTCAATATCTTTATTCAATAGAGCCAGTGTTTGTTTTCCTGAGGGGGGGGAGTAGAACTCATCACAAAATAAATAAATAAATGGCTAGATAGAGAGATTGCGGGTGCAGTCGCTGTGCCACCCCCCACCCCCAGGCCGTGGCTAAATGTAAAAAATTATTAATAAACTCAAGCAGACAATGATCTGGGTTAGAAATGGCCACAACTTAATTGATTAGAGATGTAGATGGATTTTTGGCTTGGGTATTGGGTGTATATATCTGTTCCAGTCCCCCCCCCCATTGATTTTAAAAGGGTAAGGGAACTCAGTTCCCCCAAGTTCCTGCTTTAAAAAATTTGCTTCCTAGTAAACATGGCTAGGCTTGCACTGTGACTTCAGATTCCTAGTATGCGCCTTTCACTAGGTGCCTGGTCCCTTGCTTCTTCCACCTTCGCTCAAGATGGCAATTTCCCTTGTGAATCCACAAGAGCCAACACACACACACAAAGGCCACTTCAGAGGGTTTCCCCCTTTTTTCTTTCTTTACTACCTCCTTGCTTTGCTTACTCTACATCCTATCTTCTCCTCAAAACCAACAATCCTAGATTGACTCTTGACTTACTTGGCAGGGAGACCCACTGAAGTGAGAGGGATTTACTTCTGAGTAGACATGGTGAGGATTGCAGTGTCCCATCAGAAGCTCCTTTCCCTTCCCCCCTTTCCATCCAATGTTTTGCCTCAAGCCTTAACAGAGCTCTCTCTCATTTTAGAGGCAATCCTAACTTTTAAATGAGCTGCTTTAAAGGGGAAGTTAAGGAGTCAGCAGCAGCAGGCGACCCCACTCTGCTAGGTGCTGGGGTGGATTTCACCCTTTGCCTTGCAGAGTCAGACCCAGGCTGCCACCAGGTCCAGCACTGGCAACAAGCAGCTCTGGCTCACCCAGCCCTACCCACTGCCACCCCACCCCCACACTTACTGGACATTGGGGATCTGTATCACGGGCTTTACTGGTCAAAGCAGGAACCTCAGCAACCACCCTCTCCTCCCCTAGAAACAAACCGGGACTGCTCCAATAAAATGTACGTGGCAAAAAGGAGCACTAGGCCCTGGTGGGATGCCCCCTTACCTGCTTGTGATTGGCTAAGCAGATAGTCAGCCAATCAGGATTTTTAGAAAAATGATCTTTTCCCCCCCTTCACTTCTCGCTTCACTCTGTGGCCCCCTAGCCTTGCGCTATGGCCCATTTACACATTTTTCACCTGTGGCCCTCTTGGAATAACCATATGGCCTTCAGTTGGGAAACACTGAACTAGCTCACAAACATGCAGAATGGAGCAAAGGGGGGTTTAAAGTAATAGCACCCCTTAATTTCAAGCAACAGCTTCTGTCTGGAAGAGGGAAGGGAAGGCTCAAAGCCAGAGGTCAGCAACCTAAGGCCCATGGGCCAGAAGCAGCCCATGAGGGTCGCTTAACTGGCCCATGAGCCACCCCCAACCAAGCTGCCCACTCGGCAAGTCCCCGTGCACTGCGCTAAACCGGCACAGCGTGGCGCAGGGACTCTCTTCCGTGACTCCAGAAATCGCATCTGCGCATGTCCGCAGCACCAGAAATCGTTTCTGCGCATGCACGATTTTTGGCATCTGGACATGTGCAGATGCGATTTCCAGCACCATGGACTTGCGCAGAAGCGATTTCCGGCATCGCACTGCACCAGTCCAGCCCACAGAGAATCTCCGTGGGAGTGATCCGGCCCATGCCCAGTAAGCCTTGCCGACCCCTGCTCAAGGCAGTATCCTGCTTTCTGAGCTGGGTAGCTCAGCTCACAAACAGGCAGAAAGCAGCAAAGGGGGCTTTAAAGGCATGAAAAGGTGCTTTCTTCCTCTTGAGAAAGAAAGAGAGACAGGACAGCTTGCAAATCGCGGACTGTGGGTCGGGGGGGAGGAGTAGCGTTGTTATTCCGGGAGGATTGCTCTTTCAGAGCTCTGCCATCACCGGCGATCTCCGGCATTGAATGTGTTGGTCTCGTGTGGGGCACCAAGGAGAGCTTGGCTGTCTGGCTGGTGTACCGACCACCCAGCACATCTGCAGCCACCCTGTCAGACCTGCTGGAGGCGGTGGCGGGCTGGGCCTTGGAGTTCCCAAACCTACTGGTTTTGGGAGACTTCAACGTCCATGCCGATGCCGCTCCCTCCTCACAGGCTCTGGACCTAGTGACTTCCATGGCAACACTAGGGCTCTCCCAGTTTGTTTTGGGCCCCACTCATCAAGCAGGCCACACGCTGGATCTGATCTTTGGGGCTGGCATAGATGTGATCATGCTCCCCGCTGTGAAAGTGCCATGGTCTGATCACTACGCTTTAAAAGCCAAGAGTGACTTCCCGCTCCTCCCCGGCTCGGGTGGCGAACCTATTTGGGCTCGTCCGCGAAAACTGATGGATCCTGATAGATTCCGACAAGCCTTGCGGAACCCTGCTCCTCCTGGCGACTCATTAGATGACCTTGTTGAGGACTGGAATAACCGGCTCTTGGCAGCCATTGATGAGATCGCGCCTAAGCGCCCTCTGCGACCCCGTCGAAACCGGGCCCCTTGGTTTACTGAGGAGCTCCGGAAAATGAAGCGGGATCTCAGACGGCTAGAGCGAGTATGGCGACGGACTCGTGACGGAGCCTCAAGAACATCTTATAGGACGCTTATGAAAGCCTATGAGATGGCTATGAAAGCTGCTAAGAAATCTTACTTTGCAGCTTCCATTGCATCCGCTAGCTCTCGCCCGGCACAACTTTTTAGAATAATTAGGTCAATAACGTCCTTAGGAGGACAACCAAATTTAAGCACAAATTCGACCCACAGCTGTGAGGCATTCGCGAGCTTTTTTGCAGAGAAAGTCCTGTTGCTCCTCCATGACCTCCCTGCCAATTTAGATACAGTGACTGAACTGGAGGCCCCTCGACTGACTTCAGGTCCAGTGTTGGACCATTTCGATCGGATACTCCCTACTGATGTGGATAGATTCCTCCAAGTTGGTAGGCCCACCACCTGCCTCCTTGATCCGTGCCCGTCTTGGCTGATTAGGGAGTGTCCAGATGTTGCGCGGACCCCCCTGGTTGAAATTATCAATTTGTCCCTTGACACGGGGACATTCCCAGGGGAACTGAAGGAAGCAGTGGTGCGTCCACTCTTAAAGAAAACTTCATTAGATCCCTTAGACCTATCCAATTACCGCCCAGTTTCAAATCTTCCATACCTGGGTAAGGTAATTGAGAGAGCGGTTGCTGAACAGCTTGGTAGGTTTCTGGAGGAAACATCGGCATTAGATCCATTTCAGTTTGGTCGGGGACAGAGGGTGGCACTAGGGAGGGAAATGTCGTTACGCCACTCCTTGGTGTGTGGAGTGCCGCAGGGCGCAATTCTCTCCCCAATGCTTTTTAACATCTTTATGCGCCCCCTTGCCCAGATTATCCGGAGCTTTGGGCTGGGCTGTCATCAATATGCTGATGACACTCAGCTCTATCTGCTGATGGATGGCCACACCAACTCGGCCTCTTACACACTGACCAGATGCTTGGAAGCTGTGGCTGGATGGTTTCGTGGGAGCCGATTGAAACTAAATCCTTCGAAGACAGAGGTCCTCTGGCTGGGTCGGGATAGCATGGGGATGAGGGACCAACTCCCTTCTCTTGCGGGGGCCCAATTAGTGCCATTGCCTTCCGTTAAGAGTTTGGGTGTAATCCTTGACGCCTCCCTTTCCATGGAGGCGCAAGTCACAGCAACAGCCAAGGCGCCATTTTTCCACCTTCGCCGCATCAAGCAATTGGTCCCTTACCTTTCCCGCCCCGACCTGGCCACAGTGATCCATGCGACAGTCATCTCCAGGCTTGACTACTGTAATTCGCTCTACATGGGGCTGCCCTTGAAGCTGTCCCAGAAACTCCAGCGGGTACAGAATGCTGCAGCGAGGCTCCTCACGGGGTCTCTGCCATGGGAGCATATTCATCCAGTGCTTTTCAAGCTGCACTGGCTCCCGGTGGAGTACAGGGTCAGATTTAAGGTGCTGCTTTTGACCTTTAAAGCCCTTCACGGCCTAGGACCCTCGTACCTACGGGACTGCCTCGCCTGGTATGCCCCACGGAGAGCCTCAAGGTCCATAAATAACAACACCCTAGTGGTCCCAGGCCCTAAGGAAGTTAGATTGGCTTCAACCAGAGCCAGGGCCTTTTCAGCACTGGCCCCAACTTGGTGGAACGCTCTGTCTCATGAGACCAGGGCCCTGCAGGATCTGATTTCTTTCCGCAGGGCCTGTAAGACAGAGTTGTTCTGCCTGGCCTTTGGATTGGAGCCAATTTGATTCCCTCCCCCCCCCTTTTCTTTTTTCTTTTCCTTCTCCTGCAATGAGGCTTCATTTTAATATTTTAATGTTCCATTATTTTAATGTTGTATTTTATTTTTGTTTTTAAGTTGTAATCACTCATCTTGTTTTTATTATTGCTTGTAAGCCGCTCTGAGCCCGGCCTTGGCTGGGGAGGGCGGGGTATAAATAAAAAATTATTATTATTATTATTATTATTATTATTATTATTATTATTATTAAGTGCAATGAACTTCCCTGCACCTCTGCTCAGCTGGTTCACAGAGAGGCCCTGCCTCTCCAGCTCAAGCAAGCAAGCAGGAGGAGCAGGGCTGTTTGCAAAGCTGAAGCAGAGGGAGGTCAGCTGTTAGGCGGGAGAGCCCCAGCAAAGCCCCACTGCACCTCCTGCTCCTGAGGAGACCCCCTCTGGAGCTGCAGAGGACGGCTGCTTTGGGATCTGGGGAGGGTCTCATGAGCCAGAGGTGCAGCAGAGTTTTGCTGAGGCTGCTCAGGTCTCCCCCCCCCCCACTCCCTCCCTGGCCTCCTGGGGGTGACAGAACTCTGTTCCAGGGGCATTCTGGCTCAAAAAAGCCCTGAATAGAGCAAGTGTGTAGAAGATCTGTATCAGAATGTGGAAGCTCTGGAGGAGCAAGTGCAACCCTATGTTATTGCTTGGTAATTTAAATTATATTGGAAACATATTAATAAGTAACTATAACTTGAAAATTTAATGGTTGAATCTATAGACCTCCCAAAAGGAGATGCCAAGACTGAGGTACTGGAACTTATTTGAAATGTATATCTAGACACTGTTCCACAGAAGTTTAATTTGAGCTTGCTGTTGTTGAAGACTTTTATGCATTTCTCCAAGCTAGGAGCAAATAGAAGCTTTTTAACCTCAAATATGTTAAACAACTAACTCATGGTTTCCATAAAATCAAATTCATTTTAGAGCAGTTACCTCAAATTCTGCCTGTTGTCTTGCCAGAGTGATGTTGAATATGTCCAAGGTCTTCTCAAATTCCTATAAAGGGGGTTGAAAGTAAAATAAAATGTCACTACACAGAGAAATGGCAAAATGGCTCCTCCATAATTATTTATGAAAAGAGAAATGTTATGGTAGATCTCTCCCCCCACCACCCTGGTCAGAGTTAGAGGAAGTTGTGAGATAAAGTTGTGAAACAGCTGCGTTACAATTTATCAAGGTTAAATGATATTTGTATTATCATGAACACTACTGTGTGAATAGTTACATATATTTAAACTTTAATGTAGCAATTACACACTGTAATTTTCATTTCATTTCCCTCTAATCTCACTGTTTACAATTCCTCCCTCTACTCCATCAACCTGCCAAAGTAACACTTCTTGCATCTGAAGAAATAGACTCTAGTCCACACAAGCTGAAGCCATAATGAATTCATTAGTATTCAAATTACTACCAAAGTCTTTCCTGAAAAGGCACCATAGTAAAACACAAATTTCAGGAGTACTGAAGGGAATGACACAGGGGATATAGGAAAGAGGCTGGGTTGCTTTAGGTTGGTCCTATTGAAGGAGACCAGAAATCAAATTACAGAATGCTATAGAGAAAAGAAAGGAACCAGAGCCCAGTAGAGTCCTTCTTTATTTATTTATTAATTATTCATTTCTGTACTAGTACAATTCAAACTTAATGACTAAATATAAAGTTTGAATTGTACTAGTACAGAAATGAATAATTAATAAATAAAGAAGGACTCTACTGGGCTCTGATTCCTTACTTTTCTCTATAGCATTCTGTAATTTGATTTCTGGTCTCCTGAAAATATAAATGGTGACTTGAAATTTGGAGTAGGCAAAATAGGGGCTATGAAAATAGAAAAATGCTTTGGGTAAAGTGAAGGAAGATTAGGGCTTTAGGGGTCAGAATGGAAGTATAAATAAATGAAATAAGAGCACAGAAGAATTCTGGAAATATGGCAGGCTGCCTCATAATAAATTTGATGAAAATTACTTTCAATGAAATCAAAAGAGAGGCTGCTGCTTTGATCCTGACTATCCTCTCTGGAGAGACACTTCCCCCTTCACTGTATCCAAGAGGGTGCTGAGAAGGATGCTATTTTGAGCGCTTCTTGAAAGGCTGGCGCTTTCACTAGGAGACTGAGGTGCCATTTCTTCTGTCCTATTTTTGAGCACAACGAAGAATATGGAGTAGAGACCACAAAGACGCTGGTGGGAAGGAACTGGAACTATAGCTCCCATGGAAAGAGACAGTGAATCAAAGACCAAGCAGCTTGAAGACAAAGTTTGTTTTTTGGTAGTGGAGAAGGGATGAAATGATCGGGAGGAACCAAAATGAAGTCTATTAGGTAACCTTCTGAAACAATTTCCTTAACCCAGCAGTCGGAGACAGACTTTTGCAGGCGGGAAGAAAGCTAAAATGATGAGCCGTCCACAAGAGACGTCACTGAGTTCATTGTTTGGTTGTCTGCATTTGAGGAAGCCTGGAACCGCTGGAACCCTTGCCTACCTTGAAAATGTTAACAAAAGGGGTGGGATCAGAATCTAAAGTCCCTTTGTCTATTTGGGTTCAAAGAGGAGAAAGGACTGAGATTGAGAAGCATTTGTTGAGAAACTGGCTGGTCACTTGTAATCTCTCTGGGTTAGCAAAACTTTCCATTTTTCCTTTGATTCAATAAGGACATTTTTCAATTCCCAAAAAGGTGACCGCCGGAAAAGGGAATGGTAGAAAGGTTCACTTTAGGTGCTGTATCCGCATTCCAGCTCTAGCTACAAAGTGCATCTAGCTGCTACCTGGGACACCACCCCTCTAGCTGAAAATTGAACGGAATCCATAGAGGCATCAGCCATAAAGGCCTGAGCCTTTAGTAGCTTACTCAGACTTTGGTGTTGATTGCATTAAGTCCTCAAGCCACACAATGCATGCTTGGTCACATGATGAAGCAACCCAGGAAGCTCTTAAGGAAAGGGCAGCTGCTTCATGAATTTACATGGAGCGAACTCCAGCCTCCTGTAAGTCATGTCCCGGAGTTGGGCATCTCCCTCCTGAGGGATCAGATGATGAGATGAAAGATTTAACACCAGTCAGTCTGTAACAGGGATCTTAATATATGCCATGAATTCAGGATCCTTATCATATAACTTGTCAGCCAGGGCATTATTCTTTCTAGAATACATAGGCGTGTCAAGCTCAGGCTTAACTACCACCTTCAATACTGATGGCACCAATATAAAGTTAGCTGAGGTGCTGCTATTAGTACAGACACAAATGTCACCTTTGAGGCTGACATTTTATCAGACTGAGTTGATAATTCCAATGTGTGCATTATCTTACGTTTCAGGATGAGGGCACTAGCCTCTTGGAACAGTCTTATAGAAAAGGATTCGTCTTGAACAGAACCATCACTCTAATCATCATCAACTTCTGCTTCTAGCAAAGAGGATGGAGAGGAAGGAAAAGAAAACTCATCCTCAGCCTTTTTCCCCATAGAGATGAAGGTGTCAGGGGAAGAGACCCTAAGATCCAACTCCAACTGCCCCCCCCCCCCGGGGTGGCAGAATGAGTTGCTTAAAAAAACACACACTTAGGCTGCTTCTTTGGAAGTAAGTAAGTAAGTAAGCAAGTTAAATGCAATTCAGAGGACAGTGAAGCAATCAGGGCTTTCTTTAACTGCTCAATCAATGAGGCTGGAAAGGTTTGAGAAGTGGGGGTGGTGGAGTGGGGCACCTTAAGTGGCTGGCGAGGGAATATGACACTTCTGTCCCTGTTCTGCCGAAAAACCTAAGAATTCTGGCTCAGAATCTGATAAAGCATCAATCTGTCCCTCGCCAGCAGGTGGCAGTATAGTCTTAGCACTTGACAGAGTGGAAGCACTTTTAGGCGCTGAGGCTTGCTTTGTATTGCAAGCCTGGGACTGAGGTAAAATTATGGAAGAAAGATGCTTCTTTGGAAGGTCTGGGGCAGCAGTCTTAGCAAATCCCCCAGATTAGAGGACACCATGCTGTTTTTGCTTTGCTTTTTTGGAGGTGGGCTGCTTCAGCCACAAGTGTTCTCCATGTGCCATGTGCCAAAGAGGCACGCGCACACACACACACACACACACACACAAAAGGCCTCTGATTTTCACCAAATAAACACTCAACTCCATTTGCCACACCATGGACCGGGAGGAGGAATAGATATATTCAGCCCAAAGATCTCCGTTTGCCACTCCGTGGACCAGGAGAAAGGGCAGGCAAAAGCCTCACGCCAAACTTGGTTTGCCACACCATGGAGCAGGAGTGGGTGGGAAACAGAAGCTACACACTCTCTCCTTGTCACAGCCGCCAACCAGGAGGATGAGGATGAGGGGCAGGCACTCTGCTGTCGCCAAAGCAAACTGGAAGGCAGGCAGGCAGGCTTCAAGATCAAAGGCCAATAGAAGCAGGCAGGCAGGGATGTAACAGGGACACTCACTCCGTTGCCGGTGTAAAAACAGCAAACCGGGAGGAGGTGGCCAAGTTGTTTTTAAATCAGGACAGGAGAACGCAAACACCACACCACCAGTCACACATGTAGTGCGCACACCAAAACGAAAGACAGAAATACAGTTGTGACCCCCCAAAAATGGCAGTGGCCGCAGAGGCTGCTGAGGGAAAGAAAAAGAGAGCGCTGGCAGTGGGCCGCTGCGCCTGAAGGTGGGAACGGCCATTGCTGCTGCGGCAAGGGCACCGGTTCTGGAAAATTTATCAATGTAAGTAAACAACTAAGGAATAAAAGAAAGGGGGCATATAAGCGAACAACCAAATGTAAAGAGCAACGGAAAGCGGGTTTTTGGGGGGGGCTGGGGAACCACAACACACAAGGAACTGTAAAACTAAAATGACGATAAGGTAAATCTAAAGAAAAAAAGGGGGTTCAGAAACTAGTAAAAAACTTAACTGAGTCAAGAGGAACGTACAGTCTGCACTAGACAGGAGGAAACACTTAGGGAGTCCAGCCTGCTTCCCACAAGTCTTTGCTCCTGTCTAGTGTCTTGCGACAGGATGACCACCCTTTCCACTGAATATGATGCCCCACAAACTAAAATGGTGTACCATAATATGTAAGTAAATATGCAACACCAGCATTTAGAAAACTATCAGGAAAAGCAGACAGGATTTTTAGTGTTTATTATAAAAGTTAATCTCCAAATTAACAGTAATTTCAAAGTACTAACTTCCAGCATGTTCAAACATTCCTCAGCAGGCTTCTTTGATGTTATTTTTGTTTTGTACAGATCTCTGTAGCTCTTCACTTTATTCCTATGGTAACGAATATGTTCCCAAGACCACATCTGTAACTTCGGTTGGACATTTACTTCAAGAATGCCAAATATAATGTACTTCCACCTAATGGGGGGAAAGAAAACATTTTGGGAAAGCACAATATGAAAAAGGATTTTTCCTTTTAAAGCACATCTTATTATGAATCTTAAGTTGGTGCAAAAGAACCCAGTTATTGATTTTCCTCCAAAGCACACAAAAGTTTAATATGTTCTTATGGGATGCTTATGGAATTCTCCCCTACCAAATTTTTGGAACTTTTTACCACAACAGCTCCAAGATTTCAGCAGAATCCAGATTTGTCCAGCTTTCCATTTCTGGAATGCGTAACATTTCATAAAATCATAGAATAGTAGAGCTGGAAGAGACCCCATGGGACATCTAGCCCAACCTCCTGCAAGGCAGGAATCTCAGCTAGATTGTACAGTGGTGCCTCGCAAGACGAAAAGAATTCGTTCCGCGAGTCTTTTCGTCTTGCGAAGCACGGTCCGTCGCAACTGCGCCTCTTCAAGCGGCTTTAAGAAAAAAGCGCAAGACGTTTTCGTCTTGCGAAGCAAACCCATAGGGAAATTCGTCTAGCGAAGCAACGCAAAACCGAAAAACCCTTTTGTCTAGCGAGTTTTTCGTCTTGCGAGGCATTCGTCTTGCGGGGCACCACTGTACATGACAGATGGCCATCTAACCTCTGCTTATAGAAACCTCCAGTGAAAGAGAGTCCACAAGCTCCTGAGGGAATCTGCTCCCTGAAGTGTAGATTTGAGAAGTTGCTGATGATACAAATGGGTTGGGTAGTACCCCTCATCATGTGACAGATGCAGGAGAGCAAACACCTCTGCACCTCTGGGAGGCAGGTGCAGTTCCCTCAGTTTTTTCAGATTCACCAAGCAGCATCAGACATTGATCTTAGCCAGAAAGGAAAATGTATAGTAAATCCCCTCCTTCCCATATTACTGCAGACCACAGTAGAGATGGGTACCATTTGTATCATCAGCAACCTCTCTCAAATCTACACTTCGAAAGGTAAGACCAACTGTCCAACTTGAGATGGTTGCTGATGACCCGAATGGGTTGGGACCACAGCTTTTCCCAACTGCAGTTATAATGACTAAAGCACCTGCTGAAGTACTGTGCGGCCAAAGGCAGCATCAGCCACAGCCAACAGGTCTATTTTGTAGTGCCTGGCAAATGTACTTGGTGAAGATCAAGTAGCTGCTGTACAAATCTCCAGCATTAGCCACAAACTCAGCTGTGGTGGATGCTGACAGTGAGATGAGCCAAAATTTGTGTTGGCTGGGACACAGGCCCTAATCCTCCTTGTAAGGGTGGAACTGTCATACATTGTCATACATGTGTCATTCGTGTGGAGGAAAACCTTAAAGACGTTGCAGAGTTCAGCAGAGTTCCCCAAATAGAGCAGAGGCAATAGCGCTTCATTCGGCAGAGCTTCACTTGAGCTGAAGGCAAAGGAGCGAAATGGTTATCAAATCCAAGACAATCAGGATTGGCTCAGTCCATATAAAATCCAGTTGCAGCATTTATGAACTTAACTCACAATAAGACTAAACCTTAGCACTAAGAAACACCACACCAGAAGGAAGAGGGAGAAAGAGAAAAGGAAGACCCAGGCTCCTTTTGGCCTATATTTCTAGTCAGCATGACTCTGCAGAATAGAGATAAGAGAACTACCGTATTTTTCGCCCTATAGGAGGCACTTTTCCCCCTCCAAAAATGAAGGGGAAATGTGGGTGCGTCTTATGGGGCGAATGCAGGCTTTCGCTGAAGCCTGGAGAGCGAGACGGGTCGGTGCGCACTGACCCCTCTCGCTCTCCAGGCTTCAGGAAGTTATCCGCAAGCCTTGCAAGCCCGGCGGGAGGTCCCGCGGGCTCGCAAGGCTTGCGGGCAGCAGCCTGCAGCCCACAAGCTCGGGGGATAGTGGGGAGGCGCAGCACCGCCACCCCACTATTCCCCGACCTGGTCTGGAGGCTGGCGGGGGGGAGAAGCAAGCTTGCTTCCCCCCCCCAGCCCCACAAGCTCAGGGGATAGCGGGGAGGCGGAGCGCCACCACCCCGCTATTCTCGGACCTGATCTGGAGGCTGGCGGGGGGGAGAAGCAAGCTTGCTTCTCCCCATCGCCAGCCCCACAAGCTCGGGGGACAGCGGGGCAAGCCGCTCCCCCATGGAGGCTAGAGAGGCTGTCCCTGAAGGCAGAAGAGGGAGGCGGAGCGCTCCGTCTCCCTCTTCTAGCTTGGGGATGGCTGCGCAAACCAGGGGGGGGGGGGCAGGAAATAAAATTTTTTCCCTTGATTTCCCCCCAAAAAAACTAGGTGCGTCCTATGGGCCGGTGCGTCCTATAGGGTGAAAAATACGGTAGTTCAAAGCAGCTTCCAAAAAGGTATAACCCAAACAATTGTTAACCCTTCTGCCTATGCTTTCCTCACACATAGAAGCTTCTAGTAGTTTCTTGTATTGATTGGAATAGAAAAGAATAGGAAAGATCTTTACACATGAAATCAATACTTTCTGCACTAAGAAATGCAAACTGACAGGAATATGACACATTTTCTCATAGAGGCTGAATGAAAGGAAAGAAGGGAAAGTCAAGGAAAAAGTAAGAGTGAAGCGGCAAGACACAGGAGGATTTTTTTATTTTTTTTACCTCAGCAGAGAGAGAGAAATGGAAGTTAGAGAACAAACTCAGCAAGAAATTAAAGGGAAATAAGAAAAATTGGAAAACACTAGAAAAAACAACAGTAAGGAACAGCTGGAATTTGAAAAAGTTAACTGAAAAGGAAGATCAGTGAGAGCCAGGTGAAAAGATCTGATCCATCAGGCAGGAGAGAGAAAAACAGGGGACTGCACCTGCCTCCCAGAGTTCTTTGCTCTCCTGCCTCCATCACGTGACGAGGGATAATATCCAACCCATTTGGGCAATCAGCAACCGCCTCAAATCAGCTCTTACTCTCAGAAAGTTCTTCCTAATGCTGAGTCAGAATCTACCTTCTTGAAGCCACTGGCTCAAGTCCTACCCTCCAAGCAAGAGAAAACAAGTCTGCTCTATCTTCCATGTGACAGCCCTTCAGATATTTGAAGATGGCTATCATATCTCCACTCGGTCTCCCCATTTCCAGGCTAAACATACCCTGCTCCTTCAACAATTCCTTATAAGGCTTGCTTTCCAAACCCCTGGTCATCTTGGTTGCCCCCTGCAGCACATGTTCCAGCTTGTCAATATCCTTCTTAAATTGCAGTGCCCAGAATTGGACATAAGTCAGAATAAAGGTAAAGGGGCCCCTGACCATTAGGTCCAGTCGTGGACAACTCTGGGGTTGCGGCGCTCATCTCACTTTACTGGCCAAAGGAGCCGGCATACAGCTTTCGAGTCATGTGGCCAACATGACTAAGCCACTTCTGGCGAACCAGAGCAACGCATGGAAATGCCGTTTACCTTCCCACCGGAGCAGTACATATTTATCTCTACTTGCACTTTGGCGTGCTTTCAAACTGCTAGGTTGGCAGGAGCAGGGACCGAGCAATGGGAGCTCACCCCATTGCAGGGATTCGAACTGCCAGCATTAGCTTTTTTTGCGGCCTCATGTTAAGCTTGTGGAGACCCCTAGATCCTTTTCACATGTATTATTGGCAAGCCAGGTGTCCCCCATCTTATATCTGTGCAGCTGGTTCTTCCTGCCTAAATGCAGAGCCTTACATTTGTCCCTACTGAATTCATTTTGTTAGTTTCTCCAATCTGTTAAGGTCATTTTGAACCCCAATCATATCTTCTGCAGTATTAGCTACCACTCCCAGCTTGTTGCCATCTGCAAATTTTATGAGCATCCCCTCAACGGGCCCAAGACAGAACCCTAAGGCACCCCACTTGTCACTTTATTTCAGGTTTATGTGGAACCATTAATGACTACTCTTTGAGTTTGGTCGGCCAACCAGTTACAAATTCAGAAAAGCCAAATTAAGGGGTTTTCAGGTGTAATACTATAAAGGAATATGAAAAATGGATTATTAAATAGGTAAAAATTTAATGTTACAATAGCTTAAGATTAAAGACTAGGATAAATAAAGAGGGTAAGGATTTGCTGAACCAACAAATTGAACTGGAATACAAAAAAGGGAGGCGTGAGGAGGTCCGGGAAATAAGCTAATGAAAAATAAGTAATGGAAAGAAGGAGTTGTTTTTAACTATTTTTATTTTGTATTTTCTTACTTTTAGATATGAACTTGAGTTATTCATGACTAACTTAAGTCCACTGATTTTAAAGACTTTACTCCAAGTATGACACTGGACAGAACTTATCTTGTTTAACCATCTGAAATATGTTGTAATTATGTTGTGCACATTTCAATACACAGCTTAAAGACATATGAATTAATATGTTCAAGAGATGAGCTAAAACCCTCCTGGAAAATATATTTGAAAATGAATTCATGCCTGATTTTTCTCTCAGAAAGAACAATGTTGTTTTGATTAAAAAAAAAAACCTCACAGGTAATTTTAAGAAGCAAGTTATTTACAAAAACGGATACGTTACCATTTCTTGGCATTGTTGTGAACAGGAACATCTGGCCTGTATTTCCTGTATGGTAAATTTCGAGTCATCATATCAATTGATTCAAGAAGCTCCATAATACTGAAATACTGCAGGAAAAAATGTTACACTTAGGAGTTTTCTTACAAAAGAATTATAACAGAACCTTAAAAACATTATTTTTAGTACAAGCTATTTGTTAGCAGAACTTTCTTTTTTAAACTGCCAATAATGTATTTAATAGAGAAATGCAGATATACAAGTAGGATTCTGCATTAACCATCATCTTGCCAAAAAAGAAAATCACATGACAAATATCTGAAGAAGTGTGCATATCTGAAGTGTGGTATCTGAAGAAGTGTGCATGCACACGAAAGCTTATACCAAGAACTAACTTAGTTGGTCTTTAAGGTGCTACAGGAAGGAATTTTTTTATTTTGACATGACAAATATGTGAGTGAAAGCATGTTCTGCTCTAGAGACACAGGTTAACTAATTACAGATTAACTACTGGGTGAAACTGGGTGAAACAGAATTTTGTTCTTTTTACTGAGTAAATGGAAATTTGCAAAAAAATTCATTTTTCTCGCTCACTCAGTGAAGGAAGACACGTGAATGTTCATAATCAAGTGTTTATCCCAAAATGAGCAGTTAATCCTCACTGCAAATTGTCCATTCAAAAGGACTACTGCTGTAAGCTGTGAAAAAGCTCAATATGGAGGCCAAATGGCCAAAATATTGGGAAATTTTGGAACAGGAGGGAGATAAACTGAAATTACAAAGTTATGAGAAATTGAAGGTTAAAGTACGAGATTGGCTCCATTATTACTAAATAATGGAGGTTTACAAACAGGACAGGAAAATTGGCTTCCAGGTGGAGAAATCAAAATTAGAAACAGAACTGTTAGAACCCAATACTAAGAATTTGTCAAGAAAGTACAACTTGTTGCTGAAATGGAATACACAAGATGAAACAGTGAAATCAGCCATGATAAAGTGGGCACAAGACATTGGTCATAACATTATGTTTGCTGACTGGGAATAGTTGTGGAGCACCGGCATAAAATTTACGGCATGTAATGCCTTAAGAGAGAATATTATGAAAATGATTTACAGGTGGTACATGACCCCAGTCAAGCTTGCAAAAATTTACCACTTGCCTGATAACAAATGTTGGAAATGTAAAGAAACTGAAGGTACTTTTTTTCACCTTTGGTGGACGTGCCCGAAGATTAAGGCTTTCTGGGAAATGATATATAATGAAATGAAAAAGGAACTTAAATGTACTTTTCCTAAGAAACCAGAGGCCTTCCTCTTGGGCATTGTCGGCCAATTGGTGTCAAAGAAAGATAGAACTACAACAGCAGAAAGAATACTCATCGCAAAGTATTAGAAGACACAATATCTACCCACTCTGGAAGAATGGCAGATGAAGGAGATAGACTACATGGGACTGGCTGAAATGACTGGCAGAATCCGAGACCAGGGGAAAGAGACGGCGGAAGAAGATTGGAAGAAATTTGAAATTTATCTTAAGAAATATTGTAAAATTAATGAGTGTTAAAATGTTGTGGTTATAGAAAGTAAGGGATTACAGCTGAAAAAGATTAAGTAAAAGAAAAGAAAACAATTGGATAAAATTAAGGGGGAGGATTTGCTGAAACAAATTTGGAAATGAGAATGCAGAAAGGGGAGGTACGGGGAAGTCGGTGAAGCAAGGTTTAAGGAAAAAAAGGATTTGAAATTATACATGTTTGTTTGTTTTTGTGTGTGTATGTTTGTATTGTGTATTGTGTGTGTTTTTATAATTTGTGAAAATTCAATAAATATTTATATATATAAAAAAAGGACTACTGCTGTAGAAGCAAAGACAGAGAAGCAAAACCTTTAATGTCAGACCCTGACCTAAGAATCTTGCCAGAAGGAATTGAGCCAAACCATTATTTGTTTTAAATAGAAATTATTATTGATTTTCAACATAACATAGAAATTTCCCCATTTGACCCAGACAATTGTTGATAAGGCTCTTGCTCTGACTTGGGTGATGTTCCCAATGAATAACAAGATGTCCAACTGATACTAGCACCATATAGTCTTTGACCAATGAGCTGAAGGGCATGCTGAAACTTCTTTTTGATAAGCAGCCAGGCAAACGAAGAAACGTCCTCAACAGCTTCATCCTATCCCAAAAGCCAAGGTGTGCAGCAGATGGGCCATAGAGCTTACTTCAGCGGCCTTGGGAGGGTCATACGTGGCTTGACCCTGTCATGTGAGGGGGTGTGAGCGATATACACCCAATGCCTAGGCCAAATCCAGCCTACATCTGGAATCAATAAAGTTGTGGCCAATTCTTAAATCCCAGACTGTCCTGTTTGTCCCCCTTCTTGGCTCAGGCCTTACTCTGGGGGTGGGGGTCCCTGTGAGCAGGTCAGCAATGTATAGAACACACTTGTTATTTTTCCTGCATATTGCTCTGATATCCAGCAGGTGGCAACAAGTTGTCTCTAAGCTTTATTACAATATATTTTAAGTACAGTGGTACTTCTGGTTACAGAGGCTTCAGGTTACAGACTCTGCTAACCCAGAAATAGTACCTCAGGTTAAGTACCGGCGGCAGCAGGAGGCCCCATTAGCTAAAGTGGTGCTTCAGGTTAAGAACAGTTTCAGGTTAAGAACGGACCTCCAGAACGAATTAAGTTCTTAACCTGAGGTACCACTGTACTATTTTAGGCATAGGGAGGAAAGACCTAAGGCAGCTGATACACTTCATTCAATGCCCTGCTGTGCTCCTTGCCAGCAGGGCAGGCATGAGGGCAGACAAATGTTCTTGCACTCCTCCTTCCTTTCATTTCCTTTAAAAAAAAATTTCTTGTCATTCAGAGCTGGACGGGGGTAGTTTTTGCCATTGCTTGTGGGGAGGGCATGTCAGAGGACTGAGAAGTTGCTGGATCTACGCCTAGCACACAGCCTTTTCAGTTTTACCAAAATAATAAGGGTGATATCCACAGTAGATTCTGTGGTACAGGAGAAGGGGAATTCGACACTGGATCTCCCTCTCTGAAGCTGGAACACTCTCTCTGCCCTTGGAAAGGATGGTCCAATGCTTCCTACAGTCCCTGAGATAGCCTCTCAAGGACCATAAGATTACATAGTTTATTTCATTTTTTTCTCTGTTACTGTTTAGTGTATTGAATAATTTATCAATGCAGCCAGGTTTTTGGATACTGAGCTGAGCTGATTGTATAATTAGATTCAGTCTCTTCTGATATACAGTGGTACCTCGGGTTACATACGCTTCAGGTTACACACTCTGCTAACCCAGAAATAGTACTTCAGGTTAAGAACTTCGCTTCAGGATGAGAATAGAAATTGTGCTCTGGCGGCCCAGCAGCAGCGGGAGGCCCCATTAGCTAAAGTGGTGCTTCAGGTTAAAAACAGTTTTAGGTTAAGTACGGACCTCCGGAACGAATTAAGTACTTAACCCGAGGTACCACTGTATGTTATTTATGTGTTCAGTGTATTATTGCTCTCACTGTATAATATGGTATTATGTACACAGAAATGAATGAAATCTGTTGGCCTCACAATTCAGTTACATTAAAACTATTTCTTTATTTAATTCATTTTTCCCACCCTTTATGAAAAGATTATCAAAAGATTCTAGGGCAGTGTACAACATGAGGAACACAAATTTGATAATTCTTTCTCTATATAATTTGTACTGTCTGTCTAAGCCACTAGCAGGTGCAAGAGGCACATGGAATGAGCCTGAATTTGGAATTCAGCCCTTGCAGAAATCCACCTGAATCTGACTGGGTCACCCGAGGAGGAGTATAGGAGAGGGAGGTATTTCCATGACCTGGAGCGGAGGGCCTCTCCTTGCACCTTCTCTGGCCCCTAGGAAGACATTTTGTAGCAGATGATGGGAATATGGGGAAAAGAAAGATAAATGGGGTAGCGTGGGAAGAGAGATTCTTTTGAAGGGAAGCTATGGATGGGAGAGACAGAGGGGAGACATTCCAACTCTTTTGTGGTTTGGAAGTGAGGAAGAACACACACTACAGTTCTGGGGAGGGAAACTGGGGCAGTGAGAGGGGGTGGGAAGCAATGCAAGCAGGGGGAAACCATCTACATATAAAGTTCAGCTGTAGGGATGGGGGGGTGTGGGGGTGAGGGTGTTATCATTATATTATTGTTATTATTTTAGAAAGTTCATCTGCAACAGGGAATGTGTTAGGAATGTTAAGTTATAATGTGATTCCGGGTCCATGAGAAAAATGAAGTTTATTTCAATTAAAATCATTTCTGGAAAGTTACCTGTGGTTTATTAAGTTCTATGCCTATATCCTGAAGATTCACATCTAGATCTAGTTTTGGTGCAGAAAAGTCAACATCAGATCGTGGATTCATACGGAGCTTGGCTTTAGCTGATATTGGACGGAATACTACAACAAAAAACAAATTTTTTTTAGAACAAGGCAGTCAAAAGGGAAGTGGATCCTGTAAACTGCTTTATCATTTATGAGTAGATCTTCTCTTTTTGACTATTGTGAGCAAAGAAAACAGGATTCCCTGCTACTCACCAGGCAGTAACACTTGTCTTCGTGAACACTTCCCCAATCACAAGCAGTGTGCTTGCTAATGTAGTCTATATGAGTAGAACTATGCACAGAACAAAGGTTCTGTTGTGAAATGAGGAAACCTATGAATGAGCCAGCATCCCTGAGGCAACCTCCTCAGCTGTCAGTGTGGTATAGTAGATGGAATGTGGTGGTTCAACAGACCTCATCAACAAAACACAATATGGCCTTGAGACAGTCACTAGCTTTCCTAACTTTCAGTCAAACTTATTGGTTTAAACTTTAATAAGGATAAAATAGGCACGCCTATGTTGGCCCTTGAAGAAGTGCAGCACATTGATGGGAGTCTGAATTTTTTGCTGAACTGCTGCAAATTATCCAGGAACTAAGAATAACCCCTGATTTACCTTCTGACCACACCTGGGCTATATACCTCACTATCTACTTAAAGAAATTACCATTTTTGTTATTACTGTTATTATTATTATTGAGGAGGAGGATGTAAGAACAGGAAGCTCATAGTGGAGAAAGATTCCAACATAACAGTCCCTGACCTGCTGTTATTACAGATATTCTCCTAGCTGAGAGACTACTGGTTCTGCGAGACTTCAACATCCATGCCAAAGCAGCCAGCTCTGGGACAGCTCAGGACTTCACGGCTACCATGACAACCATGGGGCTGTCCCAACATGTCACCAGCCCAATGCACATGGCAGGCCACACTCGGGACCTTGTTTTTTTGGGCAGAAAGAGGGTGATTTGAAGCTGAGGGACATTGACATCAGTCCCTTGTCATGGTCAGATCACTTCCTGTTGAGATTTAGGATGTCAGCACCTTTTCCCCTCCAATGAGGCAAGGAATCTATTAGGAAGGTCCACCCTCGGAGACTGATGGATCCAGTGGGATTCCAAACAGCTGGGGGGGGGGCATTCCAACTAATATGACTGGCGCCCCTGTCGAAGCCCTGGCCGACCTCTGGGACACCCGAATGACTCGGACTATTGACCCGATTGCACCTGAGGATCCTCTCCCACTTTGTGGAACCTAATTGGGCCCTTGGTACACTCCAGAGCTTAGGGCGAGGAAACAAGCTGGGAGACAGCTTGAACACAAGTGGAGGAAAGATCTGAATGAATGTAACCGAACACTGGTAAGGGCTCATTATTGAGCCTACCTAGTGGCAATGAAGGCAGCAAAAACTTTGCTGCCTCCATTGCATCCTCATTATGTCATCTGGCAGAGCTTTTCCAGGTTGTACAGGGCCTTTTACAGGCTGGCCCAAAGGAGGTGATAGAACCAATGGTAGCTCGCTGTGACTTGTTTGCAAAGCATTTTGAGGATAAAATCACTTGCATCCACCAAGACCTTGACTCCGCTGTTATAGCAGATAAATCCCATGGGGTGCCCAGAGCACAGTCTAGTTCTGTTGTGTTGAATGAGTTTCAGTTGGTAAGGCTCAAGGATGTGGACACGGTGCTGGGATCAGTCAGGGCAACCAGTTGCACTCTAGACCTTTGCCCTTCTTGATAAAAACCAGCAGGGAGGGAACAGCTGGCTGGGCCAGGGAGGTGATCAATGTCTCTTTACAAGAGGGGGAGGTCCCTGCCTGTTTGAAGGAGGCAGTGGTAAAACCACTCCTTAAGAAACCTTCCCTAGATTCAGAAAACCTAACTAACTACCAGCCAGTTGCTAACCTCCCTTTCCTGAGCAAGGTTCTGGAGCAAATGGTCACAGACCAGATCCAGACGCTTTTGGAAGCTGATGTTCTGTATCCATTTCAACCAGGCTTTAGGCCCAGTTTTGGCACAGAAACATGACCCTGTTAATTCTTCTCGACCTCTCAGCGGCTTTTGATACCATTTACCTTGGTATCCTTCTGGAGCGACTCTCCGAACTAGGGCTGGGTGGCACCGCTTTGCGATGGTTCCAGTCCTACTTGGATGGTCGTTCCCAGAGGGTGTTACTTGAGGAATGCTTTTCAGCCCTGTGGAACCTTCAATGTGGGGTTCAGCAGGGCTCAATCCTTTCCCCCAAGTTGTTTAATGTCTACATGAAACCACTCAGTGTGATTATCCAGAGGTTTGGAGTACATTGCCAGCAGTATGCTGATGACACTCGGCTCTACAGTGGTACCTCTGGTTGCGAACGAATTCCGTTCCGGAGTCCCGTTCGCAACCTGAGGGGAACGCAACCCACGTCTGCGCGTCGCCACTTCTGCGCATGACGTCATTTTGAGTGTCTACGCATGCGCGAGCGGCAAAACCCAGAAGTAACCCTTTCCGGTACTTCCGGGTCGCCGCGGGACACAACCTGAAAACGTTCAACCTGAAGCAAATGCAACACGAGGTATGACTGATATTACATCTGCAGGTGAGGCAATGGAAGCGCTGGACCAGTGCCTTGCCTTGATGAGAGCCAGCAAACTGAAGCTCAATCCAGATAAGACTGAGCCACTGTTACTGGGTGGTTCCCAAGACCAGGTGGGTGGGAGTTCGCCTGCTCTTGATGGGGTTACACTTCATCTGAAGGAGTAGGTTCGTAGCTTGGGGTTACTCCTAGATACTTGACTGTCACTCAAGGCTCAGGTGGCCTCAGTGGTCCAGACTGCCTTTCATCAGCTTTGGCTGGTAACCCAGCTACGCCCCTATCTGGACAGGGAAAGCCTAACCACTGTTGTCTATGCTCTAGTAACCTCAAGGTTAGATTACTACAATGTGTTACATGTAGGGCTGCCTCTGAAGACGGTTCAGAAACTTCAGCTAGTGCAGAATTCAACGGCTAGGTTGCTCACGGGAGCAAGAAGGTTTGAGCATATTACACCGATCCTGGTCTGACTGCACTGGCTACCAATAAGTTTCCAGGCGCAATTCAAAGTGCTGGTTTTGACCTGTAAAGCCTTAAACGGCTCAGGAGTGCAATACCTCAAGGACTGCCTCTTTCCATATGAACCTGCCCAGACCCTGAAATCATCTTCTGAGGCCCTTCTTCATGTGCCTCCTCCTCGAGAGGTCTGGAGGGTGACAACATGAGAACGGGCCTTCCTTGCAATGGCTCCCCATCTGTGGAATGCTCTCCCTAGGAAAGTTTACCTGGCGCCTTCATTATACACCTTTAGGGACCAGGCAAAAATGTTCCTTTTTAACCAGGCCTTTGGTTGATTTGATTGACATCTGATGCCCTTGAATTTTTTCTTTTGGTGGGTGTTATTGGGTTGTTGTTTTTATTTTGATTATATATGTTATGATTTTATATTTTGATTTTGTTCTGTGAACCGCCCTGAGACCTCTGGGTATAGGGCAGTATATAAATTCAATAAATAAATAAATATACACATGATCAGAAGGGCCAGAGCTAGAGAACTACACAATCATAGAAACCATATGTGGAATTACAGATACTATGAAGAACTTACCAAAGCTGTAGCCTTCTGGAATCATGTCAGTGCCCGCAACTCCACTTTTTAAGTTACTCTTTTGTAGAGGAAAGGGGAAATAGAAATAAAGTATAAAAATGGAATATTAACATCCAAGAGCAGAATGCTTCAAATCAAGCTGTACTTTCCTGCTCAGCAGCTAAATAAAACTATTTTCAAGATACAAGGTCTGATTGTCTAATCAAAGTCTCTCATTCTCTCATATATATATATATATATATATATGTAGGTTTTGGTGTCTTCGGGTGTCTTCCCGTGTAAGAGTTGGGGTGTCTAGGCGACGTTTCGACGAGGTCTCACTCGTCATCTTCAGGCTGGTGCTTTCGGCTTCTTGTTACTAGAACAGAGCAGGATCTCAGTGTTTGAGTTCCTATAAATACTGTTGAGGGGTGTGGTTTATAGCCTCCAACGTTCTGGGCAGATAGGAAGTTCCTAGGTTAATGTGCCTTTTCTTCTTTTGTTCATTAATTACTTGAGGGATATCTTGAGTGATTACTTGAGTGATATTCTGAGTACCACTTAGGAGGGTCATTAGGTGTGGATTAGTTGCTAAAGCTTTCGTGTCTTGACCTCTTGACCTTGTGAAGAGTTTTTCTGAGAAGATGGCTGTACTGCACTTAGTTGTGCTCTGGCTTGGCTTCGTGTATAGGGGCGAGCTGTGGTTTTGTGCCCTGTGCCAGCCAGATCTGTGTAGGGATTGCAGGGGGGTGCAGCATCCGGAGGTGCCACTATGGTTTGGCTACTGGATGGTGTCTGTAATTTATCTGTGGAGAGGGTCTGGGTTTGGGTCTGGTGTGGTTGATTGGAGATGGCGTTCTGTGTGCCTCTGGTTCTGGTGTCGGTTTTTGTGGGGAGGGCTAATTTCCAGATGTCTGGCAGGCGGGACGTGTCGTCACGCTTGTTCATGTTGTGAGGGTGTTTCTCTATCTCGATGGCTTCCATGATTATTCTCTTGTGGTGATGTTCCATGTTAAAGAGCAATTTGGAATCTGCAAAATTAATTTCGTGTCCTGTTTCTTTCATGTGTTGGTAAAGAGAGGAAGTTTTTTCTTCTTTTTTGACGGCATTCTTGTGTTCTGCGATACGTGCATTTATTCGTCTGTTTGTTTGTCCAATGTACGTGGCTGGGCAGACTTTGCAGGGTATTTCGTAGACCCCTTGGTTTTCTAACTGGATTTTATCTTTTGGGTTTCTGAGGATATTGGCTATTTTTTGGTTGGTGCAAAAGGCTGTTTTGATATTGTGTTTATGGAGGATTTTGCTAATTTTATCTGTAGTGCCCTTGATATAAGGAAGGAGGGCCATGCCATTGTTTTCTTCTGTGTCTTGGTTTTTGGGGGGTGTTTCTTTTTGGATTAGCTTCGTAACCCTGTTTTGCTGGTATCCGTTGGCGATTAACACATTTGAGAGATTCTGTAACTCAGTTGTCAAGTGGTCTTTGTCAGCCGGACGTTTGGTTCTGGAGATGAGAGTCTTGGCTACGGAGTTTATTTGTGCAGGGTGGTGGTGTGATTGTGCATGTAAGTAGCGGTTGGTGTGTGTTTTTTTCCGGTAGATAGTGTGTCCTAGGGAGCCATCAGGTTTTTTGTAGATTAGGACGTCAAGGAAGGGAAGTTGGTTGTTGGCTTCTATTTCCATAGTGAATTGTATTTTGGGGTGTAGGCTGTTGAGATGTGTGAGGAAGCTATCTAGTTTTTCCTTCCCGTGTGGCCAAATTACAAAGGTGTCGTCAACATATCTGAGCCAAAGTTTGGGTTTGTGTTCTGACTTGTCTAAAGCATTGGTTTCAAAGTGTTCCATGTACAGATTTGCGATGACCGGTGAGAGGGGTGATCCCATAGGTGCTCCTTCTATCTGTTTGTATCTTTGTCCATTGTGGATGAAGTACGTGTTGGTTAGGCAGTGGTTGGTCAGGTCCAGGATGTATTCGGGGGGATTGTATTTGTTTTGAATGGCTGTCAAGGCTTCATTAATGGGCACTTGTGTGAAGAGAGATACAACATCGAAGCTCACAAGTAGGTCATCGGGATGTAGGTTTTGCTTCTTTATTGTTTCTATGAACTGGAAGGAGTTTGTAACGTGTGAAGCGATAGATTCTGCATAGGGCTGAAGTTGCTTAGCGAGAAATTTAGCGAGATTTTGTAGAGGTGAGCCTATGGAGCTGACTATTGGTCTGAGTGGTGTTCCTTCTTTGTGTATCTTGGGGAGACCGTAGAGTTTGGGGCATCTGGATGATTTTTCTCTGGGGATGATTCTTAGCTGGATTTCTTCACTGATAGGAGAGGCTTTTATTTTGGATTTGGTGGTTTTTTCCAGATAGGTGGTGGGATCTGTTTTTATAGGTTGGTAGGTAGGGTCTTGGAGTAGATTTGATAGTTTTGCTTGGTAGTCCGATGTGTTCATCACAACAGTGGCATTACCTTTGTCTGCTGGGAGAATGATTATGTTGTTGTCTTTCCTCAGGTTGGTGAGTGTTTTCTGTTCTTCTTTGTGTAAATTGCTTCTGGGTGGTTTGCTGGAGCAGAGGATGTTGGTGACTTCAAGTCTGATTTTATTGGCTTCATCTGGGTTGATTTTGGTTAGGCTAGCTTCGACTCCGCATATGATGTTTTCCGTGGGGATGCGTCTCGGGGCGACTGCAAAGTTGAAACCTTTGGAGAGTACTTTGGTTTCAGTTGAGGTGAGGATCCTGTCTGATATGTTATGTACTGTTGGTTTCATGGGTTGTTGTGGAGGGTGGCTGGGCTTCTGGCGTTTCTCTAGTTTGTGGAGTTTGTTGGTGTGTATGTCTGTCTTATGTGAGGACTCTGTTTCAGCTCTCCAAACGGCTAGTTGTTTGCATTTGTCCCAGAGTGCAGGGTGGATTTTGTTACAGAGTTTGAGGTGAAGAGTGAGCAGATCTTTGTTGGTTTGGTTTAGTAGGTATCTTTTCTTATGTAGTTCGTTTCTGATTAGGGATAGTTCAGTTCGTTTCAGGATCCTTTCGGTAGCTGGGGTTTTAGAGTGGAATTTAAGTTGGAAGCATGTGGGAATTAAGTTGTTGTCTCGGCAGTTGCGTAGGAACAAGAGATCACATAAGATGGTGGCTCTTCGGATTTCTAGTTTCTCGTAGGTTCTTGTCAGCTGGAAGGTTTCCTCCCCGTAGAGGTGAGATATTTGCTTTCGTAGATTTTCACGGGTACAGGAATGTAGGTTTTGGTGTCTTCGGGTGTCTTCCCGTGTAAGAGTTGGGGTGTCTAGGCGACGTTTCGACGAGGTCTCACTCGTCATCTTCAGGCTGGTGCTTTCGGCTTCTTGTTACTAGAACAGAGCAGGATCTCAGTGTTTGAGTTCCTATAAATACTGTTGAGGGGTGTGGTTTATAGCCTCCAACGTTCTGGGCAGATAGGAAGTTCCTAGGTTAATGTGCCTTTTCTTCTTTTGTTCATTAATTACTTGAGGGATATCTTGAGTGAGGGCTCTGTTCTAGTAACAAGAAGCCGAAAGCACCAGCCTGAAGATGACGAGTGAGACCTCGTCGAAACGTCGCCTAGACACCCCAACTCTTACACGGGAAGACACCCGAAGACACCAAAACCTACATTCCTGTACCCGTGAAAATCTACGAAAGCAAATATATATATATATATATATATATATATATATATATATATATATATATATATATATATATATATCCATATCCCCCATTTCCAGAAAAATGATCTAGAAAGATACAGGAACTGGTCAGACTTGACTCTGTAACAAACCTTCTGTTTAGCAGCATTTTGCTACAAGTATGAGATTCCCATGACATTCAGAGGCATAGAGGGATATACTTTCTTAAAAAAAACTGTGAGGAAGAAAGAATTTCAGCAAGTAAAACCTCTCCCAACCCTACACAATGTACACCTGTCAAAATCCCACCCTCTCTAATAATTAAAGGCACTGGGACTTTTTCCTATTTTGCATTTGGTCATCCTACATCATTTGAAGGTGAGAGATATTTAAGAATGATTTGATACATAAATGCCTTAAATAAATAAAATCACATGTATTTAGAAGAAATTTCTATGAAGTTCAGAAGGGCTTATTCCCAAGTAAATTAGGACAGGACTGCAGTGTTAATACAGTAGAAAGAACAATACATTTTGAGTCCAAAGACTTCAAATCCAACATATTCAACAAAATGCAATCCCTACTGAGCAAACCTTATCTTGAAACAATTTATGGCATTAATATCATACTTTTTTCACTCACCAAAGATTCTTTAAAACCACCCTGATAAAACATTTCAGACTTCACATTCCAATATGCAAAAAAGTTGTCCAATCGAACGAGCTGAAATCAAAAATTTAAGCAGAATCAACAGAATTGTCACCTCAGTACTTTTCCATGCAATACAAAGGATCCATACACCATATTTTTCCATTTATAAGACACCACCATGTATAAGACACCCCCTGTTTTTGGGAACTCCAAACTAAGAAAACACCCCTCAGCACTATCAATGTATAAGACGAATCCCAATTTTAAACCAATTTTTTTGGTTAAAAAAGCCTAGTCTTATACAGAGAAAAATACAGTATATTAAACATATAAATGTTTGAGAGGAAGCTTCTGCACACATGCCACATTTTGGGGGATTAATGCCATTAATTAAAACATATAGGCTTTTTAAACATGGTACCCTCAGGATTTGATCACAGACACATTTAATTAAAAACAAATCCTGTCGAAATCAATTAAAATAAGGATAAGGGTCAGAATACTATGACTGGTTTAAGGATCAGCGTTTTTCTTTTTCTCCCAGAATACCAACATATTGCAGTTTGGCCAGGTTCTATTAATATGCAAAAATAGCTCAAGTATTCAGCACAAATTAGTTACCAGATATACACTCTAGACATCAATCCACTGCAACAACTTTTCTTTATGAGCTACTATGGCAGTTTTACAAAATTCTCCATTATGCTCTGGCAGTTTTTAATGTATGTGGGGGAAGCTGGTACTGTCTGTGAATTTTGCCTGTTTTTTGTGTTCCTCTGCTTTTTAGAGATTGAATATTTCACTCCATAATGCTGTATCTCATATGGGATTCAGCTCTCATGGCTGTGTTGTACTATCATATTACATGGTCAGGTGGTGGTGTGTGAAGTGCAAGAGCCTTTCGTCTCATCTTTCCAAGCACCAGCAATATTCCAAGCAGTATCTTTTCCTTAATCCTTCATATTCCAAGAGGGATCATTGGGACTGAGAGATCAGCACCAGGAGGAGAGAGAAATTCCTTCCAGAAGGGAAGGGCATACACAGTTCAAAACTGCCACTCCCAGAACACTAGCTATACTTAGGCTAAAGTGAAAACTGCAGTCACTGTCCTCGTTAAATTAATAGTGACTTATATACATAGCCAAGAAATCTGTAGAAAATGCATTATTTATTTGAAAATTACCCCTAGTCCAATGGCTTAGCAGCAAATAAGTTTCATTGCTAGCACCTCCATTTTCCTTGCCTTGTGAGAAACAGAGCTCACTGAAATTACATGCTGATTTTAAACATTACATTACTTGTACCTTGGAAGTAATGAGTTCTTATCCAATTTAAACAAGCTATTTCAGGCTTGTAACATATTCGCTATTCAACTTATTTCCTATCATTTGTTGTTTGGATGCCCAAATTGTATTAACTCCTACCACGTTATGACTGTAAATAGGAGCCGTAAGAGCTCTGTAGGCATTAAAATCCCTCACTTGAGTAGCATCATATGGCAGAGAGGGAAGCCCAAGCTCCAGTTCTGTCACCCTGTGCAAGCTGCAGAGCAAACTTTTGAAATGGGGAGCCTGCTGTACTCATGAAGACTCCCTACATGATCTAGAGCCCTGATCTTCCAAGGTACAAAATCATGCAGGGACTGCCATGAGGCTTCCCATTTAAAAGAAATGTCCTCTAACTGGTAGCCCATTCATTCCCGCTCATTGTCACACCTGTGAGAGACTGTAATTCCTGAAGTCATACTTTTTAAAACAGGTGCAAGATAGCGGAAGAATGATCTAACCCTTCCAGAGTCATGTCACTGAAGCTGTATCATGTTAATAAATAATGATAATTTGGCAAAGTAATGTGTTATTTCATTTACTATGATGCATCCATAACCTTTTTAATCATTGCAGATAAAGGGCCTGTAATTAAAAGGAAAAGCCATGCTTCTTATTTTGCCACAATTCAGCACCAGATCTGTACACTGCAACCATAGAGAGGAAGCTTTGTGCATGAAATGACACTAAATAGAAGAGTCAACAGTATGAAAAGTAATGTGCAAATTCCAGATCAGGTAGAAATAATGACTAAAGGTGGTCTATAGACAGTTAAAAATGAGGTGGCCCAAAACATGTCAACATCAGAAAATTATCAAGACTAAGAAAAACTCCAGTCAAACATTGTGCCATTCACATACATCGTCAGACAGCAGTTTTACACCATCTACTCTGCACAATTTATCTTTCTCCCATATGTAGCTTATAGCTCATCTTTATGAAGGTGTTGATTTCAAGAGCCTCAAAGTTCTTGGCAGCTAGGATGATATTCTCTAAGAGATTGTCAATGGAGTGGATTGTAGTTTCCTCTGAAAGTCAGTAGTTTTCTGCAAGTAACTTGGGATGATTGGTGCCCTAAGGTCCATATAACGAGGCACCCCAACTGTAATAGTAGGTGTTATCATCAACATTGCTTAGTTAAATGATCACAGCAATTATTTGGCATACATTTAGGCCTTCTCACTGGCTCCTCCCAGAATCTGGCACTCCCTCTCTAGAGAAGTTAGACTGGTCTTCTTGTCCTTCCGCCAGCAGGTGAAGACATTACTGTTCCAACAGGTTTTTTTGGAACTGACTGCTTTGTAATGAAAGGGCTAGTCCTGTGCTGTTTTTATTTTAATTATTTGTATATTACATGTCTGGAAAGATAGAAACAGATAGCTATAGAGATAGATATATGTAGTTTTAACTCTGTCAATGTTTGATTGTTTTTCTTTATTGTTTTTTATCTGTAAGCTGCCTTGAGTCTCTGCTAGGGAAAAAGGCAGAGTATAAATAAATTAACAACAACAATTTCTGTCCACCAACCATGTATCCACATGCCTGCAAACTTCAGGTTAACACTTCAAGAATCTGAAGAAATAGACTGTACTCTATGAAAGCTTATGCTGTAATAAATTTGCTAGTCTTCAAGGTGCCACAGGGCTTTTAATTATTTCTGCTACAACAGAAATTGTCTAATGGATGTAAAATGCCTATTCAAGCTAAAAAGGATGGCAACAAAACTGCATGCATGCCCTCCTTTGTCTATCTTCATGACAGACACATGACTGATCCAGACAATTTTTTAAAAGTAACTGAACAGCTGGAAAGAATAAGTGCATTCAAAATACTTACTGCATAAATCACAAAACTTGATAATAGCAACATACCTGTGGTCTCCCTGACAACAGAAGATATGGCACTAAATAATTTGACCAATGGTCTGCTGATTGCTAATGAGTGAACAAACCACTGTTTGTTTGGAAGAAGAAATCTGACATCTTATCACTTATATAGACAAGTTAACCTCCACTGCTGGTCTGGAATTAGTGACACATCGGTGCAAAACAAATGCTACACAGCAAGATGCATCTGTTTCAAAAACGATTTGATATGGCTATGATGGCACCAGCTGTTCCATGTTGTTTAACTATTTCCTTATACAGTGGTACTTCCAGTTACGAACTTAATTGGTTCCAGAGGTCCATTCATAAATGGAAACCACTCGTAACATAAGGTGCGCTTTTGCTAATGGTGCCTCCCGCTGCGTGCGCGCCACCAGAGCATAACTTCCGCTCGCATCCTGGGGCAAAGTCTGCGACAAGGAGACCTACTTCCGGGTTAGTGGAGTGTGTAACTTGAAGCATTCGCAAGGGGGGGGGTGGTATGTAACATGAGGTACCATTGTACTACTTATACAAGATGCTTATTATATAAATCTTGTACCTTCTTATAATTGAGCATGTCTGTACACAACCCTTATTTCTGTTGTGCATTTGCATCAACAGGCTATTTATAGCATTTTTCCATCTTCAAAGGCTGTGTCTCCTAGTACAGTCACAACTTTGTAGGCATCAATCTAATTTAGATATCACGGGTCAGATTCAACTAATGTATCCCATCAGCAGAAGCACAGCTTAAGCATTTCCCCCAGCACTATATATAGGGCTTCACTCCACTCCCACTCCCCTCAAAATTGGCTCTGGGAGCTTTAGGAGAACCCCCAGAACAGCACACAGTGGGAGGACAGGGATTATTCTGTCTGGCAAGCCAAATGATCACCTTAGCACAATGCTGAATTGCTCACCTTGCCTGGTAAGGACACTAAGATCAGCAAATGGAACCCAATTAGTTTTACCATGGCCTAATGATTATCAGCTTGCGATGGTGGGGAAGAAAGCTTTTTTTACTGTTGGCACTGGTTTTATAGAACCAATTTTATAGAACCAAGTGAAATATAGTTCTTATAGAACCTGATGAAATACAAGAGGCCCCGATCTGTATTGGCATTGTACTTTAGAAGATGCACCTATTTACACAGCCATTCCCTTAAACCAGGAGACTCTGGTTGGGAGTTCAACTGCTGTACTGTTTAAAGGGATTGTTTCATTGCATATTTTAATTAATTATCTTTTAAAGTTTTGAGACAGGGAATTTCATTAATGCAAGCAGTTTCTGAGCTCTGGGTGCAATACTGTGCCTAAGATTTCAGATTAAAACTGCCACTGATGGAAGGAAAGGAGGACCTTTTGCCACCTCCCCCCTTCCAGCCACTCTTTGAAGATTGGAGAAGGGACCCTCATAAGAATATTGGGGGAGCAGGCAGGGGAAGTATGGCTTTGTTTTTTGCAGCCTTCAGATGAGGACTAGACCATGTGAAAAATGAACACAAGATTTTAGCTGCAGTTCACTCATTTTCAGCTTTGTATTCTTGTTATAAAAAAGCACGCCTAGAGACTCCATTGTGGCGCCCATAACCAGTGCTTTTTTTCTTTAAAATGTTTAGGGGTACTCTCATTTTCCTACTCCTATTGAAATACTGCCCCTCAATAAGGCCAAACTTAGATTTACAAAATGCTTAGGGGTATCCGTACCCCTGCGTACCCCCAGGAAAAAAGCACTGTCCATAACCTAGCTTTAAGGTGCCATTTAGATCCTAGCTTTCATATCTCAGCTTCTAACACTGTGGTGGGATTGTTTTTATACTTTTAAACTACTTAGAAGCTCAGTTTGGCATTCAGCTGTAAATAAAGTAAGAAACAAACAAACAAACAACAACAACCTTGCAACAACTGAACTTTCCAGATACTTGCCCCAACAAAGAATGTACTGCAGTATCTTAATCTGGATGTAACCAAGGCATGCAAAAGTTTTGCCTTCAACATCTAGAATAGGTTAAACACTTATTCCTTGATGGGCCATTCACTGAATCAACAAAACCTCCATCTCATCTGGAGTATGTCTCAGCTTGTTTACCCGCAATCAGTCCGTCATTGACCTCTAACATAAATTACATTAAAAAGCCTTCTAAAATATTTTTAAGTGGCCACAAAACCAGCCAGTCTGGCTGCACCTTAACTCCTTCCAAAATTTAATGGTTTTAAGAAATCATATGTAAAACATCTAACCTACAGGAAGCACTTTATGCTTGATTTTTGGTAATTTACAATTATGTGAGGGGGGAAACGGCTGTTAAATTTAAGCAGGGGTAAATAAAAATGGATTAAGCCAAAGCAGTCGATATCAGGGCAGAGTGTTGAGATCATACCCAACGAGCGAATGGATTCCGACCAATGCAAATTTACTTTATGCTTGCCTTTTGGTAATTTAAAATTACCAGTATGCAATACAACAGACAGGATAAGAAAAACAAAACAATAGCTACTGAAAATTTGAAATGCGAGTAACAGAAGTGTTTATAGTTACAGGTAGGTAGCCGTGTTGGTCTGCCGTAGTCGAAACAAAATAAAAAAATCCTTCCAGTAGCACCTTAGAGACCAACTAAGTTTGTTATTTGTATGAGCTTTCGTGTGCATGCACACTTCTTCAGATACGTTCAGAAGTGTTTATGGAAAGCTTGTATTGCAACAAAATGTGATTCGCCACACAGCAACTGATATGCATTTAGAAAGGTTGTCCATATGCAACTGCAATATGCAATATGCTATTTATATTACATTCTGAACACACATTTATACGGGAAGCATTCCAAGCTAAGACTTACCTTATAAAACAATTTAGTAGATGCATCCTGTATACATGGATTCCAGTTTTGATCTGAAGTCTAGAAGACAAACAGGAAGTTATTATGAAAGAAGCACTACAATATTATCTCTTGAATTCTATTTTTAGTATAACCACATAAAAAAAAATCGCATGGCTAATACTGTACAAAGATCAACTGAGCTTGAAAAATTTCCCTACAATAAAGCACAATATTAAATTTTTGAAAAAATGTACTTCCCTCTCCCTGGCCGCCTAACAGGCTAGTAGGCTTATCAGCTGCATCACATCACAATGAACTTTGTGATGTGAACACTGCTGTGATGCATAGCTGTCAACTTTTCCCTTTACTTGCAAGGAATCCTATTCAGAATAAGGGAATTCCCCTTAAAAACAGGGAAACGTTGACAGCTATGATGTGATGTGCATTGCAGGGGGTTGGATTAGATGAACTCTGTGGTTCCTTCCAACTCTACAATTCTATGAACAGAGTCTGGTCCAGTTATTGATGAAGTGTTCCGCTCTCCCCTCCTGCACTACCAAAGATGATTTGCAAAGCTTTCACTTTTGATAAGCCACAGCTTATCATGTCACCCAAGCTGACAAACTGTGATAAGCATTCATTATGGTTAGATAAAAACAAGTCAGCTTCAAAAACCATGGTTTGAAATTGGCTTGTTTTAGACTAACCATAGTTAATGTGAATTACACTTCATCAGTCGGTGACACAGCAAGCTATGGTTAACTGAAAGTGGAAGCAAAACCTTCCAAACTTGTCCTCCTGATTGTATGGGGGGCATGAGAGTCAAAAAGAAAGCAATGCTCTTGTTAAACCATAGTTGAGTGCAGAGGTGGGAAACCTTAGGCCAGGGACTGAATGTGGCCCTCCAGTCTCCTTTAGCTCACCCTTGGGACTCTCTCCATGCCACAGCCTTACTGGGACTGCTTTGCACCTTCCATGAATGTTTTTGTAAGTAGGAATTTGTCCTCAATCTCCTGCCCGGCTATCATATAGAGACAACTATGTAACTGTGCATGGAACAAGTCTAGTGTACAAAGGTAAAATTTACATTAGCTGCTTCACCCTCTTCTGCCTCTTGCCCCATCTATTTTAGCAGAATGTGGCCAGCAGGTGTCTCAGTCTCCATTGGCTACTGCTATCTGTGAAATCCCTGGTGAGTAACACCACAGTTCTTCCACTCCCTAGACAAGCCCATTCCATTATGATATCTTTTCAAAAAAGCATTCTATGATTGCCCCAAAGCTATAAAAATGTATTTCCTAAGGGGAACTACCAAAAACCAAAATATTTGTATTAATAGTGGGTTTTACCATTTGTTATAACATTCCATTTTCTGAAGAATTTATATTGCAAATTTAATCATTATTGCATGTTCAAAAAAATCTACCTTTGAGTGTAGAACATGATTAAAAAAATAAAAATACGGTTATGCAGCAGTAGTTGAAAGTTATGTACCTGTAAACTAAGATTTTGAAGTGAGACACCAAATGACAACGGAATATCTTTGTTTGTAATCTGAAAATAAACAAAAAAGGTTATTCACCAAAACAGACACGATTTGCAACTTGGATAAGATAACTTAAAGATTTGTGACTATTTATCTAATAAAACAAAACAGATTTCCAAGGGCACAAGGCAAAGATCCCCACTATCACCTCTATTGTTTGTTTTAGAATTGAAGTACTAACAGGAAGAATAAGAGCAAATGCAAATATAAAACATGTGAGAGTAGAATGTCAAACATATAAATTGAAGGCATTTGCAGATAATGTAGTTCTTACATTAGAGGAACCAGGGAGTAGTATACACAAAGTGATTGAAGAAATAAATAATTTTGATAAAGTAGCAGGATGTAAAATAAAATAAATTGAAAACTAAGATGTTGGTTAAAAACATGAATGTGTAGGCAAAAAAGGATTTAGAATCATCGAGTGGATGGAAAATAAAGAAAAAGGTGAAGTATTTAGGATTATGGCTAACAACTAAAACCCCCAATATATTTCAAGATAATTATGTTAAAATATGGAAAGAAGTTTTTTAAAGACCTGGAAATATAGGGGAGAATGAAATTATCTATGTTGGGAAGGATTTCAGCCATAAAAATGAACATTTTACCTAAGATATTGTTTTTATTTCAAACCGCTCCAATAATTAACAATACAGACTGCTTTAAAGAATGGTGGAAGGATATTTCTAGATTTATCTAGCAAGGGAAGAAACCCAGAATAAAATATAAAATATTAATAGATGCTAGAAAAGAGGGGGCTTCACACTGCCAGATTTTCATTTATATTATGAAGCAGCATGTTTGTGTTGGTTAAAAGAGTGGATAATGTTGGAAAACACTCAGTTATTGGATCTGGAAGGTTATGGTATGAATTTTGGCTGGATTGCATGTTTGTGATATGGTAAAGGTAAATTCATTTTTAAAAAAGAATGTCATTAGGAAAAATATACAGAGAATTTGGGAGAAGTATAAAAACCTGCTAGAGAGGAAAACACCCTTATGGCTATCTCTAATTGACGCAATCTCACAAAAAAACTTAGCCTGGGAAGGAGATGGACAACATATAAGGAACTTTTGGACTTTATGGAGCCAGAAGTCAAATTGAAGAAGTTTGAAGATGTTGGTACCCAGGTGACAAACTGGTTACAATAACATCAAATGAAACGCTCAAAGCTGGTAAAAAATGTGGTTTCATTCATCAGAATTCACATTTGCAAAGTATCTGATAGAAAACAGTGATAAATTAATATCTAAGATGTATAAATTACTGTTGGAATGGGAAACAAAGGATGAAATGGGAAAATCAGCAATGATCTGTTGGGTGAGAGATGTGGGTCACAGCCAGTAAATTAAAAGGGAAATTACATGAAAATGATCTGTAGATGGTACCTGACACCAAGTAAATTAGCAAAAAAAATTCAGAGCCAAATAAATGTTGGAAATGTAAAGATAAAGAAGGAATGAGACCACCACTGCAAGAATGTTAAGCTTTCATTGACTACAGGATGCTACATTGGCTACAAAAGACAAACATGGAGTCCTCGGGACATTTGTCCTTGCAAATGAAGATCCAAGATTGTGGTCTGGTTTTTCATCCAGGTATTCTTACAATCCCTTTTGCAAAAAAAGATTCCTAAAATGTGTGTTTTGGGCCTGATCCACTTGCCACAGACAGCAAGTGTTCATTTTCCAGTTCCATCCACAAACTGGCTCGTAATATGATGACAGGGCCTTATCTATTTTGATTTGGGAACAGTGCCTAGCAAAAATAATAGATTAATAGAGTAGCTTCATGCTTTTTCTTCTCCAAATATCCCAAAGCATAAAAAATTAATATACTATTTTGACCTCTCCCGGAGAGCTCCAAACTGCAATCATGCACAGTCACATGCAGAAAGCTAGCAGTCATTCCCTGCAGCAGTGCAATGTTCAGTTTCTTTGTAGGCTTGCAAGTTTGATAACAAATTATCTGTAACCACATCTTGAATTATTTATAGATATTCCATACACAAATACTTACATCATCCTCATAGCGAATATGGATGTTAGAAATTTTCAGCTGAAGATTTTTGATGACCTGAGTAATTAGTTTTTCTATGAAAGTGTCTTGCTTCTCTTCTGGTTTATCTAAATTAAAGCACAACTAATGAATACCTTGTATGATTAAGCATAAGGAGTGGCATCCAGGTTTGCCGCTTTAGCAACCTAAAGTTTACGTTACCCGAGGGTAACGTAAGTCAAGGTGATACTGTATTTTACATTGTTGTTTAGGATAAATAGGTCTTCCTGGAATAAAATGTAACAGAATAAACAAGACTTCACACCATATTATCAATTACTTCAGGCATATCTTTAAAAAGATATTCAATTAAAAGGTATCTGGAAAGCTAGTCAGGCTAGTCCGGCAAGGCCAAAATCGTCATTTTTTTTAATTTAAAACTCTCATATCACAAAAACAGGATGAGATAAAATATTAAATTTTTAGATTTAAACTTAGTTCCAATTGTTCAACAAGTGTACAAAATTTTAAGAAAATTTGACAAAATGAGGTAAAGAAAATCATCAAAAATTGGACCATTTGATATTGAATGACCCCATGTTAGTATTACAAATAACTATTTGAGATCTTATTGTTACCTAAATAATTCACAAAATGGGAAACCAATCTACCATAATTCATAATGGGTTGTGCCTCTTAAAAGATTTAGCAAAGTGTAGCCAAACCGTGGCACACTTATCTTTAGCAACAGCATGCACCACAATTAAAAAATAATGTTGGTTAACCAAAGACTCAGAATGTGACTCTTCTAAAATAAATCACAGTTGAGTAATAAATAACCACAACATAAAATCAACTATTCACAAAACATCAGCTTCAACTTTCAATTTTACCAGAGTCTCCTTTAAAAAAAAAACCCTCATCCCTCTGCACTTTCACTGAAAAGAAAATCTTATCACTCAGAGCACAATACAGTGGTGCCCCGCAAGACGAATGCCTCGCAAGACGGAAAACCCGCTAGACGAAAGGGTTTTCTGTTTTGGAGGTGCTTCGCAAAACGAATCTCCTATGGGCTTGCTTCGCAAGACGACAATGTCTTGCGAGTTCCTGCTGGTTTTTTTTCCTTCCCCCCCCCCTTTTTCTAAGCCGCTAAACTGCTTATCAGCTGATCCGATCAGCAGATAAGCCGCTAATAGCTCTAATCCGCTAATCCGTCATTGGGCTTGCTTCGCAAGACGAAAAAACCGCTAGACGAAGAGAATCACAGAACGGATTCTTTTCGTCTTGCGAGGCACCACTGTATTATACATCTCTGTTGAGAAGTGTGTCCCATCAATGGGACTTTCTTCCAGGTGAGTGGGTACAGAATTACAGCTTTAGATGTTTGGCAACTTCTACTCCCACAAATAAAAATTGGTATTTTCTTTTTCCTTACTTATGTCAGCGATCTTTTGCTTGGCATCTTCTATTCTTTGAAGTTCTCTCTGCTTTGCTTCTAGTTGTTGCTTTAGTTCTTTTTCTGCATCATATTTAATACCTGACAAAATGGATGAATTAATACAGTACTTCACATTTTTAAGATCACAATAAAGCCAAGTTGTGATGAAACAGGCAAATAATTTATTAAACAAATCGAAGCTATAAGATTTAAGACATTTTCACATATTAATGCTGAATCCAGTTTAATAGAATTTCTCAATCACAAAGTTCAAAATTTCTATATTTTGTCCTATCCTGTGTTTGTGCTTTAGAGTCCACTTTCTTAAGAGTAAGGGGAAACCTACCAAAAGCCACTGCATTCCTTTTCTTTTGAAAACAAAACATTCCATTCCACCCCTGTCCAGCTCTATGGAGTGGTTCTTCCTTACTCTGGGATGGTCACTGATTATAGGAGCTGCCAGTGTCTGTGTACTAAGAGCATTAGGATAGATTTGCAACTAGGAGTAGCTGGCAGAGAGGGGCATCTTTCCTCTTTAACCATGACTAGTAACCTAGCTATAGGCATAGTAAGATAGCTCAGGCATTAGTAATGGACCCTAGACACTTGACAATACTGAACTTTACCAGCCAAATTGTTGGCTGGTAACTTGGGAAGGCTGGCAGCATTTTCAACTCACTGGGGAAGATTTGTTTTGTCAAAACATGGTAATATCTGATATATAGATCATACTGACTAAAACTATTGCATGAATAAAACAAAAAGAAATTCAATCAAATAAACATGATTTTATCTTACAGAGTTACATAAAGAAACAAATCTACTTACTGGCTGTAGGCACAATAAGTAAGAAAACTTCATCTAAAACAGCTTCAACTGGTTGAGTATAAAGATTTTTCCATGGAATTTGCAAATTCAGTTGACCTATGAATACAAAGGAACATATACTCTTACTGCAAATATTTGTATTATTTTTATAAATAAAATTAACCCTGTTTCTGGTCACTTGTTAAGCCAATACAACATCTCCAAATGCATATTTAAACCAAGGAATATAACATCCTACTATTACAATGATTTACACAATCAGGGCCTCACTACACATTAACACTAAAAACATAACTTGAAGTTGACTCTTTAAAAAAAGAAAACAGCAAGGACTGAGTGTTAACAGTCACCTTAAGGCAGCTGTGGAAAACCTCTGATTCACAGACCAAACCTGGCACACCAAGTTTCCCCAATTGGCCCGCAAAGTCATTTTGGTCAAGTCACACCCACCTGCCTTACACCTGTCATCACATAAGGGGTGTAGGGATACAGTACTAAAACAAATGGGGAAATCACTTAGTAGGGCCCTGCTGTCTGTGAAGTGCTTTGATGTCCCTGACTACAGAAAAATCATCTGAGATCATTTACGATGTCATTTGACTGACAAGTGGGTGGCCCTACCCACTTGTGAATTTTGGTCTGCAAGACAGGTCATTATAATGAAGTGACTAGTGGAGAGAAAAAGAATCCCCATCCCTGCCTTAAGGGATCCTAAGGGTCAAGACGTACAACCCAGATCTCATCTGCCATGTCACTAGCATGTCACACAGATGGTTCACATCACCCGCTATTTTTATTCATCCTGTTTCAATCAGTAGACAGGATGGTGCTTCTAAATGCAAAGAAGTTGTGCAAATAAATGTTTGTCCTGTTCTAATGAAGTTCCTGCAGGTTGCATCATTCCTTCCTTCACACTTCTAGCACCCCACAGTCTTCCCACTGCAGACACAAAGTCTGAATCACCATTTCATAGTCAGAAGTCTAAAAAGATTAATATTCATGTTCTAATTAGGTTTGTAAAAGATAAAAAGCCACAGTCTAAAGCTGCTTTAATCATACTGGAAACCAAACAGCTATGGGGGTTTTTTAAGCGAACATTATCTGATAGATTCTCCGATGATGATGATGATGATGATGATGATGATGATGATGATAATAATAATAATAATAATAATAATAATAATAATAATAATAATAATAATATTTATACCCCACCCATCTGGCTGGGTTTGCCCAGCCACTCTGGGCGGCTTCGAATGGAATATTAAACAGAATAAAACATCAAACATTAAAAACTTCCCTAAACAGGGCAGCCTTCAGATGTCTTCTAAAATTCAGATAGTTGTTTATTTCCTTGACATCTGATAGATGTAATAAATGCAAACAAATAATGCCCCAAATGAAGAAAGCAAGAAAAATATATATGAAACAAACAGAAAAGGTATAAAGAAACAATCTGGATATTTGAACCAGAATTCAAGAATTTTTTATTGATATAATAGAAAGGATGTATTTCAGAGATAAATCTAACAGAATGAGAAAACCAAGAAAATACATTCTCTTTTCTGTAAATTAAATGTCATTTGTAAACTGCCAGTTATAAACCAATTTACTATGAGTCATCATGTACTGCAAGTTGCCCAAAAAGGTCAAATTATTCTGGAAGTAAGAAAATAGCTATTTTAAAATGAAATATGCATTTTCTCATGTTTATGTATATATATACTTTTAGGTCCAAAGCTGTATTAATTGGGAAATTCGGGGTTCTTTATAACCTATCAATGAAAAGCAACATTTAATGAACAAAAATAACTGAATGCTTAACCTACAATGAAATTGTATGAAAATGGGACATTTAGTAGTCCACAACAAATAAAACTACACTGCATATTAAAATGCTATTCAATAATTATTTGTAGAGCTGACACCAAAATAAGGAAGTCTTACAATGCAATCCTATCAATATTTAGATTTACATATTCTATCATGCTACAGAGCCTCGCAAGTAGTTATAAGAACTCCAATGTTAAGAAATGGTGCCTGGAATTCCTTTTTTCCTCCTCTGTCCTCCTCAGTTCTTCTTTGTGCATTGCTGCCTGAGAGAAGGAACTGTATTTGTTGGTGTGTGTTTTTCTGTAACTCACTCTGGGCGCATTGTCAGTTAAAAAGCAGTATACAAATGCTTTAAACAAAATAAATAAATATTTACTCATAATTTCTTTTTTGCCAGGGGAAGGGGGACCTTAATGGCTTCGTGAGCCAAATCTTTATCTCCCCCCACCCCAAATGGCAACTTTGAACATTGGGGAGACCACCCACCTGTCAATCATCTGACATCATAAAGAGACTTCAGGTGACTGTCAGGTAGGTTGTCCCACCCAACTGTTCAAGCTGCCCATGAGGATGGGAGGCGATAGAAACCAAGTACAACTGAATTCCTGCCACATCAGCTGATGCACAGAGTTCATTCCTTTCTGCAGGGTTCAAGTGTACCAGCGAGTTCCCCACAGGAAACTCACTAGTGCACCTGAACCAATCAGGAATGAACTCCCTGCATATAAACTGATGCAGCAGGAGTTCAATCCTGGTGCCTGTAGCAGTAGCCAATCCAGCTGCCTCGCTATCGTACCGGACTTCACATATGACATCAGATGTAGGGCAGGTATGCATGGTTTAAATGGCCTGGCAGGCCAAATTTGGCCTGTGAGCCAGAGGTACCCTAACCCTGTTCTAATGCGTTCAATGAGCCTATTTCCAGGTAAACTGGAGTAGGATTACAGAATAAACCAATTAATCATATGGATTTTAGTTGATTAAATATGAATAAAATTTGCATGTGAATGAAAAACATGCTTTCTGTGTGCAAGAGAAGGTGAAATGCTTCGTCTATAAGATGACATCTGGCATCTACTGTTTTTATAAAAACTTGTGTTAAGAACAATCATTTCTTACTTTTTTAATCTGTTTCCTCTTTAATTAGGGGCACATTCAACTAAGACTACCTCCCTCCATTCCACTTATCTGAGATAAAGTCCTACTAAAGTCAAAAGGATTTACTTCCAAGTAGACATGCATGGTGAAAAGGGACCCTGACCATTAGGTCCAGTCGTGGTAGACTCTGAGGTTGTAACGTTCATTTTGCTTTATTGGCCAAGGGAGCCGGCGTACAGCTTCCGGGTCATGTGCCAGCATGACTAAGCCGCTTCTGATGTAACAGAGCAGCGCACAGAAACGCCGTTTACCTTCCCACCGGAGCAGTACCTATTTATCTACTTGCACTTTGACGTGCTTTCAAACTGCTAGGTTGGCAGGAGCAGGGACCGAGCAACAGGAGCTCACCTTGTCCCCGGGATTCGAACCGCCGACCTTCTGATCGGCAAGTCCTAGGCTCTGTGGTTTAGCCCACAGCGCCCACCCATGTCCCAGGCATGGTATTGCATAGTAAATGTTCAAATCCTAAATATATCAAAATCTAATAAGTCAACAATTAACTGCTTATCCAAATACAGGTCAATAAAATAGAATAACAAACTAAAATCAACTCAACTCCAAGTTGACAATTTTAAATATAATTGTTTATTGCAGCAAAATATGATAGAATTCAACTTACCGATATGCCCTGCCTTAACTTTAAATGGTACATCAAACTGATACTGAAAAGATAATTTTTAAAAAAAGTTATTTCAGCAACAAAATTAGTTATTTTAACAGTACAAACCATACACATATATTTTACTGCTTTTCAGCTTTGAAGATAAATAATTAAATATCATGCAGCAAGTGAGCCAACTTTCTGGTACCAACTACGTTGGTCAAATATTGTGAGCCCAAGAGCCTGGATACGATGTGACAACACAGAATTAATGAAAACAAAATAAGTGGGATTGTGCCCATTGTCTCTGGACTACACTCATTCAGCATAATTCACAGAACTCACGTGTATATTGTGTCCATGCACAGACTCTCCATGCATGTCTGGGGACATGAAAAAAGCTGGATTCTTAATTATGTTAACAGGGTCTAGATCATACATACATACAGTGCCTATGCACAAACCGTTCTGCTTATTTACTCTAATGATGTTCACTCTGTGAAGCGTTAGGAAGTCAGAGATTTCTTGTTCTGTTCCCCTTTATAATGCCAGTGTTCACTTTAGACTCCATAGATCAGAGCTGGCAAACCTGTGGCCCCGCAGATATTGTTGGACTTTCTCATCAGCCCCAGCCAGAATGGTTAGTAGTGTGGGATGATGTGATTTGTAGTCCGCACCACCCAGATATCCATGGGTTCCCTACCCAGCCTTTTTTCATACAGCTGCATGCTGCAAGCATGTCCCTGAGTGAATTTCTGCACAGTTGTGCAAATGTTTATTTCATATATACTGTATTGCCATTTCACTTACAGAAACAAGTAGTTTCATTTTGATTCATCCTTGGCAATGGAAACTTATGAACTTTCACAAGGAAGGTTGTAGTTCTGGGGTACAGAATCTGTTTTGCATGACAAAGGTCCCAGTTTACTTCACTAGTATCTGGAACTGGAACTGTCAACCAGTGTAGACAATACTGAGTTAGATGGAGGACTGGTCTGACAGTATAAGGCAGCTTTCTATATTCCTATGATGTTACATTACTGTCAGGATGACTGCATAGAGAAAAATATGGTTTTCCCCATGTGTTATGGGAGAACCATTCCATTTTCTTCTGGCAATCTCCCCAAGAGCAACAGCAACAGTTCCAGGTGGGTGCTATCTGGAATCTGTAGGAATCCAGTTTTATTGCTGGTGGTGAGGCCAAACTCCATGGAGGTTTGGGCAAAACAGTTGATGCGTCTCTGTAGAGCTTCCTCAGAGTTCACTGTCAAAGCTGCATCATCTACAAACAATATCTCCCAGATAAGAACCCATCACTCCTTGAAGGCATAGGAGAGCAACAGGGGAAAGAATATGCCAAAGAGAGTTGGCGCGAGGACACAGCCCTGTTTCACGCCACTTCTTTATAGGGAAGGAGTCTGATAATGAACCCTCATACTGGATGGTGCTGTGCATGTTCTTGTGAGGTGGGCATCTTATCTTGTTCAGCAGTGAGAAGTCATTTTCAACTGACAAGGTGAAAGGCCTTTGTCAGGTCTATGAAGGCGATGCACAGGGGGCATCTCTGCTCTCAACACTTCTCCTGCAGCTAGCGCAGTGAGAAAATCATGTTAACTGTTGACTGCTGAACTCTAAAGCTGCATTTTTACTCTGGATAGATCTTGTCAGCAAGTGACGGTAATCTGTTGAGAACTACCATACATAGGCAAGGCTTTCCCCACAGTACTCAGCAGGGAGATTGTATTATAGCTGATACAATAATGGCGGTCACCTTTTTTTAATAGAGGGTCACAATGCTGGGGTCCTGTACGTCTTGTGGCATGAATCCTTTTTCTCCACACTGCAGGAGAAGGCTTCCAAACTGGTAGTCAGCCATCTTAGGCTAATATTAGGAAAGATGACTCACGTTCATCAAAATTTAGCAAGCATTGTGAAATAAAGATCTTTGTCCCTTTTTGCAAATATTAAATTTCATATTACATGCTTATTTGATCAAACTTTGATGTGCTAATTTAAGAAAAGTTTTTGTGTTTTCAGTTTGGAATTGCAGATACAAAATGTTTTCTGTAAGCTATAATAAGAGACCACTCTGTTGATGACCCTACAGAAAGACTACCTTACATTATATATTTAATGTATTTAGTAAAAGGAATTTACTAAACCATATGCATGATTATCCTTTGAGTTTAAACATGGAAAATGTTTAAAATATACATTTGGCTTTTTGCTGCTGCAAAAGACTGGCCCAGATTTGTTTAAATACATGTGAAATCTGTTCAAAGATGTTTCATTTTTAATTTAAAATTCTGGCTGTATTTTACATTGATTATTGGGTCTCATGTTTTATCTGTATTGGTTTGTATATTATGTTCTATAGAGCAGGTTGGCTCAGGACTTAGTTATGCATTGAGTAGACCCACTGAAATCAGTGGGACTTAGTCATGACTAATATTAGCTCCATGGATTTTATGGATTTATTCTAATTATGACTGAGTCTCAAACTACCCCAGTGTTTTTGCTAACTTTAAAATTGTGAGAATTTATGTACTAAGGCCTAATGATGTAAACGGATATAAATATATTCAATCCTTTGTAGGTTTACTCAGCGCTAAGCCTCACCAAGCTAAGTTTCTCAAGTAAATGTGCATAGACTTAAAACCTTACATTTCCCTCTGCAACACACGTCCGGTGCTAAGACAGTAGGTCAGGAAATAGAAAAGATTTAGAAAGGGCAGCAAGCTCAATAGATTTTGAATTACATGCATACATTACTTGTCCAATGGCAACACAGTTTGTACTGTACTGGTTCATTTACTAAAGAACAGGGACAGGGGATCTGTAGTCCTCCATACGCTCTTGGACCACAATAATCACTGGTCATTGGCCATACTGGCTGGTGATGATGGGAGTTGGAATCCAACAACATCTGGAGGACCACTGGTTTCCCATGCCTACTACAAAGTTAACACTTGACAACAGCACATAGTTAAAAGTTTTGTTTGCTCTGAACTTACCAGTGCATTTTCTTTTATTTCAAGATTCTTAAGTGCTACAGCTCCTGTTATGAAATATATATATATAATTGTAATTAGCAAACTACTTAAACACATGAATCTCTTTTATAGCAGGCAACTGACAAATTACCCCAAGTTAGGAACTGGCTACCACATAACATCCATCTTCCCAGGATTCAATGTCAGTTAACTTGCCCTTGACCAGGCATCAGGTTTTGCACGGCCTCTCCTGATTTGGATGTTACAAAGACACAGAGCTGGGTAATAGAAAGGTACTGATGACACCTCACCCCAAAGCTCCAAATGGTGCTACCAAAATCTTCATATAGATGACACCCTGCAGCATCACACAGCACAACTGCTGGAGGACTGAGAGTTAATCACCTAACACTATGCTCTGAAACTGACTCTGGAGATAGGATCAGAACCACTATAAAACAACAACCCCCAATATCCATCTCACATAGCCAGTTCAAAAGGATACCATGGTCAGTGGTATCAAAAGCCACTGAAAGATCTAGTAAGAATAATATGGTCACATTCCCGCTGTCCTCTTGTTAAGGTCAGGGGGAACAAGGCAATTTCAGTCCCGTAGCCAGCCCTGAACCCCAACTGGAATGAGTCAAGATAATCAGTTTCATCCAAGAGTATTTGGTTACCCTTGTGTCACAACCCTCTTAATCACCTTTCCCAGAAAGTGGGTGCAGTGGTACCTCGCAAGACGAATGCCTCGCAAGATGAAAAACTCGCAAGACGAAAGAGTTTTTCGTTTTTTGAGTTGCTTCGCAAGACGAATTTCCCTATGGGCTTGCTTCGCAAGACGAAAACGTCTTGCGAGTTTGTTTCCTTTTTCTTAAAACCCAGGGTGCATTGCTTGAAGAGGTGCAGTTGCGACTTGACCGTGCTTCGCAAGATGAAAAAACTCGCAGAACGAATTAATTTCGTCTTGCGAGGCACCACTGTATTTGAAACCAGGTGGTAGTTGTCACAAGCCAATGGGTCCAGGGTAGGCTTTTTCAGGATGTGTCGTCATTGCCTCTTTAAAGATAGCCAGGATCTCTCCTTCCCACAAAGATGTATTTACTATTCCATGGATCCACCCAGTCATACTCCCTCAGAAACTATAGACAGCCATGACAGACAAGGGATGAGGGAACAGATGGTTTGCTGCATTATTGCAAGACCTTGTCCACATCATCAGGATGAGTTCCAGTTAAAGACTGCAAATGTGAGGCTATGTGCAATTCTCAAAGAAGAAAAATCCACAACTGTGGGGTCACCATTAAAAGGGCCCTAATATTGCAAACCTGATCAACTTTAATGGTAGCCCAGACTGCATGGCCTCTCAGGCTGATCTTTGGACCCAAGAACTTGTCTCAAGCCATTCAGAAGATTAAAGGTCAACACCAGCACTTTAATCTAAACCTGGAACCAAATAAATAACTAGTTCAATTTTGATCAAACCAAGTAGTCTGCACAAGATTTCTAGTGGCTGAATTTTACACCAGCTGAAGTTTCTGAACTGTTATTAAAGGAAGTCCTACACAAAGAACATTCTGGTAGCCTAGTCTAGAATATAACCAGAGCATGTGCAACTGAGGCCAGTTTCTTGTTTACTCCTCTACCTCTTAAATTATGAGCCCAGATCCTATGCCAATTAAATGTGCTAACCAAATTGAACCGCTTTGTAACTCTTACTTATGTAAACACGGCTTGGTTGTGGTAAACCTGAAAGCGGTTTACAAAAAGGTAACACCATAAAATCAGGGGGAAATACAATGAATTAAAACAGACAAGAAGTTAAAATACTAAAGCAGATTAAAATTCACATCAGCTTTTCTAAGCATATCTGGATAGCCTTGACTAAACAAGAATGTTTTTAGCAGGCACTGAAAAGAATATTAGAAGGCACCTGTTTTATATCAATAGAGTTCCATACTAGACGATTAGGTTCTTACACATAATGAGTATTACATGGCACCTGTAATAGCGCCAATTCTGTGGATGGAACTGAAGGTACAGATTAACTCTGTCAAGCAAACTTCCTAATTTTACTGTTAATATCACATAAGGTTTAAGAGACATTACATTAAATCTAGGAAAAAATTAATTTCCTTTACTATACATAGGCACAGCATGTCCTCTTGTTAACTACAGAGTTCAGACAAAGCTGTCTACTTTAACTGTTTATCTTTTTTCGGTTCCCAACAGTTATTTTCACTCAACACTTTAAAGATACTTTTAAATACAAGCACTTTTACACACAGCTTTCAAGATTCATCTGGCTTAGTTGCAAGCTATATACTGAAGATCCGGGCACTAATACCTCAAGACAAGTCTTGCCGAGTAACCATTCTGATTTAGGTTTACATGTGACCCTATTTCACACTAGTGCAGCTGCCAGAATTTGCCTCCTCTTAGACCGATTTTTGTGCTGCTTGTTTGAAACGAACCATGCCAATACACTGACAGGATGGAAAACCTGTTTGTCTACATTTTGTACATAACTCCTTCTACTGCATTCAAAGCCAATATACATTACAGACCTGCAACATCTGAAGCAACCACGTGTTCCCTTTTACATGAGATGTACACAATGGATACATGTGGCTGAGAGCCATCTGCTCATTGTATGCAATGTATGCTGCTGCTGCTGCTGTTGTTATTATTATGCAAATATATAGAGTCACATCAGCTTTTTAAATATACATACACATTACAGACCTGCAGGATCTACCTGCTAAAGTGGTAATCTGTAAAAGTAGCCTTCAGTGTTTCTCTTTCTTTCTACAAAAAGTTTAGTAAAGCAATGGCCCCATTAAAAAACAGTCGCTCATTTGTGGCAAATGTAGTTGATACAGTTTTAAAAAGCACTTATTACTTGTTTTCAATAATGCAGTGAAGAAGCATAGCAGCTGCCTCGTCAAAAATGCTGAGAGGTTAGTGTCACAAAATGAGGAACCACAATGATGCAGAATGATCATACAAATACACACTAATTTCTATATACAGTATTCCACTTTTAAAAAGAAAGCAAATAGTACTGCAACCTCGCTGAAACTAAGCAGTTCTTTATATGATCAGGGTGGAATGCTGCCTGGGAACTTTATGAATGCCACTCTGAGTTCCTTGAAAAGCAAAAAGGATGGATATGAAATAAACTGCAGAGAGATTAGGGCAGATGGATGCAAATGAAACTTTTTTTTAACAGCTGTGGCTCAAAAACACATCGAATGCTTTGCTTCCACGAAGTGAGCGGTCAGATATACACAGGAAAAACGTGCAGTGGCAGCGGCAAAAGCAGTTACGGTGGGTGGGTTTTTGTTTGTTTCCGCTCCACCCCAACTCCCGAACTCGACCCAGCCGAGCTGGGCAGGGCGTGGAAAGGAGCAAGGAGCTGGCCCATAACGTGCTCCTGCCTCGCGCGCCCGGTGCGGCCAGGGCTCTTGGCCACCCAAACTTCCGACCCGGGAGCGAGAGCTGCGGCCGGCGAGGCGGGGAGGGTGAGGCGCGCGAAGGCGCTGCGCACGTGACAGGGCCTGGCGCGGCCCCGGAGCGCGCAGGAGCGCCGGCCAGACGGGCGGGCCCCGAGAGGGAACGCCAGCCGCCTGTGGGACTCGTCAGGCAGCCACAGCGAGGACGGCCGCCCTGGGCTCCCTCACGCGGCAGCAGCAGCACCGGCCGAGAGGCGGCCTCGGGAGGAGGAGCAGCGCCGCCGCCGCCGCCTCCTCTGCGCCTTGGAGGGCGAGGGGTCAGGCAAGGGCGGCCTCGCCCCTCACTCACCTCCCCAGATGCCGAGCGAGAGCTGGGAGCTGTCCAGGTTCACCACATAGTCGCCCAGGAAGCGGTTCAGAACGTCCACCACCACCGACTCGAACACCATCCTGGGCAGCGGCTCCCGGCGAGCCTCGCTCCGCCTTCAGGACGCCAAGGGAGGCGGAGGAGCCCCCGCCGGCCCCTTCTCGGGCTCGCCCGCCGCGCCGCCCGCCCGCCCGCCGGACACAGGTCTCCGCCGCCGCCCGCCCGCCGCCTCAGCGCGCTGTGGAGCCAGACTGGCCCTGCCCCGCCGCGCAGGCGCACCGGGACGCTGGGGCGCTACCGAGGGCCGGCCATGAGGGAAGCGCTCGCTCGCTCTCTTCCCGCCTCTCCCTTCGCCCAGCGAGGCAGCGCCCAGGCAGCGCCAAAGATAGGCTGGCGGCGGCGGCGCGCACGCGCGGCCTCCCGCCCCCTTTCCGTCAGGCAGGCGGCGTTCTGCGTCGCGCGAGACTGTGGCGTCGGTTAAACTGCCCCTCCGCCCGCCCCCAGCAGCCCCCCAGGGCCGCCCTCCGCGGGTGCCTTGTCTTTCCTCACGTGTCGACGTAATTCTGCCCCAAGGGAGTGGCGAGGAAGCCCAAGCGCAGCTCCCCCGTCCGAAGCAGCCCTAAAGATCCGTGGGAGCCGCGAACGGGTTAAAGCGGAGCAGGCGCTTCCAGCCAGGGGAGTGCAAAATGCCCCGAGAGGGTTGCCGTCTGCCGCGCAGCCCTTTAATTCCCGGGTGCGTCGATGTCCCTTCAAGATTTCTAAAGCCCTCTGGGTGTTATTTGCACGTTTCTATGTATTTTTAAAAAAGAAAGTATTGATATAGAATTGTAGAGTTGGAAGGGAACCCGGTCATCTAGTCCAACCCCCTGCAGTGCAGGCATCTCAACTAGATCATGCATGACAGACATGGGGGGTCAGCCAAAGTTGTTGAGCATTTTTTCCGAAAAGGAAGGCGTTACGGGGGAGGAGAGTGGCGGAACCTCAGTTAATTAAATGCTTTTCAGTAATATCTGTGGATGCCCCCTCTTGGCTAGACCCATTGTGATAGACAGATGGACCTCCACCTGGACAACATTTAACATGGTAAGTCTACATTTGATGAAGAAGTACATAAACTGCTTTCAGAAAACCAAATAAATTTTATCTTCTGAAAATGTCAGGTAATGCTAAGTAATTATAACATAACTGCAAGTACTTGGCAATCATTTTTAATTATTTCAATGCAATTTTACACAATTTAACTTACCAAGCAAAACTAAATTATATTTATATCCAAAATATCTTTTCAATTCCCAAGTCATGTCGCAACCCATCATTTTTGGCATTTGAAAGTTTAAAAATTCAACATGTCCTTTGGGTCGGCATAGCTAAAAGTTCCTATGTCCATAAATAGCTGCATTCAAAACACACACATAGACCATCAGAATACAGTATATTATTTTGCTAATGGCAGGAACAATACCATTAAACTGCAGTGTGTTCCTTGAAGTGTTTATTTGTATAGCTGCCAGAGATGAGGTTTACATTCAGATGCAAGTGCTGACCAACATGGTTTGATAATTGATTCGATTTAAATTTTATTTTATTAGCATGGTTATACAACTGTTCTTTAACTTTTAAAAAATCTATGAAGAATACTTTTCAGAGATCTGGCAGGGTCAGGAAGAACATGCAACAGAGAATTAGCCTCAAATTCCATTATTAGAATTCAAATTGTTTCCCTCCAACTAGACCAGGCCCATTTTTACCGTATATACTTTTAATATTCAGGACTATGGCGTGGTTCACCAATTACTATTGGGTATGAAATTCTGCATCAACCTGCCCTGACACCCATCCACCCCACTTTCCCTTTAAATTGTGTTTCTCTACAGAAGACTGTAAATATAGGCTTAAAAATATAAAGACAGTGCTTAGTGAAATCTCAGAAATGAGAGTGGGGGCTAAGCAAGATTTCAGGTAAACACGCTGATTCACGTCTAATGTTAAGTCATTTGTTGTTTAACAAATCACACGTTAACCATAACTTGTCCCACACTTGTCCCACGTTAACCATAACTTGTCCCACACGGTTTCATATTGTGGTTTGTTTGTAGTAAACAATCATAGTTAAACTTACGGGCAATTTGAACACTCAAACTATGGTTTAATAAACCATGACTTAGTGCTTTGTGTGAAACAAACCAGTTGCCGGTTTATCACTATGTCCCTACCCTATGGCTAACCGAAACAGAATATATAGTGCACTAAAAAGTAAACATATAAGATAGGCTAAGTTATACAGTTAATATTAATTATACATTAATATTGAATTTAGAGAGGGACGCGGGTGGTGCTGCGGGTTAAACCACAGAGCCTAGGACTTGCTGATCAGAAGGTCGGCGGTTCGAATCCCCGCAACAGGGTGAGCTCCCATTGCTCGGTCCCAGCTCCTGCCCACCTAGCAGTTCAAAAGCACGTCAAAGTGCAAGTAGATAAATAGGTACCGCCCCGGCGGGAAGGTAAACAGCGTTTCCGTGTGCTGCTCTGGTTCGCCAGAAGCGGCTTAGTCATGCTGGCCACATGACCCGGAAGCTGTACGCTGGCTCCCTTGGCCAATAAAGTGATGTGAGCACTGCAACCCCAGAGTTGTCCACGACTGGACTTAATGGTCAGGGGTCCCTTTACCTTTACCTTTTACTGAATTTAGATGTGTTTTTAAGGCACATAATATTGTTATAGCTTTGGGGGGAGACCCACCCCCAAACCCTAGAAATGAATAAATGGTAGGATTTTGTTTATTTGGGATGTGTTGCAGAGGAATTCCTGGGCTGGCCTATGCAAAACAACCTGGCCAAACTAGGGCCATTAAGAAACAATTGAGGGCCATTGGCAATGCAAGAGAACTGTCCTCCCTCCTTGCCCAGAGGCAGGGGTGCCAACTTGAATAAAGTATTAGGGGCAGGTAAGTCTTGCCCATAAGTGTAGTATGGGTTGCCAGCACCTGGGGCGGGCACATGCACGCTGGCGGGGGGGGGGGGAGCGGAAGGTGAATGGAGCCTGTTGCATCAGCCCCGAAGGCCTGGCCCAGGCACAGCTTGGCTGGTGTCTCCACGGCTCTGGCCTTAATGATGGAGTCTGTAGCGGGGTGCATGGTTGCGCCCCCTCAGAAATCTGCCTGGCTCCTCCATGCTATGCACCTGACCCCTCCCCACATAATCAGTCACAAAACACGGCACATGCACACCATTTCAATGGCAATGCACATGTGAGCCGCCTCAAGCGAACGTAAGAGGGGAGCAGCCTGTATGCACAAAACGCATGGTGCTCCACGCATCTCCGTCGAAGAGGCAGCCCGGCAAGCCTCAACGCTTGCCGCTCTCTATCCCACCACCAATTAAAATTTCTTTTGTTTGAAAGTGCTTCCATTTTAGAATTAAAACACCCAAACCACTGTCCCAGTGAAACTTGATTGAAGCTTTCCCATGCTGTCCATAAAGAAAGGCATTCTGCCAAAATCATTAAGACACCTAAGGTGCATCTTATCAGCGTAACATTTCCAAAGTAAAAGATACACCCCATTAACAAGTCAATGAAGTACTGAGCATTGATTTTAAAATTACAGTCGAAGTTTTACGATCTAATTTATTTTAAATTTATTTAAAATGCTCTGAGATGATCAAGAGATTGATTTTCACTCTTAGTACATAGATCTAGAACTAGGAGGCAAAATAGCAGTTCTTTTGACAGCATAACATATACAGGTAGATTGTTTTTAGGAACGGAAAGTCTTCAGAGTTCAGAATTTGGGGTAAGCATATTTCTAATAGATGACCTTTCAGTATGGTTGCTCTGCAGCTTGCTGAAATTTATTTCTTAAGTGTTTTTGTAATACACTTTTGTTGAAAGACTTTATTAGTCCCCTGCCAAGAAAATTATTATTATTATTATTAATATCCCACCCATCTGGCTGGGTTTCACCAGCCACTCTGGGCGGTTTCCAACAAAATATTAAAATACAATAGTCTATTAAACATTAAAAGCTTCCCTAAACAGGGCTGCCTTCAGATGTCTTCTAAAAGTCTGGTAGTTGTTTTTCTCTTTGACATCTGGTGGGAGGGCATTCCACAGGGCGGGTGCCACTACCAAGAAGGCCCTCTGCCTGGTTCCCTGTAACTTGGTTTCTCGCAGCAAGGGAACCACCAGAAGATCCTCAGCACTGGACCTCAGTGTCTGGGCAGAATGATGGGGGTGGAGACGCTCCTTCAGGTATGCTGGACCAAGGCTATTTAGGGCTTTAAAGGTCAGCACCAACACTTTGAATTGTGCTTAGAAACGTACTGGGAGCCAATGTAGGTCTTTCAAGACCGGTGTTATGTGGTCTCAGCGGCCACTCCCAGTCACCAGTCTAGCTGCCGCATCCTGGATTAGTTGTAGTTTCCGGGTCACCTTCAAAGGTAGCCCCACGTAGAGCGCATTCAGTAGTCCAGGCGGGAGATAACTAGAGCATGCACCACTCTGGCGAGACAGTCTACAGGCAGGTAGGGTCTCAGCCTGTGTACCAGATGGAGCTGATAAACAGCTGCCCTGGACACAGAATTGACCTGCGCCTCCATGGACAGCTGCGAGTCCAAAATGACTCCCAGGCTGCACACCTGGTTCTTCAGGGGCACAGTTACCCCATTCAGGACCAGGGAGTCCTCCACACCTGCCCGCCTCTTGTCCCCCCCAAAACAGTACTTCTGTCTTGCCAGGATTCAACCTCAATCCATTAACCGCCATCTATCCTCCAGGCACTCAGACAGGATCTTCACCGCCTTCACTGGTTCTGATTTGAAAGAGAGGTAGATCTGGGTATCATCCACATACTGATAACACCCAGCCCAAAGCTCCTGATGATCTCTCCCAGCGGCTGCATGTAGATGTTGAAAATCATGGGGGAGAGGACAGAACACTGAGGCACCCCACAAGTGAGAGCCCAGGGGTCTGAACACTCATCCCCACCACCACCACTTTCTGAACACGGCCCAGGAGGAAGGAGCAGAACCACTGTATAACAGTGCTCCCAGCCCCTCTAGACGGTCCAGAAGGATGTTATGGTCAGTGGGGTCAAAAGCCGCTGAGAGATCCAGCAGACCTAGGAAACATCTCTCACCTTTGTTCCTAGCCCACCGGAGATCATCGACCAGTGCGACCAAGGCAGTTTCAGTCCCATGATGAAGCCTGAATCCAGACTGGAAGGGATCCAAATGGTCCACTTCTTCCAGGCGTGCCTGGAGTTGTTCAGAAACCACTCGCTCAATCACCTTGCCCAAGAATGGAAGATTTGAGATTGGGCAATAGTTGGCCATATTGGCTGCATCTAAAGATGGTTTTTTAAGATGCGCTTTGATAACGGCCTCTTTTAGCAGGTCTGGGAAGGCTCCCTCACAAAGAGAAGCATTCACCACCCTGCGAAGCCCATCACCCAGACCTTCCTGGCTAGCTTTTATAAGCCAGGATGGGCAAGGATCAAGGAGACAGATGGTTGGTTTCACTGGTCCAAGTAGCCTGTCCACATCCTCAGAGGTAACAGATTGGAATTGATCCCACACAACTTGACTAGACAGGACTCTAGCACTCTCCCGCCCCGGCAATGCCCCCACTGTGGAGTCTACCTCTTCCCTAATCTGAGCAACTTTATCTGCAAAAAAACTTTGCAAAATCATTGCAGGAGATAATGTGGCCCTTACTGGGCCCTGATGAAGCAGGTGGTTCTGCTAAATTGCGAACCACCTGAAAAAGTCTCCTGCTGCTGTTTTCTGCAGATGCAATAGAGGCGGTGAAGAGAGTCTTCTTCGCCATCGCTACCGCCACTTGGTAGGGTCGGCATGGAGCTCTAACCCGTGTCCGGTCAGCTTCAGAATGAGTTATCATTCTGGCATTCTAGCTGTCTCAGCAATTGTTTCATTGCACTCAGATCTGTGGAAAATCACAGGGCTGTCCAGGCTCCATGTAATCAGAGAGGGCACTTCAGAGCCAAACAGTCAATAGCCTTGGTTAACTCCACATTCCAGCGGGCCACCAGGGAATCAGCTGGAAGAATAGAAGAAGAAAAAGAGTTTGGATTTGATATCCTGCTTTATCCCGAAGGAGTCCCAAAGCGGCTAACATTCTCCTTTCCCTTCCTCCCCCACAACAAACGCTTTGTGAGGTGAGTGGGGCTGAGAGACTTCAAAGAAGTGTGAGTAGCCCAAGGTCACCCAGCAGCTGCATGTGGAGGAGCGGAGACGCAAACCCGGTTCCCCAGATTACGAGACTACTGCTCTTAACCACTACACCACAGTGGCTCTCAACCATCAACATGGGATAAAGCATCCCCTACCACTCTCTGGAAACCATTTGGATCCATTAAGTGGTGGGGGTGGACCATCTGAATCAGTCCCACCTGAAGTCCAGTTGTACCAGGAAGTGATCTGACCATGGCACTTCTTTAGTTTCGCTTTTACTTAGTGTTAGATCACCAACATCCATGTCTAAGGCATGTCCGTGGCTATGAGTTGGGCCAGACTTATTCAGGGACAGCCCCATGGAGGCCATGCTTTCCACGAAGTCCTGAGTGGCCCTTTGTAAGGTCATGTCGCCATGGATGTTAAAATCCCCTAGGACAACCAAACTAGGTGCCTCCAGGAGAACATCCACCGTGATCTGAAGCAGCTTGGGCAGGGAATCCTTTGTGCAGCGGAGAGGTCGGTACACCAAAAGGAATCCTATACTGCCCCTATTGCCCAGCTTCCAGAACATGCACTCAGAGAACTGGGTCTTCCCAATAGGATGCCTGGTGTAAACTCATGACTTCCTAAAAATTACTGCAACCCCCCCTCCCCGCCCACAAGGCCTGGGTTGCTGTGCGTAAGAGGAACCTGGTAGACAAGCAACGGTGAGGACAGGCCCATCTGCTTCATCCAACCAAGTCTCTGCCACGCATGCCAGGTCAAGTCCTCCATCCATGATCAAGTCATGGATGGCAGTGGTCTTATGAATCATTGACCTGGCATTGCACAGCAGCACCTTCAGATCATGTGGGTTGCTGATTCCCCTGCTGATTCCAGTATAATAGCTGACATATCTAGATTTCCAAATGAATTAGAGTGGATATCATTTCCCTCTTCTATAGTACTGCTGACTTCCAGGTAATCACATACCCAGCAACATTTGTCCAATGAAAATAGGGATATCCTAGGAAAAGTGGAACATTCCAGGATCAAATCAGAGACTGGGACAGCATCTCTAAATCAGGGACGTCCCTGAAAAATAGGGACTATTGGAGGGTCTGCTATACCTATTTATAGTTTTAAAATAATTCATGGTATCCTGATCTGCTAAAATAATTATGCTTTCTGTGTGCTATTTTTGTATTTGGCAAAAGGAAATGGAAGACTCAACCCCACAGCTACATGGGCATGCAGGTAAGGCAAATTCAGCGCTTAGCTTAGTGCAGGGGCGAAAAAAGGCTTTATTTCACCTGGGTCAGTGACCCAGTTTGGCACCCCCCCACACGCATTTGTGTACACACAAACACAGGCTGGAAGCCTCAATGGTGCCCCTCTAGAGGCTTCACCTGGGGCAAAAAAGCCACCAGCTAGCATCCCCAGTACCCCAGTAGCCATGGCTCTGCTTAGTGAATGTGTTAGTTTGACTATTGTTTGTTCTGCATGAAATGTACAAAGGGGGAAATGCCATGTTTTGCTTAAAATTAATTTCCTGTCTTTTTAAATGCTGCATTTGAGTTTGGCAGTGGAAAGATGGTGATGGCGATGATGGTGATGAATTCATTTTACTCCCTTTCTATTAGGTTATTAGTTCTGTAGGAAAGGCAAATGGAAGACAAAGGGCTGTATTGCCGCAGAGCTTATCACCCTGACACTATTTTTCAAATAAATGTACAGTGCTAGGTAAAATACAGACACCATTCCAGAACATAGCAGACAGAAGTATAATTATGTTTTACAAATTCTTTGGGAAAATGTAAATTGAACAAATTCTAGCAAAAACCAAGAAAATTGTTTATTGGTTGATTCAAATAGCACCATCTGGTGGACACACAATTTCCTATTTTCCCTTGGACAGAACATTTCCCAAATGTTTTTATTAATTAGAATTGATTACTTGTGTTAACCACAGTTCTAAACTCCTTGTTCAGAGGCATCCCCTCTCGCGCCTCCATGCTCCAGCTCCAGTGCTGTATTGATTCAATACTCGTATGTCACCCATTACTGAATGCACAAGTTAGAAGCTGATAATGCGAGCTACAATTGTATTGAAACTGACAGTTTTGCTTTCCCTAGCAATATAATTGTATCCTGGGTGTATATGTTGCTCTGTATATTCACTTTCTTCTTTAAGTTGACCATGTTTAATGTCAGGTCTACTTTCTGGTAAATTAAGCTTCTTTTTCTTAAACAGATATCCAATTCAGAAGCTTTCTACTAAGCCTTAAGCTTTAACCTTATGCTGACTTACTTAGAAAGTAGAAGCTTTCTAATAAGCATTAAGATTTAACCTTATGCTGAGTCCCACTGAACTCACTGGGATTAGTTCTGAGTAGACATATATAGCATGCCCTTTAATACCAAACTTACGATTGTCTTATGCCTATCATATTGTAAGTTAAACTGATCCACCAAAAATGAGCTAGTGGTTTTTGCATACTTGGGTATAGAGAAGTATGTTAGTTTTCACATCAGAAGAAAAATAAATGTTTAGAATGCCCTGGCAAGAACCTATGTTCAGTGATCAGTTTGGGGAAGGTTATTTCTTAAATTAAACTTAAAACAAACTTAAAACAATGGAGAGACCTGGTCTGAACAGAGACATTGGATTCTTATCTCATTATACATGACTAAACCATTTCTCACCTTCCCACCCCTTGCCTTTTCCTGTAAGACCTATTACAGTCGTTAAGAGTCGTCAACAGGCTCATCAGGCTCATCTCAGCTATCTGCCAATCTCCGATTCCCACCACCCTTCTGAGTAATACCCCTCCCCACCTTCTCTATATATAGAAGGATCTGGCAACTTCTGTTTCAGTGTATCTGAAGAAGTGTGCATGCACACGAAAGCTTATACCAAGAACTAACTTAGTTGGTCTTTAAGGTGCTACAGGAAGGAATTTTTTTATTCTTAAATTAAGAATGCCCTAAGTACTTTTCAAAAGGTTCTTTAAAAATGTATAAAACATGGAAAGAAAACATAGAAATAGCCTGGTAAGCGAGATGCTGAACTTTGGGAAGGAGGCAAGAGGGCTCTGACAGGGTCCTAGAATCCTCCCACCTCCTTCTCAAAGCCCAGTTAGCACTTTCCCAGCTTGGGGGGAAATGTCTAGCTTTTTTGAAAAATTGGACTGTCTTGCTGTATCAGGTACCTATACCTTCTCAAAGGTTTCCAGTCTTTGGTGTGAAAATGCTAATGACTCTTAAAGAGAGATGGAAAGATCTGCCAATTTTTGTTCTCTCAGTTTTTCATTTTTCCAATACAGTGGTACCTTGGTTTTCAAACGTCTCCATTGACAGACGTTTCAGGTTTCAAACGTCGTAAATCCAGAAGTAACTGCTTCAGTTTTCGAACACTTTTCGGAAGTCAAACATGCCACACAGCTTCCGTATTGAGTTTTCTGTATCGTATTGAGGCTTCTGTATTAGGTTTTTTGGTTTTTGAACGTTTCGGAACTTGTACGGTCTTCCAGAATGGATTACGTTCGAAAACCGAGGTACCACTGTATTAAATTCTGTTCTCGACATTTTGTAGCAATTTGCTATAATTACTACTTTAAAAGCCTCCTGAAAATTCATCACCATTTTAGTGCAAATTTCTCCGAATAAACACATCTTTATATGCTGTTGAAATCAAACCTTTATTAGGCATTATGCAAATAAAAACCATAAAAGAGAGAATAACATGTAAAAGCCTTGAGATATATATAAAAAGGCAGCAGTTGGCTACATACATATATATATATATACATATAGAATCAGTGGTTTTCCTTGTTAACCTGCTCCTTGGAGGGCTGCTACCAAAAACTCAGCTACCCCCGCCGTTACCCTTTGGTCAACGTCGGATAGGCAGAATCCCACACATTCACCTTGCTGGGGTTCCAGACCACCCAAAAGGGGGGACAGCACGCGTTGACGGAGCGTACCGTACAATGGGCAGTGGAAGAGAATATGCTCTACAGTGTCCGGGACATTCATAGAGCATCTGCAGAATCTCTTCTTTCTAGGGATGTTTTGATATCTTCCCCAGACAAATGCTGAGGGAAAAACATTCAACCGGGCCAGCATAAAAGCCCTACGTTGGGCTGGGATTATTAATTTAGTGATGTAATTGGCTCTGCTATCTAAGATATTTAAATCATAGAATATGGGGGAGCAAATTTTGTTTACAGCTGCCATAATATTTTGTCTCTCGACATCCTTTAGTCTTGTTAGGATATTATGGAAAATGTATTGCTCGTTAGAATTGTACAGGGGCTCCAGCTCGATGCCTAAAGATTCAATCTTTTTTTCGAGGAACTGATACCATCTTGATTTATAGGAGTCTTTGAGCAAATCAGCGAGCAGGCTTGATGGAGAGCAGCGAAAATGGCAGCGTAACCAGTACTTTATTGAGGTGGACCAGGCCCAGTATTCCATTGTGTGTATACCTATTTCTGCACACATTGTTTCATATTTGATCACAGCTGGGAGTCCAAGAATACGTCTCAAAAAGCTGGAGTGAATCTTTTTTAAGTCACTGTTATATGCTTGGACCCATAACGGGATTCCATAGAGTATCTGGGCTTGCACTTTTGTTTGAAATATCTGGTTGGCCGCAGGAATAAATTGATTACCTTTCTGATAATAAAAACGGGCAACTGCTGATGAGGTGCACTTTGCCTGTTTTATGGCGTTTGTGCGATGATTTGCCCACCCTAAATTGCTCTGGAATAAAATTCCCAGATACCTATAGATTTTTATTTGTTGGATTTCTTGCCCTCTTATTTTCCATTTCTCTAGTTTCCAACCATTCGAGAAGACTAAGATTTTTGTCTTCTCATAATTTATAGAGAGTTTATTACATTCGCAGTAAAGGATCAGAGAAGATATAAGACGTTTCAGACCCAAACTCGTTAATGATAGTAGGACTGCATCGTCTGCGTATAATAAGAGAGGAACTGGTTTCTGATTAAGTTTAGGGGCATGTGATTCTATTTTTTGAAGGTGATCTGGCAAGTCTGATAAAAATAAATTAAATAGAAAGGGGGCAAGAATACACCCTTGTTTTACCCCTTTCGAGTTTGGGATGTCTGATGAAAGGTGACCTTTGGTGTTAAGTTTGACTTGACAGACATTGGAAGAATATAGATTTTGTATTAAAGTCAATAAGCGCTGATCAATTTTTAATCCTGCAAGTTTCCTCCACAGCTTTGGGCGGTCAATTGAGTCGAATGCACCACGAAAATCTACAAAAGCAGCATATATCTTAGATTGGCTTTGGGATCTATATTTTTCAACCAAATGCATAAGTACAAGGCAGTGGTCTAATGTAGAGCAACCTTTGGAGAAACCTATTTGTTCTTTCCCTGGTAAATTTAGATTTTTCATCCAGGTGAGGAGTTTAGATAAAAGGTGCTTAGCGTAGATTTTCCCTATCACTGATAATAAGCTTATCGGTCTATAATTCCTTGGTTCTTTTGGGTCGCCATTTTTAAAGATTGGGATAATTATTGATCTTAACCATATCTCAGGTATGATCCCATCTTTGTCTATGAGTGTAAACAATTGAGCTAAGGGTTCTGCCCACCAATCTATATAGGTCTTGAATAGTTCTATTGGTAGACCGTCTGGCCCAGGAGATTTCCCCGATTTGAAATTTTTAACTATCTCTCTAATTTCCACTTCTTCTACCCTTGGCCACTCCTGGAGTTTATTGATTTTATTTTTAGTGGTCTCATTTCCTTTAAGTTCACTGTGTAGATTGTTAAATACAGATGTAAAGTATTGGGACCATTTGGATTCTGCAATTGGTGGTTGGATTAATTGATTTTCGGCTTTCAATCCTCCGTACACTAGGTTCCAGAACGCTTTGTTGTTTTTACTCTGAATTGAGTCGAATAATTGTAACCATTTTTGGGTTGCATATTTCTGTTTCTTTTCGGCCAGAATGTGATGATATTTTCTTTTTTCATCAAGATAAGAGGGCTCTAGTTTAGTGCGATTATTTTTAAATGTTTGGCGCAGTTTTCTTTTTAGCTGGAAACATTCATCGTCAAACCAAGGGCTAGCGCTATGTTTAAGTATCCAAACTTTAAGTGGAGTACTAAGCTCTACAAACATTTGAAAGATTTCATTATAGATTTTCTGAATATCACTGTTGGGATTAGTGGTCTTTAAGTTGGATAGTACTTGTTTTCTCAGGTTGGCTGTAAGTTTTTGCCCCACTGCTGCACTCATTTCCTGGGACCATTTTAAATGAGTCTCATCTTTATATGCAGTTTTGACTAATGTACACATTCTTGCAAGCAATTTCTCAAATAAAATGCAAGTTTATGTTATTTTCACTAATATCTTCACTTTTATACACATTTTCCCCAAATATATTCATCTGGAGCCTCCTTTAAATGTTGTTGCCCACTTCTTATCTTAGTGTAGCGATAATATTATGCAATTACTGGGAGAGTTGCCTGTAGGCAACATGACTGATGGAAGCTATGCCATTTCTAAAAGCTTCATAGGTCTCATGGTTGCTGTTATTCCACTGGAAAAGCAGTGATGGGCTGAACAATGATTCTTGGTATAACAGAGTATGGTCAATAGCGTTGGCTGAAAATCCACCAAAATCCACAACAATTGCTCCCCCCAAACCTCCTTTCTCAATCTCTCACTCTTCACAGTCCTCAGAGGTTGATGCAAAGACTCAGGGGGTTGCAGTTGCCAAGGTTACTGGGTTTGCTAGCAGCTTTCCTATTTATTTATTTTTGCACCATTCTGACACTTTTTCCATTCTTTTCAGGCTTTTTTGTTTTTTTTTATAAAATTTTTTTATTAGTTTTACAAGTTTTTTATAGACAATACAAACAAATAAAAAGACAAACAAACATGTATAATTTCATATCCTTTTTTTTCATAAACCTCACTTCTCGGACTCCCCCAAACCTCCCCTTTCTACATCCCAAATTTCAAAATTATTTCAGCAAATCCTAAATTTAATCTTATCAAATATATTCCTTCATTATTCTTTTCTTTAACTTAATCTTTTATCGCTGTAATCTCCTTTTCTTTCTAAAAAACCTCAACATTTTAACATTCATCAATTTTGTAGTATTTCTTAAGATAGATTTTAAATTTCTTCCAATCTTCTTCCCCCGTCTCTTTCCCCTGATCGCGGATTCTGCCAGTCATTTCGGCCAATGTCATATAGTCCATCACCTTCATCTGCCATTCTTCCAGGGTGGGTAGATCTTGTGTCTTCCAATACTTTGCGATGAGTATTCTTGCTGCTGTCGTAGCATACATAAAGAAAGTTCTATCTTTCTTTGGCACCAATTGGCCGACAATGCCCAGGAGAAAGGCCTCTGGTTTCTTAGGGAAGGTACATTTGAGCACCTTTTTCATTTCATTATATATCATTTCCCAGAAAGCCTTAATCTTCGGGCACGTCCACCAAAGGTGATAGAAAGTACCTTCAGTTTCTTTACATTTCCAACACTTATTGTCAGGCAAATGGTAAATTTTTGCTAGCTTGACTGGGGTCATGTACCACCTGTAGATCATTTTCATAATATTTTCCTTTAGGGCATTACATGCCGTAAATTTTATACCAGTGTTCCACAACCATTCCCAGTCAGCAAACATAATGTTATGACCAATGTCCTGTGCCCACTTAATCATAGCTGATTTAACTGTTTCATCTTGTGTGTTCCATTTCAGCAGCAAGTTATACATTCTTGACAAATTCTTAGTATTGGGTTCTAACAGTTCAGTTTCTAATTTTGATTTCTCCACCTGGAAGCCAATTTTCCTGTCTTGTTTATACACCTCCATTATTTGATAATAATGGAGCCAGTCTCGTACTTTGGTTTTCAATTTCTCGTGACTCTGTAACTTCAACTTATCTCCATCTTGTTCCAAAATTTCCCAATACTTTGGCCAATCAGCTTCCATATTAAGTTTTTTCAACGCTTTAGCCTCCAAAGGTGACAACCATCTAGGGGTTTTGTTTTCCAACAGATCTTTATATCTTATCCAAACATTATATAATGCTTTTCTAACAATATGATTTTTGAAGGCCCTATGCACCTTAACTTTGTCATACCATAAATATGCATGCCAACCAAACGCATTATTAAAACCTTCTAAATCCAAAATATCTGTATTCTCGAGGAGCATCCACTCTTTCAACCAGCAAAACGCTGCTGATTCATAGTACAATTTTAAGTCCGGCAGGGCAAATCCCCCTCTTTCCTTTGCATCCGTTAATATTTTAAATTTTATTCTGGGCTTTTTGCCCTGCCAGACAAATTTCGAAATGTCCTTCTGCCACCTCTTGAAACAGTCCATCTTGTCAAGAATTTGCAATGTTTGAAACAAAAATAACATTCTAGGCAATACATTCATCTTAATAACTGCAATTCGGCCTAACATTGACAGTTTCAAATTTGACCATATTTCTAGATCTTTTTTAACTTCTAACCAACATTTCTCATAGTTGTCTTTATACAAATTCAAATTTTTAGATGTCAAATGAACCCCTAGGTATTTCACCTTCTTAACCACTGTCAGACCTGTTTCATTCTGGAACTTCTCCCTCTCCATGACTGTTAAGTTTTTTCCACTTTTCAGGCTTTTTTGCGCCTTTTTTGCAGTTTAAATCACTTTATTTAATTAAATAATTATTTAATTATTTCCTGGAACAGCCTGGAACTGGTGCAGCAAAAAAGAAGTACCGTAAAAACTGTTCTACCCTCCACCTTTGCCAGTGCAAATGACTGCAATTTGTTTTAATACTGAATTTTGTGACTTTACTCCATTCTGCTGTTCCCTGGCCAGGACTTAGAACTGCTGTTACGTGGAACTTCGTACCAAATAGTAAGTAAATCTCTGAGACATACTCCAAAAAAAAGGTGTTTTTAACTGAGGTACTGGTGTGTAGGGGGGAACTTTAAAAAACAAAAAAACACACAAAAAACCCAGTTGCTGGCACTTACCAGTTTTCAGGTGATTTTTATGTTTTGCATTGTGGAATAATGGCTTAAAATCTGGATACTTCAAAATCACTTAATTTATCTCCCTTTCATGGTTACTATTTCGTTGGTTCTTCATGGTGAAGTATGAAGGACTAGTCTTTCTGAAATACAGTCAAACCTCGGTTTTCGAATGTCTTGGCTGCCGAATGTTTCGGAAGCCGAACGCCGAAAACCTGGAAGGGAATGCTTCCATTTTCAAATGCGCCTCAGAGGTCAAACAGCTTCCGAGGTACATTTCTCCATTTTTCCAATGGATTTTCTGCCAGCCCTTTGACCATTGGATTTCGAATGTTTTGGAAGTCAAACAGACTTCCAGAATGGATGATGTTCGAAAACTGAAGTTCCACTGTACAGCAATTGGGAGCATTTTCAGATGGCAGGGATGGTTGCTAAGAAATGGTGGCAATTGTCAGCTGCTTAATCCACTATTTTACCTTTTGGGGCAGACAGCATATTTGAATTTTCTATCCCGATGCCACAATGATTTCTACAGGCTCTTTTTCCAGGAGGGAAAAAGAGATGGCCATCTGCAGCAAAACTGAACTGTAACTATTCCTGTGACTGTAATTTGTTTTTAACTGTTTTTAACATGGTGTTTTGAATTGCTATCACCCACTCTGGGGCGTTATGGTGAAGGCAGGTAAAAATTTGAATTATTAATAACAACAGCAACAGCTATAGCAATTCTTAAGGTGGCCATCCTCAAACAAAGGAATTTCAAAGCATGAAACTGCTGAATTACAATTAATCAGGAAATTCAATTCAATCACCAGTGACTTAAATCAGACCACACATGTTAATTAGTTGACCCGATGCCCCATATTTGTCTTTTCAATTGTCATGGTAACTGTTTGTCTTTTAAGTAAGTATCACTATTTACTCTTTTTGCATTTTGTTTGATCTCATTCCTTTCCATTCCATTCTCTAACCATATGTGTGTATATGCCTCCTAATTTATGATTACACCATTCATTTTCAGATATTGACTCTTGGTTCACGTTTCCTTAAGACCACACTCTTCTTCATTCCACCTTCCAACCATGTATGTGTATATGCCTCCCAATTTAGAATAACACTTCTGGCCCATGAAATATTATGTGATAAGAAATTGTTAGTCTTTAAGCTACTCCAGGACTCTTTGTTGTCTTTGGCTACTCCCTATGCTGAGGCCTCATTTGGGCAGTTTTGGGGTGCTCCATCATTACTGAGGGTTTTTTCTGCTTCTGCAAACCTTTAGGTTTCCCCAAACCTATTGATATCTCCCTCATTTGTGTAGATAGTGCCGTTTTGGCATCATAAAGAATGGTGCTTGAATAATTCATATTTACTTATAGTAAAAATAAAAATAAAAAGGTAAAGGACCCCTGGATGGTTAAGTCCAGTCAAAGGTGACTATGGGTTGTGGTGCTCATCTTGCTTTCAGGCCGAAGGAGCCGGCTTTTGTCCATAGGCCAGCAAGACTAAACCGCTACTGGCGCAACAGGACACCATGACGGAAACCAGAACGCTCGGAAACACTGTTTACCTTCCTGCCACAGTGGTACCTATTTATCTGCTTGCACGGGTATGCTTTCGAACTGCTAGGTTGGCAAGAGCTGGGGCAGAGCAACAGGAGCTCACACCATCGTGGGGATTCGAACTGTCGACCTTCTGATAGTATTGTGTGTGTGTAGAGTAACCAGCCTTAAAATGTGATAATTCAGAGAGCACAAAGTGAAATATACACACATTGCTGTACCAGTATGTTTGAATACATCACTGAACTGGTGAATTGGTTATGCCAGAGCTTTCGAAACTGTGCCATGACACATTAGTGTGTTGGCTGCTGTGTGTAGGTGTGTCGCATGAACGCTCCTTGCACTCCTCCCAGGACTGGAAAGGGGTTATTTTAACTTCTGGTTTGCTAGTCAAACATTACTGTATTGTGAGGTGATGCATGTCTAAAAATTGTGTCACCAACATGAAAAGTTTGGAAAGCTCTGGGTTATGGTATTGAAATAACTATGAATATAATCAGCAAGTGAGAGATAATACTCCTGTAGACCATTGCATATTATCACACCAATTCTTGTGATCGCCATATTGCAAAAGATGCCACTGTAATCATTGTAACTGCTGCAGTTTAAAAATCCTGTTAGTACGGCAGTATTAAAATTATTAAAATTATTTGACTTTTGTTAACTTGGTAGATGAAAATTTGGTGAAAGAAAATATCATTAAACTAAAGAATAGAATTATTCTACATGTGAACTGTCAGTAGGTTTTATTAATTTGTTACTGCAGTTATTTTTACTAAATTCTGAGCACACTTTTCTACTTCCAGTGGCTTTTAAAAATACTTGCGCTTTTTAATATGGCCGGAAGATGGCAGTGGATGGTGTTGAGGAGTACAGTATTCTTTATTTTGAACCTCTTCCCATCAGAGCAAGCAATAAATAAATAAATAAAATACAATGCACTTGAGATCAACAACAAAAAATAACATTTGCACCAGTCATGCATACATAAGGAAATCTGTTTTAAAGATTTCTGAAAGTTGAAAGATACAAAATGTCCATACATCTTGAGGCAGTGGGAAGAAGAGTTCGCAATTTTTAGTGAAAATAAATGAAATTTTGGGCAAAAAATAAATATATCACAATTCTTTTTTGTTAACTTGAACTTACTTTACAGCTGCAATTTTGCACTCGTCTACCTGGGAGTAAGCCTCATTGAAATCAGTGGGAGACTGAAGCATGGATAGAGTAGACATGGGTTGTGCTAAGGTTGCAATAGTGTGCATTCTTAGTGTGCATACTTAGCAGGCATAATCCCAAAACTTGTGCTATCAGTTACTTATCCTGTGACTGAACAGAATTGAGTTAATGGTGGTATCTGCCCCATTAATAGTTGTGTTGAAGAGGGAATTTCAACAGGTGCAACTTGTCATACAGGGTGCATTAAAGGTGCTGGAGCTCTAACTTATTTTTCACCTGCTCATGCTAGGTAAGAGCGTTTTGTTATTAAGAGAATGAATTCAGCATTTTCAGGTTGCTTAACCCCTGGCTAAGGATTCGTTGCTACCATGGTTTAATCTTAGAAAACAACGTCTCTCAGAATGTGCAGAGTCAAATCTCCTCAATAAGCAACAACAGCCTGCCCAGTACCTCTAGGAAGGTTAGCATGGCTTTCAGACAGACAGACAGAGGGCTCAACCACCCTACATTTTAAAAACTGATTGCAGATTGATCATACATTAGATCTAAGTTGATGAATTTCAGTGGGTCTGCTCTGAGTATGACTTAGTGGGATATCATAGACCCATAGAACTGTAGAGTTGGAAGGGACCCTGAGGGTCATCTCTTTCAACCCCCTGCAATGCAGGAATATGCAGCTGTCCCTTATGGGGATCGAACCTGCAACCTTGGCATTATGAGCACCACGCTCTAACCAGCTGAGCTATCCTGTCTGTTAACTGCCCTCTGTGGCCCCCGGCGCGTTCTCCCTGGCGCCGCTGCAAAAAGCAACCCTCTTCACACACAGGTTGAGTTTCTTGCCGTGCTCCTAGAAAAGGGAAAAATAAAATCATTGAAACACAATGATATGGCAATACTGGAAAATGTCTGCATAATGAGATTGCTTCATTTCCCCTCGGTGCATTGCAAAAGTGGAGCCCTTTCTCAGCACGATGAGATGAAAGATGGCCATTGGGGAGAGATGGCTTCCTTTGTGGCGCAGGCGAAGCAAGTGTGGCTTCCTGGGCATCATGTCAGTCTCAGGGGCCAAGTGAAGAGGCCTGTCAGGCCAGATTAGGCCCTTGGTCTGGAAGTTCCCCTTGCCTACTGTACCTGAAGTTGGGCACAACTCCTTTTTCTCAAATACATTGAATGTCTAGTTTTGTATTTTTTTGAGTACAATTTTTTTTTAGTACAAACTCTGACAGCTCTTTATCACCTGCCCTTAATTCTATGCTCTGAAAAAACACCAGTACCTGTAGGTGAAAAGAAGTGTGGAAAAAGAAATTAAGATGCTGCTGTGTATAATCATAAGACTGCTGCCTCATTTAAAAAATAAATCATTACAAGTGGCTTTATTGTTGTAATAAAAGAGCGAGTGCTCTCTTCCATCAGAAAAAATAAGAGCAAGTTGTATTTCCCATAGTCTGTGTATGCTGTCAAATGTAATTTAATATCTGATGTTTTGTCAGCTGACCCAGGTCCTTCGAAAAAGTGGAGATTGCTACTTTTGCTATGATGAGTGCATAGTATCCACTCGTTTTCTTGAGGTGTTCTATAGCATTGTTCAGTGAAGGAGAAAAACCCGAACCTGGTAATTGAGACTGAATGTCAAGTAGTGTCAAGACTCCTCTGTTCATCATGCCAATAACCCTTCGTATGATTGCATTTTTATCTGTGCAGCTGCTGTGGTCTTGGACTTTGTTTATGATATTAAACACTAATGTAATTCTGGCATTATTTAAGAAGCAGGTATGAAATTAATGAATAGGGTTAAGGTTGTATACCTGTTCAAGGAATTAAAAAATAAATTATGTGTCTTTGGGGATGGGTCCCCAATATGGCTCCTTTGGTGGTTGTTTCCCCTTCCCTCCCTTTTTGGAAGCATTGGCTTTGTTTTTATTATTTTATTGTTGTATTTTAATTTTCTTTTTAAGTTGTAATCATTCAACTTGTTTTTATTACTGCTTTGTAAGCCGCCCTGAGCTGGGCCTTGGCTGGGGAGGGCGGGGTATAAATAAAAATTATTATTATTATTATTAGTTTCAACACATGGCTTTTCTACTTTGTGTCCTGAGTTGTTTTGGTCTCTATAGGTCATGTTACTTATTAAATTTGTTACTCTCCTTATTCTATCCTTCTGTTTGCCCTTTGGTAAATAAATGCACTTCTTTTAATCGGTTCATATAATCTGACTTGTGTCCTATATATCTGATACAGATATGTCTCTGTATAATATTCTTTTGCTGATAGGCAGGATACATCATATGAGGAGGTCCAGAGAACATCACACATCATTATAATCTGCTCTGCTTAGGTTGCCTTCTTCACTGGTTTCAGGATTGTGGTAAAAGATGGAGGTTGAGCATGCTTGCTTTCCTGTTACACGTCTCTGTCTTCTCCTAATTGAGAGTTGACACGTATTATTATTATTATTATTATTATTATTATTATTATTATTATTAAAATTGGTACACCACCCTATACCCACAGATTTCAGGGTGGTTCACAACATAAAATCACAATATAAAAACACAAAATGCGTAATAAAAATAACAAGAATAACGCAAAAATCTCCCCTCCCTAACCCATTTTAAAAGGGCATTGGATGTCAATCAGCCAAAGGCCTGGTTAAAAAGGAACATTTTTGTCTGGTGCCTAAAGGTGTCTAATGAAGGCACCAGGCGAACCTCCCTGGGGAAAGCATTCCACAAATGGGGAGCCACTGCAGAAAATGCCTGTTCTCATGTGGTCACCCTCTGGACCTCTTGTGGAGGAGGCAGACAAAGAAGGGTCTCAGAAGATGATCTCGGGGTCTGGCTAGGTTCATACATAGAGAGACGGTCCTTGAGGTACTGCAGTCCTGAGTTGTTTAAGGCTTTATAGTTCAAAACCAGCACTTTGAATTGAACCTGGAAGCTAATTTATAGCTAGTAGTGCAGCCGGACCAGGATCGGTGTGATATGCTCAGAACATCTTGTGCCAGTGAGCAACCTGTCTGCTGAATTCTGCACTAGCTGAATTTTCCGAACTCTCTTCAGAAGCAGCCCTATATACATGTTCCAGCAGGAGTGCCAGGTTGGCCCCACGACAGTGGGTGCCTGGGGCCATGGGTGCCATGCAGTGTTCATGGCCCTGGCACTGAAATTTGTGGGTGCCCAGCCCCTTCATGGGGAATTTTGTGGGTGCTCAGGCACTCAGGGCCCCATGGAGTTGGCACCTATGCGTTGCAGTAAACATGTAGTTAAACATTGTTACCAGGAGTGTTAGGGGTTTAGGTACAAACAACAGGAAATAGGTTCACATTGAACTGAAGAAACTGTAGGCTAATAGAGCCTTCTTACAGGGAACTCACATACCTATCTCAGATAAAGATAGGCTTTGCACAGAATGGGTGTGAGATGTTTGTGCCAGTGGAACTTTAAATAGTAATAATAATCAAAACCAAAGGGTGTGATCAAGTTCCAGCTTACAGTTTTAGCAGTCAGCATACTAAGTGCAGCATTAACTATGATAAATATATATGCTCCTAATATAGATTCCCCAGCAATCATTCACGATTGTTTTCATCATCTAATCAAGTGGTGGGCAACTCTTGGCCCTCTGCATGTTGCTGAACTGCAACACCCATCAATCCCAGCCAGCATGGCCAATTGCTGGGCATGATGGGAGTTGTAGTTCAACAACATTTGGAGGGCCAAAGGTTCCCCACCCCGATCTGATCTCTTTCACCTATGAACACTTAATTCTGAGTGAGGACTTCAGTGACGCTCTTGTTCCAGTCATGTTCCTGCTATGCTTGACCTCTAACAAGAATATATTCCCAATCCTCAAGAACTACAAGAGACACCTCTCTTTCTGTATACATACACTCCAATACTGAGAAAAACGTGACTATATTTAATTATTTATGCACACTGCTCATTTTGTTTTCTGTGATTGTGGGAATGAGGAGGATGTACCAAAATGGTCAAAGGCCTGGAAACGATGCCTTATGAGGAACGGTTAAGGGAGCTGGGCATGTTTAGCCTGGAGAAGAGGAGGTTAAGGGGTGATATGATAGCCATGTTCAAATATATAAAAGGATGTCACATAGAGGAGGGAGAAAGGTTGTTTTCTGCTGCTCCAGACAAGCGGACACGGAGCAATGGATCCAAACTACAAGAAAGAAGATTCCACCTAAACATTAGGAAGAACTTCCTGACAGTGAGAGCTGTTTGACAGTGGAATTTGCTGCCAAGGAGTGTGGTGGAGTCTCCTACTTTGGAGGTCTTTAAGCAGAGGCTTGACAACCATATGTCAGGAGTGCTCTGATGGTGTTTCCTGCTTGGCAGGGGGTTGGACTTGATGGCCCTTGTGGTCTCTTCCAACTCTATGATTCTACCTCTAATGTTTAGCAAACTGAGAAACTTTTGCTTGCTTTCTATTCAGCACTACAGAAGTCTTCCGAGTTGTGAAAGTTTGGGATTTAGTGAAATCTCTTCTGAAATGTGTGGAGGGAGAGCTGCTCTGGAGCTGCATCCCCCCCCCCCCCATTATTGCTAGTACACAAAATATAACCATGAGAAAATTAGTCTTCATTTCTTCTATGGACGATAGCTGGAATTTAGCTGTTTCTTGCTAACTGGCTTTCTTTTCCTATCTCCTCTATAGATAAGAATTGTGTGTGTGTGTGTGTGTGTGTGTGTGTGTGTGTGTGTGTGTGTGTAAAATATCATAATAGTGAAATGCACACTTACTTTGGAACCATGAAGGTAATATTCAATGTTTAACAATAACACTGGAGATGCACAGGAAAGGAACAATGAACACTGACATCAGTTCAATTATCTAGATAGTGATTAAAGTAGGATCTCAAATTCTTACTAAAGAACAAGTAAAAGATTATGTCAAAATTGAAGAAGACTTCAGCAGCTAAAAGCTATTCAAACCCAATTGAGCATGAGTGGGGCTGCTGAATAATGCAGACAAGATAATGAACTGGAGATAAATGATCTCAGGAGGATATGGCCTTGCTACCAGGAGAGTGTGTTGATAAGCCAGATTTATTATCTTAACATCTTATGGCAATGACCTTCAATTTATCGAAAATACCTAAGCTAGTTATAAACTATGTGTAACTGTACAACAATGCGTTTCCCTTATAGGAGCCCCTTGGCAACATAATGGAGTGGAAAGAGTTCTGTATATCACAGCAATGTATTTGAAAGAAGATTTTGATTTTTGGGCTTCAGTCTTAAAGTCTTCTCAAAGAAGAGCTTAAGGACTGCTTTAAACAAAGCCAGGGTTGTTGTTTTTAAGCAACTGCGTTTTATTGTGAAATTTAAAAATTGTGAATCTATTTCTTAAGAGACTCCACCATAGCAGGCCTGGGCACCGCAAACCCCCTTTTTCACTCTCTGCAACCCACCTTCTGCCAGCACAAAAACTCTTCTTTCTCAACTCTCCCAACCCCACTCCACCCTCTGCCCACATCCCGCAATAACTCACTCTTGGTTCTCCTCCTCATGGAACCACCCTCTGCCCACACAATCTCCTGCTCAGGCCCTCACTCTCCTCCTCCCGCCAGACCCACCCTCTGCCCACATAGTTTGGAGGAGGAGGAAGAGCTAGAATATGTGATAAAAGGCATCCCGTTTGAAGTCCAAACAGGACAGAGGACACTTTTATCAAAAAAAAGGGGACAATCACCCTTTTCTAGGGATGGGTGGCAACCCTACCATGCATGCAAGAGAAGCCTTTAGGCAGGGTCCATATGGCACATACATTTTTATCCCTTGATTACTGCAACAGTAAGTGGTGAAATCAAACACGGTGGACAGAGCATTCACACTACCTAGCATTTGCTTTAACACAATACTTTTTAAGAGAGGAAGTTCAATTATTCAGCTGAGAAACATCAAATGAAATACCTTCATGGATACTTTCACCCTGAAGTGAAGTATTCAGATTTTAAAAATATTATTTCTCTGTACATGAATTAGTGATTAAAGCACAAAGCATCATTTTATGCAATATTTAGTACATGTTCATAAATAGTCATGCATACAAACATATTAGAACAGTAATTAGTAATTTTCAAGTCCTGATAAACTGCAGGAAGCGAATACTTGGTCTCCTTGCACTTTCAAAGAGGAACAGTGCGTGCTTTTTCCAAGGGCTACTAGCAAATAAATGAACATGACTTAGTTGCTATGATGAATTAATATGCACACTGACACCTTATAACCACAATATTGCTTAGGGGAATTATCTATGAGAATATATATATGCAATTATATGTTTTAATGATTTATTTAATTTTCTGAATAATATACTACTTAAATGAAAATTGATAAAAATAGAGAATGCAAATATAAAGTTATATCAACTTTGTCTTGAACCTATTAGTGTAAGGCCAATTTTAATAAGAAAATTAATGTATTAAGCAGTTCATTATGGATGAGCATTATTTCTCGTTGTTAAGAATTTATTGTTGCAGACCTGTCATAGTCTCTCTAATTATGATTAATACCTTATCTTGAATTCCATCTCCATTCACATATCAGGAAAAAATGCAAACCTCTATTTTCCAGTCAGGGTTCACAAAAACAGGGCGATTTACTGATGCGCTCATATTTTATTCATTTAGATATTCATATTTAACAGATTTTTAAAAAATGTAACATTGATATTTGAAATCTTAAATGTATTTTATTCATGGCATGTCACATAAGCCTCTTTAGTCCAATGAACGCAGGGTTGTGTATTCAATATAAATGAAGCATTTCTACAATTTAATTATGACTTCCCAAGTATAGTAACCATTGCTTTATAATATTTTGTTAATGACAATCCTGTTCTCACTATGCCAGTAGCAAAACCAAACAAACCAATAATCAAACTGCCTGCTCTTTCCCATTTTCCTATTGCTTTACCCAGACTTTCTCCAGACACAATCATAATCATAAGCATAGACATTAATTGTGCATTATTTCAGAAATGTTATTGTAATCAAATGCCAGCAATAAATGCATATGTCAGATGAGCACCTTGTGAATTGTGGGGACTTGAGTTGCTGTAATGAATCTGAGGTTTGATTCTCTCCAAAATCACCTCTGAAACTCTCCATTGACTTATAATTTACTAAAAAAGAAAGAAAGAAAGTACGTTCTGCCCTCCCCCTGCCAATAGTATATTCTTCCCTCCCTCTGCAGTATTCAGGGGGCAGCTTACAAGTTAAAAATAATTACCAAAATATGATAAAGATTCCAAAACAATAAAATGAAGACAATAACAGCAAATAAAATGAAACTCAGTGCCAATCAAATTCTTCAACGCAGCAGGTCAAATGCCTACTGGAGAACAATTATCTGAACTTTAGAAAGACATCAATTTTACTATTATTTTTTCATGTTCTATAATCCCATGTATGCACTTCCCAAAAGAATCTAAAACATTGAGAGACTATATCATGCCATCATTTCAAAAGCAAGTTTGCGTAAAGTTTTGTTTCATCATTTAAACTATAGTAAAATATAGGCCTAATTACAAAGCCTGATTTTCAATGAGGATTTCCAGTATTTCCAGTCACAAAGTATCTGCTTTCCTCAGTTCTTCACTTGCTAATGAAGGAAGGAAAACCCTTTAAGGCTGCAGTTTTATGCACACTTACCTGGGAGTAAGTCCCATTGAAAATAGTGGGACTTACTTTTGAGTAAACATGCATAGGATAATTGTGCTGTAAGAGTTGCAATACCTATTCTTTGTGATGCTGGTAAAATATAAAAGCATTTTATTTTGCTTTCTAAATTAAAACTCAGGGTCCTACTCTAGATTTTCATTATAATCAGAAACACATTGATTGTGCTCAGTACAGAACACTACCCTGAAGATAAAATAAATATCCTTTGTGTCTAGTGAAAGCTCTCATGCTCTGCATTTTAATGCTATTTCCCCATAGGTATGTGGGGGTCATATGTTTAAGAGTATAAGAGGTACTTACAAGTTATTTCTTTCAGCAGTCTCCACCACTGAGTTAATGGGTCTGGCCTTTTAAGAGTCACCCTTTGTCATATTTATGGCAGTGTCTAGTTGTTATCATATAAGCCTACTGCTTATGTCTATTGAATTCACTGTATTGCCTCCTTGAGGATCTTGACAACTCTTCTGATCTCCTCCTCTCAAATAATCAGATATCAAACACTTCTGGGTACAATTGCTCAAAGACAGCTCAAAACACTATCTGTAGGAATACATGCCAATTTCCTACCCAGGTATCAGTGAGAAACAGGCCTCCGTTGTTCCCCGGATAAAGCTTCATGGAGAAGTCAGCATAAAACCAGGGACAGGCCTGGGAAGAGCTGAGCAGCCACCCATTATGCTCTCAAGTGCAGTTCAGCAACATCTGTCAGGTCCTTCAGATGCATCATGAACATGTGTAATCATATCAAAGGCTTTCAGCAGATGTTAAATGACCACTAAGATTCTATCACCACCAGCAACCCTTTCATACTAATGATCATGCGTGGGCTATATGTTTAACCATCACACCACCGAGTCTTTATGGATCAGGGCAGAGTTGTGTGCAAATAGCCATGGCTAGATGGATTCTGGATGATAAAGTGTAAAAGGCTGGTGTTAGAATACTAGTACAGATCCAGACACAGTGATTCAGAGGTTGCTGTTATTGTCAAATATTTGTTTTATGGTCAGCTATTAAAGCCAGCAATATATCTCCTGAGAAATAAAGTCTGGAACAGCAACCTTTAATAAACAGGGTCTAAATGTATTAACCTCCCATTAGAGAGTAGGGGGAAAAGGGAACATGTCTCTGTGGAAATTAAAAATTAATAGCCATTAGGAAAGACCATAATCAAGGGTTAAGATGAATAGGTTAGACTTGCTTTAGATAACATTTTGTTTAGCACCACAAAAGACACATTTGGCTATATTCGTTTCTAGTAAAGGGCAAAGTCAATAAAATACAATGAATTATATAAATATCATTTGCTGCCACACTTGCTTAGGACATTTGTCTCAATATACAACTCCCTTTTCAGGGAGTAAGTCCTTCTGGGGCACAAATTACTTTGTGACAGTGTTTAGTTTAAATGTGTTAGTGGAACTATTTTTCCTGCAGTGACTTGTGATTTCTTCTGCTGGAGGAGAGGCTGTTGCTTGTCCAGTGCCAGAAACGTGGGCATAGCCAGGGGGGGTGCAGATGCCCCCTAAATAAAGTAGATGAATAAAAATGCTTAACTAACTGACCAACTGTCTCACAGATAACTTGGTTCTGCCCCCTAACATAAAGCCTGCCCCCCCCCAAAAAAAATCCGGGCTACACCCATGGCCAGAAACTGTCAAGTTTTCAAACATAAAAGAGTACAGCATGCATAACTGTGGATCATTTAGTCTAAATAGCAGTGTGACCTTGTAAAGTACTCAGGGAGCAACAGGCTCAGATCAGAAATGGAATTTTATCAAGAAAATATATAAAAGTTGTGATTTAATAGTTACTTTTAGAAGGCCATCCCAGAATGGATGAAAGGAGTAAAAGCAGGATGAGTCGTGGAGTTGCTGCCAACCCCAGGAAGGGGCCCAGCAATTTCTTAGCTTCTGAGAAGGGAAGAAGAGGGAGAGTTTCAATGCAGTAAGAGGGCAAGCAAGAGAGAGAGATCGCTTTCTTTCTTTCTGCTCTATCCAAACAAAGGAGGAAGGGGGCCAAGAAAGTCCCCCTCCCCCAAAGAAAAGGAATAAATGTTCCTTGGCTATGGCAAAGCTTTACTGGGTGAAGCGGGAGTACAGAAAAAAAGTAACAGCACATGGGGTGGAGCCCTGGAGACCCCTCTGCCCCTGGCATCACTGCTGCCTGCCTGGGTGGCATTGTGGAGACTGAGACTGTGCATGTGGGTGCACAGCTCTTGCCTGTGCACCCACATGTTGAGCTTTAGTAGGGGAGCACCCAGCCAAAAGTATTGAGATTGCCCCCTCACCCTCGATGATTTTGGAGCCTTACACTTTCACCCTCCACTGTGACACCCTGATCGTGCCACTCGCAGCCTCCGGTCCGCACCCTCGAGCGCCATGATGCTGTGCTACTGTGCCACAATGGTACAGAGGTGTCAGAACATACCAGAACATACTCAGTTCTGGTAAGTTCAATATGGAAAAAGCCCTGCCAAATACTCCTCCAAATGAACAGTAGCAATTCAGTGTTTGTATGTGTGTGTAAGTGCCTCTGTGGTTCCTCCTCAGTATATGTGAAAAGGATCAAGAAGTCTTAGTGGACCACACGCTTAACATGAGTCAAAAGTGGGAAGCAGCAGCAAAAAGCTAATGCCATCCAGGCTAAATCAACCAAAGTATAGTATCCTGATCAAGCGAAGTCAGAGTAGCACTCTATTCTGCCTTGGTCAGAACACAACTGGAATACTGTGTCCAGTGCTGGGCACCACAATTTAAGAAGGATGTTGACAAACTGGAACTTGTGCAGAGGAGTGTGACCAAGATGATAAAGGATCTGGAAACCAAGTCTTATGAGGAACGGTTGAAGGAGCTGGGTATGTTTAGCCTGGAAAAGAGGAGGCTGAGAGGATAGATGATAGCCATTTTCAAATATCTAAAAGGCTGTCACATGGAAGGGAGAGAAAGTTTGTTTTCTCCTGCTCCAGAATGTAGATCCCAAACTAATGGGATCAGGAACTAAACATCAGGAAAAACGTTTTGACAGTAAGAGCTGTTTGTCAGTGGAACAGATTCCAATGAGAGGCGGTTGACTCTCCTTCTTTAGAGGTTTTTAAACAGAGGTTGAATGGCCATTTGTCATGGGTGCTTTAACTGAGATTCCTGCATTGCAGGGAGTTGGACTAGATGACCCCTGGGATTCCTTCCAACTCTACAATTATATGATTCTGTGAACAAAGGAAGTAGGACGTAGGTGGAATTTAAAGTGAGGAATATAGGAAGCTTCCTTATATGGAACCAGACTGTTGGTCCACCCATCTCAATGTTGTCTAGCAGCAGCTCTCCAAGGTTCCAGCTGTATCTGAAGATGCCAGGGAGTGAACCTGGGACCTTCTACATGCAAATTGGATGCTCAGAAACTGAGCTACACTCCTTCCCCAGGACTCTTCTCAGGACTCTCTAATTGATTCCAGGTACAGTGTGGTTTTGATTAGATTAGGAACCAGAGGAGAGCAGGGCATTAAACTCCAGAAGATTCTACACGACTGTATATCCCACCCTTCATTGAAAGGCATCAGAGGGAAACATTTAGTTGCACCTTGCCTTAGTTTGATAAAACTTTACTAGCTTACCGTTACAGACAGAATGTGTATATATTGACCAAGGACTCAGCTATACTGCTGCAAATAAAACATTTTAAGTGTGCTGTAAAGTGCAATATACAAATGTGAAACTAGATGGCAATTGTGAGCTATGGCAAATTCAATCTATTTTTCAAAATGTTTTTAAAAAAGCATTTTCACAGCGTTTTTTATATGTGTGTAGATTCCACCCAAGACAATAGCACTCGTCACTGGCACAAAGAGGGAAAGTGAGTAATAGAGGTCATGGGGCTGCAGATAGTCATGCCCCCCCTACATTGCTGCATCCATGAGTACAAGAGGATCCTTGCTGCAGAAGTCTTAGCTGAACTTGTGAGTCACCAGCACAAGCACTGCAATGACGCAAGCAGGACTAAAAATGTAGCCCTGAACCCTCCTTATACAGTGGTACCTCGGGTTAAGTACTTAATTTGTTCCAGAGGTCCGTTCTTAACTTGAAACTGTTCTTAACCTGAAGCGCCACTTTAGCTAATGGGGCCTCCTGCTGCCGTGCTGCCGGAGCACGATTTCTGTTCTCATCCAGAAGCAAAGTTCTTAACCCGAGGTACTATTTCTGAGTTAGCAGAGTCTGTAACCTGAAGCGAATGTAACCCGAGGTACCACTGTACTTGCTTTTTCTGCTGTAGCCAGGCCTGAAATTCCATTAACTTATCCTTTTATCAACTCTGCTGCATTCATAGTACTAAGTATGATATATCTTTAGGAACCCATACCTACTTTTCTAATTGAGGTGCTAGTACCATTGATTATATTGCACTTTCCTTCTCTTTATTTTACTATCAAATAGGTTTGAGGTTTGCAACAGGATTGACAGTGATTATTGTCCATCAGTTCTGGTAATTGATACTTTGGGTCTCTTCCAGTATATTGTGTGGAGGGAATAAGGGAGCAGAGTCCAAACTGGTGAAAAGCTAATTTGGTGGTCAACCCACATAACATTCTTCTATAGCTGGGTTACTTTGTCAGGAAGCCTGGGCAGTGAATTGGATGTTTTATATTCTTACTAAAATATTGTTCACCTACAAACTATTTGGGGCCATACTAAGTGTTTTAGCACAAATTGCAGAGGTAGTTTGACTAAGAACGTAGACATACAAATAAAGCATTAATGACATAACCTTGATGATCCTGTTAAAGACAGGGCCACTAGTAAAATGATTCATGTGATGTTATTACATTAATAATACAAGGCACTTTTAAGAGAAAAAAGAGGGCGCACACTGCACAAAAATGAGGTGAATTCAAACATACTGCACCCAAAAAGAAATAATCCAACTTTTGGGATCTTGCTTCATCAAGATTATATACAGTTAAAGCTCTAACTAACATGCAGATATATGTCAGTGACTAGCTCATGTGCATTACAATAAGATATTTGGGAATCAATCTTCAGAGCAGTGGCCAAGATTCCCTTTGAACATTCCATACTTGCCTCCTTGGTTCCCAGTTTCCATATCTGAGATTAAAAGTCTTATTATCACCCTCAGTGCAGATGCTGAACTCATTTGCAGGATTTCAGAGCAAAGCACACTGCCTGATGGAACAATAATTTTAAGTTCAGAATTTTCCCAGTGGTTTTGTCTGTGTAAAAAGGACCATAGTGGAACATAATGGGTTCTGACTATTATTTTTTTGAATTGTAAGCAACTTTGAGACAAAAAAATTGTAATAAATGACAATATAGCAATAGTAGTAGTAGTAGTAATAATAATAATAATAATAATAATAATAATAATAATAATAATAATAATAATTTGTCAGTGCTCAGGAAAGTCTTTTTAGTTTTTCATTTTCAAATTATGACATTGGCCCATATCATCCTCCTTCTCTGGTTCAGCATAGCTCCATTTAGGGAACTGGTCAGATAGCAGCTCCTTCAAATTACATCTCATTTTGTCCTTTCTATTTGGGGTACATTTTAAGTTTCTGCATACTCTTTTATTGGGATTGCACTCAAAAATCATCCCAGAAAAGATATCATTATCCATTAACAGATATTGATGTTTTCTGTGACTTACACGGTGTTTCTTTTTGTTCTGGCTGCTGCAAGGATCCACGCAAAAGCACTTTCGGAGATTGCTATAAACTGACATGTTGATGTCCTCATTTGACCATACTTTTCTTATTTATTTTATTTGCTTTTTAATCTTTTTTAAAATCCTTGATTATGGCTTTTATTTACTGCATTTTATTTATATAGTAAATGTTCAGCATTTGTTCTTGCACATATGATTTGTTGTATACCTTTGAGCCAGTTTGGATTTTTGCAAAGGCCTTTGGCTAAGAGCGATTTTAAAGATAGAATAATTAATGCTGTCCTGTAAGTATCTTCCAATTGCAGAATGCTTATATATATATATAATTTTGTTAGCAAGAGAAAAGGAGGCTAGAAAAAGTTAGGTGGGTAAATATTGGAAAAAAATAAATGCTGCACACAGTTTATTTGCCATTTTAGTAATGTAGCTTGTCTGATCAATTGTTACTATAAAGCTAATGTAAGACAAACATACGTATTTCAGGTCAAAGGAAAATAGTATCCTGCAATTGAATAATGCCTTTGGGAGAATGTCTGACCTCACACCTCCAACCAGGACTTTGTTTAACCACTTGTGAATTTCAATTATTTGTTCAGAGGGGCCATTCATAATTGCTGGGCGTAAGCCTGTCTTTAGGATGCAAAGCAGAAAACGATGAAAATGCTACACAAGCAAATTAGAACAGTGGCACTTAAATGTATAAATTAACTGAGCTTCTTTTCACAGCTTTCTCTTTCTGTTCTGAGAGGCTTCAATCTGGTGACATCAAAGGCAGGATTATGTAAGAAGATAAAAACTTGATTAATGTCCATGTTTGAAGTCATGAAAGTCTTTCCCTCTACAAGTCAAAATAACCCTCCTTAAAGCACAAAAAGCCAGGCGCCAGGTGCAAGTGGGAGGTTGCAGAAAGGTACTGGGAATGAAGCTTTTCCTTAATATACTCTTTGCGGTCTTTTGTGCTTGTAGGCAGAGAATATTATTCTGCATGCTAATGAGGCGGCTTTTAAATAAGAATTTCGCTGGTGTCACATATAAAAGCTTACTGTGGTTTATTTTGGCAATTGAAATTTACACAAGGTGGCTAATATCAATCAGCATTTATTATCTACCTTTCTATAGTGGTTTGAGAGAAAAAAATAGGTATCATAAATTGGGAAATTGTATGGTAACTCTACTACCACCAGCATATAGCACCTCTACTTTAATGGTTAGCAATAGAATTTTGTTACCGTTTTGTGATCACTGCAAACCAAAAATTAAGAGAGTTTTCTGATTAAATGCTCTGTACATGTTTCTAAATAGCCAAATAATGCAGTCTCTCTTCAGAAATTGTTTTGTAACGAATCACTGTTAGTTGTATCCAATGCAGCATGTGCAGAGTTCCACTCATCCAGGACTTCCGCTTTCTCTCCTCTCCCCATATGCCCCCAAAATCTGTTCCCCAAACCCAAGCATGTGGGGCTGCAGAGGAGAGGAAATGTGTTGTGCAAGCAGAAGTCTGCTGTGTCAGTGGAATGACAGTGCTGGATACAGCCCTAAACCAGCATTCACACCTGGATCTTCATATATATGTGCTTGTGTGCATGCAAACACTACATAAAAAATATATTAAAATGATTCATGACTAATTTAATTCAATGGCACATTGTCCAAAATGATCAAGCAGAGCAATCCTAAGCCTGTCATGGAGTAGTGATCCTGCGAGCAAGTACTGCTGGGTGGGGCCCCTCAGGCAGGTGGTAACAATTAGTATCCCAAGTGGGAGCGTGTGATGGGGCTGGCTGGTTGCCAGATCCCTCAGCCCCTATAAATCTTTGAGTTAACCTGCCAGGGGCAGGAGAGAACACGTTGTTTATTGGACTTGTTTGATGTCCTGTAACTTATGCCAAGGAAGAAGCCAATAAAGCTTGGTAACCCACTTGGTGCCTGTGTGTAATTGATTAGTAGCCTGGAGGGAGGAATCGGGGAAATGACTCCCTCCATGACAAACCCCACCTGAGCCACTTCTGCATCCAAAGTTCTGACAGCTCCTGCCAGTAAGGATGGATCGTGTGTGTGTGTGTGTGTGTGTGTTTGACAGCTTTTGCTGTGCCAGCTCCCCATTTCAGGGCCATACACCAGCGCCCCCCCGGCAGGAGGACTCACAGTGGTAGCCTCGCTCTGGCAGAGACCAGGCCTCTACACATCAGAGCTGCCCTTCCCATCATCAGTGCCCCTCTCTTTCCACAGAAGCTGAAGGACAGAGGCCCAAACTTCATCCTAACTCCCTTCCACACCTTCATCAGGTGGGTTAGCTACACAATCAGGCTACAGGAATATAATTTGTTGCAAATTTCTCTGTGTCGTGTTATGTGTGCCAAATTTTGTTTTATGGAAACAAGCCAACAAATCTATTATTTATCTGCTGCTGTGAAATTCAGAAATGAAATGTTATGCTTTTGTTTTGGCTACAAACTGCCTGTAACTGGATGCTACAAAACATAACAGGTATTGTTATTGTGCATATTCAAGCTGGACAGAGATAATGTAGTTCGTCCTTAAAACTTATTTGTTGATTCATGCATATCTGTATATTTAAAGCTCCTTGTTCACCCACAAGTACACGTTTCATCTGTTGTGTAGTGATGCTTATTGCCAGGTTGGGTGCCGTTGTGGGGTGGTGAAAACGCCTCCAGTTGTGCTGGAGGTGAGGGGTTTTCCTAGGCTTGGATAACCCTTTTTGGCTTCTCCCAGGCCCGATAAGTTGATTTCAGCTTGCCTGCCTATTTGGCCAATGGCAGGAGGGCTGCAGCACCACTGCCATTCCTGGGGAGGGTCAGACTGAGATGGCAGGGGGGCCCTGTGCGCCAGTATTTTATTTTTTTATGTCTCTTTAATACAATCTGTTTTGTATTGTCCGCAGTGGCATCTGGTAATTGACACACCAGTGCACAGATGTATATGAATTGAAAAATATGTCATAATTTTACTGTCCCTGTATTTAACAGGTGCAAAGACCAACAATGCAGTCCCATTGTGAAAGGGTCCTTTTCAAATGTGAGTAAGAAATAAACACCTGACCTGCTATATGAACAATGCAAAGAAATAGTGTATGCTGTTTTTGCAAGGAACACCACAACACAAATATGCCCTAAGTATCCTATGTTTCTTTCTATAATGGTTAAGCTTTATATTTCTTTCTGAGAAAGATGTCATGCATGTGTATTTGAGTATAAGTGCATAATCGCCTAGTGGAAAGTTCAAAATCTGTTATTTTGGAATCTATGAGCTATGAGCTTTGGTGTTGCTTGCCAAATTCATAGTCACAGATTTATCTTTCCTCTCCAGTATCTGATGACTTTGAGTTTGTAGATGACAAAGTAAAATAAAATAAAATAAGGCGTTTCTTCTGTTTCCAAACACTCATCATCAGAGAAAAGGGGTATTTTAAAACATCCTATAACTAATCATTTATTTTTCAAACTTATTATACAGGTGGGTTTCCTTTTTCTTCTCTGTTCTGGTTAAAGGGAGATCACGAACTGTTTCAGCCCAATGCAATTGTTCTCAAGTATTTTTAGAAGACTAGAGAAAAGGGTCTTTGTCACTTGGTGATGTTGGATAACTGCTCATGCAGGGTTTCTGAGAAACTTGAGAGGAACAATTTTAACTTAGAAAAAGGCCCTTGAAAGTCCTTTATAGTATTCAGAGATCTGGGTGGTCCCAACCGATCCTTTGTTTCTTTTAGAGCTCTAAATGTTTTGCAGGCTGCACAGTTCTTGAAAATTCTACAGACCCTGGCAAAGGGACCTGGAGAAGCCTCTCTCAGAAGCCTCTGTGTCTCTGTCGCTTTCATGCCTTCTCTCTTTGATCCCTTACTCCTTCTCTAGTCTCATTGCCCAGAAAGAAAATATACACCCTATGCATGTGATTTACAGACTTCGTCCCAGGCAAATATGGTATTTATAAAAGGAATGACAGAGTTTGTACTGCTTTGAATCTAACAGCTACCCTGACTTTTGGATTGGGTCTTCTTTGAATTTCTTTTGTTAACTGAAGTACAATCCCAAGCATGTTTACTCAGAAAAAGCACTATTGCATAAAATAGAATTTATTCTATAGTAACTGACCATAGTTACAGCCTGAAACAAAGTACGAATGAATCTCATGGCAAGCGGTGTCCATGATTCATAGCCCAATAATAACAGTTTCCTGTGGGGTGGCTTAAAGCAGGTATCAAATACAGACTTGGGTTAAGGCATAACTAATGATGAATTGGAGGGATTATAGAAGAACCCTGAGTCAATCCATTTTGGCTGCCATCAAGGAATCCTTTCTGCAGCTGGTTGTTGACACTTAATATCAGAGAAATTGCATTTCATAAACATGAATGTATCACCAAATTGTTGCAGGGGCAGTGAAGGCAGAGGAAAAGTGATGCATCTGTTGTGGGAGTTTCCTTATATTGATTGATTGATTATATTTATTCAGAAATATTTCTTTACTTTGCAACTCCCATTTGAGGAAACAGTTGAGGCTTTTTAATTTAGAGAAAATGGGAGTAAAAGGAGGTGTGATAAAGGTGTATAACATTATGCATTGTGTGGAGAAAGTGGACAGAGAGAAGCTGGAACTCAGGGACATCCCCGGAAGCTGAATGTTGGAAGATTCGGGACAGACAACAGAAAGCACCTCCTCACCCAGGGCACTGCTAAACTCTGGAATTCACACACCCAAGACATGGCGGTGGCCACAACGTGGGTGACTTGAAAAGAGGATGAGGAAAATTATTGGAGGTTAATGGCTACTATCCATGGCAGCTTTGTTCTGCCTACATTGTTGGAGGCAGCGTGCTTCTGAATGCCAGTCACTTCACAAGCAGGGAGAGTTCTGTTGCACTCACAGCATCAGGCTGGCCACTGGGAGGAAAAAGTGCTGGACTGTTGAGTCTTTGGCTTGAACCAGCAGGCCCTTCTCGTGCTTTTAGGGTATTTTGTCATTGCTGTATTCCTTTAAATATATGTTTCCAGAATTTCATCACCAGTGGACAGAAACCTTTGCCATTACATCATTTCTGTCAGTTTGTGGTAGAAGGTTGCATTGATCTTAGGAAGCTTTATAGGAGTGATGTATGATCTATAGATTATATTCAACATTGTCTCTTTTGTGTGGGATGAGGACTTTCCCCATAAAGCATTCCACTGATTTTCTTTTATTTCTATTCCACACTCTGCTTTCCACAAGTTTCCAAGACCAGCTGTAGCACAAATTTTCTGGTCGGTTGCAACTCTCAATTCTAATTTCTCATGAAGTATAAGAATACTAAAATGTCAAAATAAAAAAATTCCTTCCTGTAGCACCTTAAAGACCAACTAAGTTAGTTCTTGGTATAAGCTTTCGTGTGCATGCACACTTCTTTAAGGTGCTACAGGAAGGAATTTTTTTATTTTGACTATGGCAGACCAACACGGCTACCTATCTGTAATACTAAAATGTGTGCATTTTACTTCTCACATTTAATACCTTAAGCATGTACAGATTCTTATCCAGTCGTCCCAGTCTGAAGTACCAACTGCAAAGGGCATTTTTTTCAGAGTCCCTTATGTAAATGTTTGAGTGTACTTCATCTTTCAAAGCAGCATAGGAACCAAATTTATTAGTGCTGCTTCCTATGTGCCTTACCATGTGAGAGAGGACTGGAGGTGATGCTAATGTATAGATGTGGAGACAGAACCTGGGATCCATCATGAAAGAGGCCAGTAAAGATGGACAATATATTCCTCAAATAATGCAATTGTTATGTGTCAGGAGGTAGATTTGGGGTGGGAGAGTGGCAGGATTCAACCAATCAGAGGGGAGTAAACCTTGCTTGGCACATCACCTGCACAGGGGATCTAGTCCAGGGTGTGGAGCCCCTAGTCTACCACCAGATTTCATCTGGATCCCTTCCAGGGAAAAGAGCTTTACAGTATTGTAGTGCCGAGAGCTGCTGCAAGAACATCAAAGCAGAGGGAGCAATGTATCGGCAGAGAGATAGACTTGTATTCATTTAAATGAAGTGAATTCCACTGCAGAATGTAATGTCCAGTGAAATCAGCACCTCCTTCTCACACTCCCCAAGCCATTTGAAGCAGCAGACCGGCCCGGAGGCTGCCTCAGAATTTCTGACTGTCCTCGCGTGGACGAAAACGGCGCCTGTCTGTTCCTGGGGAGAAAGCAAAGAAGAGTCTTTTTGACATTTTTAGGATTCTCCCAATCTGGAGGTTTTTCGCTGGCTTTTAAGCCAGGAAGCGATTGGCGACTGGATTAGTAGAGAGCTTGACCTGCTGGATCCCTGCAAGAAAGAAGCTGGGTCTTGGTCAGAGCGCTTGGCGGCCGAGAAGCCCGGAGGAAAGTACAGAATGGGGAGGCGGGTGGCTGGAGAGGCAGCTGTAGCAGCAGCTGGATAAAGCTCCGTTTTGGAACGCTCCTTCTTGCCCTGGACAGTAAATCAAAATCTCTCTCTCTCTCTCTCACTCACTCACACACACACACACACACACACACCCTTAGTATCTGAGGCTCAAAAGACGAGAGCAGGGACCAGATGAGAGGAGCGAACAAGCTGAGGGCAGCGCGACGAGGTGAATCCGAAGAGAGCCACTCCTGTCCCTCTTTGGCAGGGGAGAAGGCAAGCGGGGGCACTTGCTTCGAGTGAATTGAACGAGAGGGAGCCGCATCTTGCTCAAATGAGGGGTGTGTTCTAGTTAGGTTACAGGTGGCTAAGTCAGTGTCGAGCAGCGGCGTTAGTTCAAAGTCGGAATCAGGCTCAGCTCCAGGACCGGGATATGTCTCGCCAGGCTTTGCAATCGGAGAGGACGCGAAGGACCTCTCTTTGTCTTTGTGCGAGAAAGGTTCAATATTTACCGTGATCTGGGAGCGAGACGTGTCTTGGAGCTGCTGCCACTTTGTCGTTCCCCCTCTCCCTCTCTGTCACACTCACACGTAACCCACGGACACGCATTTCACTATCCGTAATTGTTAACAGGTTAACTGCGTTTCATTTGGGGTTCTCTTTGACTCCTAAAGAAAGCGGAGCAGGTGGAAATTCTCTAGAGACCCGGAGGGACCCCTCCCCTCCCCAGCACTTCCTGAAAAACTGCCCTGGGGTCTCCGTTACGTTATCTACGGGAAACTAAATGACTAAACAGGTGTTTTACAAACTTGGGTCTCCAGCTTTTTTTGGACTACAACTCCCACCATCCCTAATTAGCAGGATCAGTGGTCAGGGATGATGGGGATTGTAGTCCAAAAACAGCTGGAGTCCCAAGTTTGGGAAACACTGGACTCTACACACGCGCGCGCGCACACACACACACACACACACACACACACACAGAGAGAGAGAGAGAGAGAGAGAGAGAGAGAGAGAGAAGGGTGTAAGATTGGTTTGGTCACTGAGTAGCCTCTTGTTCTTCTGCCTGGCTGCACCTTATTCAAAGGATGGTTGTTGGCTATCATTTCAGTTCAGTTCAGTTCGGCTCAGCGAGCCTGAACACATACAGAGCCGGACCATTGAGGTCCACCTAGCTCCGTATTGCCTACACTGACTGGCAGCGGTTCGCCGGGGTTTTCAGACAGGAGACATTCCCAGCCCGTCCTGGAGATGCCAGGGACTGAGCCCGAGGCCTTCTGCATGCGAAGCTGATGCTCTGCCACTGAGCCACAGGTCTTGCCCTATTTGGGGGTCCCACTGCTGCCTTTCATTATTTCCCCCTCCCATCTCCCCACCTAGATTATGCAACACACCTTATTGGAACTGGGTGGGTGTCGGGCACCCATCGAACTTCTCCAAGCCCCGCGTCCCGCCTGCGTGAGCTGCTGGGAGAAACCTGCGAGGCAATTACGCGCAGGCAAAACATCTCCCCTTAATCGCACGGGCTCCAGTCAGAGACCGGTTCGGGTTTCCAAAGGGGCGGGGGCGGCAGTAGAAATTACACGTTATCCAAATATTGGCTGCTGCTGAGTCGAGGGCGGGGGGCGGCGGCTGGCAGCCAGGCTGTGCCCCCTGGACGCGGGCAATTAGCGCGACAGCCCCCTACGTTGGCTTAGATGCGTCTTCTATAGTGACACCCTCCCCCTTTGGCCCACAAGAAAGGCTGATTGCCCCCCTGGGAGCCAGCGCCAGCTCTGCACGGGGAGTCTGGCAGCTCCTGCCCGAGGTCGGTGCCAAAGAAAAGGGCCACCGCCGCGTCCCTGGGCGCTGCCGCCGCAGATTGCATGGCAGGCAGCAGATTTCGTGGTGCCGGCCTGGCTGCAGCGTCGTCTGCAGCAGCAAAGCCCAACTGTCAGGGATGAGGCTCCGGCGACGGGCGAGAGCCTCGGGCAACGTCCAGCAGCGGGGCGGGAAACAGAGACCTCCGGTCCTGGCTGAATCCCGCTGGCGGAATGGGGAACCTTTCACCAAGGCGCAAGCTTTCGCGGACCAGATACATCTCCTGAAGTGGGCAGCCAGAATAAGCATGTCAGTCTTTAAGGTGCTTCAGGTTGCTGTAACTGACTGCTAACTTCTACTACTCTCAAGACATCCCAACGGAATAGCACCTCTGGATCCCTTAACTAACATTTTGTAGGCTTCAGTGGAAGATGCGGGGAGTCCGTGGGTGAGAGAAAGAATGGGCTACACTAAGGACTCCTCCAGTTCTTGATCTCATTGTTCTGTTGCTGAATCAATGCCCTAATCCTGACCCTAAACGCGATTTCAGGAAATGGTTCATACTTCCATGTGACACTTTCAGAGTTTTAAATCACTACCTCACCCTGACTATTTCTACAGAACTGGACCCGCGCATGGAGGCGCCTCCCCCCGAGTTTTTATTCTCTGTAGGACAACAGTTGCCCTTTGGAACTGACCGTCTTTTGTCTCTCCGAACTCAAATCCTCGCCTCAGACTCGAAGCCCAAGTCAAGCTGGATTAGCAGCAGTTAACAAGAATTTTTCTCACTCATTCCTGTATCAACTCTCCCCAACATAATGCCCGGGGGAGATAAATGTAACAATCTATGGACTATGTAGCACAGGATTTCATGGGTGTCTTAAAATAACAGTAGTCCAACTTTCAATTTCTCAGTCCTTCTCAAATGAAGAATTGTGGAAAGTACTGGAATCAGCAGGTGCTTTTATTTCTCAGAAGAATGAAGGCTTACTACCTCAGGTCTAATAGTCTCCGAAATTTGAAATGGCATCCACCCTGGGAACTTTCGGCCCCGTCCCGCTTCCCTGGTTCAAGTCGACGTGACGACAAATAACGTGGGCGAGGAAGCCTTGCGAAAAGCCGTGTTACCGTACTTTATTTAGGAGTGCATTACCTAGGGAAGGAAAGACTTGGTTTCTAGATAGCATGTCATTTAAAAACACTGCCTCCTTAACTTGGAAGCAGCTCTTACCCCTTAAGCACCATAGAATTGGGGTGCGTGCGTGCGTGGGTGGTTCCGATCCAGCTAAAGTTCTGATGAGGATGATGAGGATGATGATGATTATTATTAGGTTTCAGTAAGCCCTCCTGCCTGCTCCAACAAGTCCCACGATTTATTTCAAGCCTTAACCGGCTGGGGCCCATGGTTCTGGGGAGTGAGGGGCGTAAGACCTTGAAACCTGCCTGGAAAAGGTTGCGGGTCTCTTGTCCTTGCGATAAGAAACTCCCTATCGCAAAGCCAGGAACGTTCGCTCGGAAGTTCTGCAGAAATCAGCCCGGAAGCGAAAAACGTCAAAATGTCCACTTGAGATCAGTCAGGTTTCGCCTCGTTCTTCGTGTTCCTTCATTACTTCTAAGGCTCCTACAGTTTCCTCATAGCGCATTATATTTTCTTGAACTGAAATTAACTTCGCTTTCCTTTGCCGGAAAAAACTCAGCACGAATATCCTGATTGCTGCATCTCTTTGATGTGGTCTCTGCCTCTTTTGAACCAAAAAGCAAGCGGAGAAATACTTCCTCTTACAAGCAGGGAAGATAAAAGTCTTCCATTCGCCGTTATGCCGAGAACCGAGTTTCCAAACCGAAACAATGCTGTGATTCCTCTGCGGCTGACATCAGACGAGAAATCTGTTCACGGTCCTCGCGAACACAAGGGGGCGGGGGGCCCCCGAGAAATCATCTCCAGCCATTCCTGTTGGTTATCGGAGATGATCACAAGGATTCTACACTTGTTACCTCAAGTGAATGGCAAAAGAGATGGGGAAGCGGTGCGGTGGCCACAGTCGTTTAAATGGATGGGTAGAAAACAGTCCCCAACGACCCGTGAATTATATTAGACTGCAAACGTGCGTTTTAGCCGGAGACTTTAGCTGAGGATGGAAAAACTGGAAAATATCAATAGACTGACTTCCAAGAATTCGTAGAGAACTTTCCCCCGCTCCTGGACTCTTAAGAAGGTCGTACTTGTTCCACCCAAACAGTGTTGTTGTTGTTTTTAGAAGTCAGGGAGTCTCTTTAAGCCTAATGTGAACTATGAACTCAAATTCTATTCTTACTTAACCCAAAGTCCGGTGTTATTAATTTATTTTCTGTTAGGAAACTAGGAAACTGAAATGAGTAATGTAGAAAACAAACAAAAAAGGGAGCATTTTTATCTTTAAAGTTTTTAAAATAATAATAATAATAATAATAATAATAATAATAATAATAATAATAATAATAATAATAATAATATAATATTCGCCCCACAACCTGGAGAGAAACCTGTGAAATATAGTAAGTATCAGGTTTTCGTAAAACAGTTGAATCGACCCGAAAATGAATTATGGCATGTGGATGAACATTTTCTGATTTAAGGGGAGATTGATGCGTTTAACGATAACTAATGCATAATCTTTCCACAATAGGAATGCTGCACGCTTTCCTGGGAGTAAGTCCCATTGAATTAAATGGAATTTGCTTTTGAGTACATATGTATGGGACTGCATATACCTGGCACTACAAATATGGACTCGTGTTCTCACCCAACTTTTTAGACCTCTAGGTTGCTGAATGATGAGGTGAGTGACTTGATTCCAAAGATGCCAAGATATTAGAAGAGGAGGCCATGGAGAGGATAATGGCTTGCTTTGCCCTTTTAATACTCTGATCCTTAGTACATCTAACTGAAGGATTAAAATTAAAAGAGTTATTTAAATCAACAATGCATTTTCTTATACTGTACGGGTATTTTGAATGGAGTGGCAGAATTCGCAATGCTAGTGAATGGCTTTACTTTCCCGCCACCGTGTCTGGAAAGGAAGCATGGCACTCCAACCCTCAATTCAGGCACGTTTATTCGGAAGCGAGCCTCATTGACGGCAACAGAATTAACTTCGGACCAAGGATGCTTATGGCCATAACTCGAAATTAGAGCCGGCAGCGCAGATGCGACTAAGATTTAAACCAGTGTCAGTTTTAATTATCTTCCACGTTCAGCACGTTTTTTTTCCGTGGCGCTTATTTCCACGTAGGACCGCGAGCCATCACTGAGTTTGTACAGAGGGACTAATGCAATCTTACAGCCCAGGGCTAACCATGTCTACTCAGAAGCAAGTCCTATTGAATTCAATCCCAGGTAAAGGGCGGGATTAGGATTGCATGAATACAAAACTCCTGGGCCAGAACGAAGAGCAGAAGCGTTTGAACAGGCCGGCCTCCCTTGTCGAAACTATTTCCAGTGTCTGAGCAGACTGTTGCCGCAGTGTAAAGCCCCTCCTTATTTACTCCCAATAAATTCACAGAAAACGAGTTAGTCTTTTCTACTACACACATCCTTCCTGCCCATACTTTCAGAAAGAGTTTTTACCTTCTATAGAGACTCTTTTTACACCCCGGTGCTTGCATTAGCAGAGACGCAAAAGCCTCTGTACATTTGAACTAAAGGCAAGCTAGGAACTCCAGATCTAACTGGCCCATCGATATCCAAGCACAGCAGTCGGTCTTCTTGAAATAAACTGGCCCTCCTTCCAGTTTATTGTAAGAAAAGTCTGTTCTCCGGGTCTGCGCGATCCAGGGCACTTTTCAACAGAATTCTCGCGGTTTTGTTGCGACCAGCGCTGGTTAACGCCTTGCGCGCTTTGCCCGAAGTGACTCGCTAACCTGTGGATCAGACCTTCCTCAATTCAAGAGAACACATTCCAAACTCGGTTGCGGCATATGTGGGAGCTTTCTAGCGCACACAGCTCTATAAACCACGGATTTTTAAGAGGGAGAAAAGAACCCCCTAAGCATCGGGGTTAGAAGGAGGAAGCCAACAAGTCATATTTTAATTGAAATAATGATGTACAGTAAGGCAGACAGGAAGCGCCGACAACAATACTTCACAAACCAGCTAGGACTCAGAAATCCAACCCAGAAGAAAGTTGTGCTCGGGAAATGGCTGCTTGACCCATTCCCTAGCTCTCACAGAACTTTCTTCTGCGTAAAGTGCTTATCATGTAAGAGTTGTGCCCCCCCCCGCAGGTCCTCACCCTCACCCCCCCCCCTCCATCAGCATTTAATTTCTAAATTCAAGTGGAGTAAGAACAGACCGTTGGAGCCTGTGAAAAGCAGCCATGTATGTATGTATACCAGTAGGGATAATAAAGGTGTTGTAATAAGCATACTTACAAGAAAGAGGATTTTTTAAAAAATGCTTTCGGAACAGAGTAATGATGAGACAGGTCTTGCACGTTTACACAACAATATTACACCAAACGCGTAAACTTCACTAAAGAACGCTATGTGAAATTTCCACTCGAAAAAATTGTCTCTATATGTCATCGTTCGACACATTTTTTCAAACCGAAATAGACTATCAGACAGTTCTTAGGTTTCAAAACCCATTTTAAACTTTTAATCCCCGCTCATTTCTCCTTTAAAGTTTAGGGTTTTAATCTGTTGCTGGTTGCTGCTGTCAGCGTTAATACTGTATATATTTGGTCACATTTTGGGGCGGGGGGTGGGGAGGTTGCAGATTCGGTGTGAATCTGTATTACCAATACACCCATGCAGGACTTTTCTCAATCCATAGTACACATTTCAGTTTGAACCAGGTTTCCGAAAGGTTAGTTCACCAAAGAGTGAGCAAACGGTTCCAGGCAATCTCCTAGTTAACCCTATTCCTAAATTTTATATTGGCTCACTTCTCAAAGCTACCTGTGCTCCTCCATCTCGACTTGCCACTGGGGCTGGATCTATTATTAGTAGCTTGGAATAGGCAGTGCAGACCTGGGAGATGAAGAGTTCTTGGTAACTCTAAAGCTAGCAAAAGGAAGTTCCAGTAAAAGATGTCACGGCCTATCTCACGGAAGGAGCCCAAATGAAGACCATGGCGACGTTCCTATTTATTTTTCAAGCCCCGGATTGCACAGATTGATGGTCATGCTTAAAATACTTTTTAGGCATAACTTCCTGAAATAATACCAGCTAGACTCCCCCCCCCCCCGCAACACCCTATTCTACAATACGTTTACGTTAAAATAAGTCTCACTGAAGCCAGTAGCACGGCCACCAGACCACACAAGAAAATAATTCGGCACCTCTTTTCTAAACACAATCTGAAATTATGTCTGGGCTGATTAGACCTTCCAAGGAACTTCCTTTAAGGAATCGGCTTCGCGTTGAAAACTTTACATCCTGATACCTGGGAGTATTTTATTATTTCCGTGACTCCAGTGGCGCTTACTTTCAAGGAAGTGTGTTAAGGGCCTTGGTTTTAGGTCCCGATCGTAAAGGGTTTCTTTCTTTCTTTTTAGGGAGGGTGTCGTTTTGTGTAGCATTTCAAGCCTGGGTGCAGCTTTGAGAGTTTGATGATCAACATACTTGCTAAATGATCACTAGCAATCTGATTTTTAAAAATGGTTTAACAGTTTACACCGAGACCCTTACCTGAACCTGGCTCTCGACAAACTGATTGTACAACAATTAAAATACAGAGCTTGAAAGAATGAAGATGACAACGAGGATCAGAATAAGAACAGAGCAACGATCTTCCCACACACTCCGCTGCGGCCAGGCTTTTGCCCTTAATATCTGTGTTTCCTAAAAGGCGAAGGGAAAAGCAATGCCGCCCCCGCTCATATAGGCGCCCCTCTCTGAGGAATGGGCCGAGGCGGAATGTCAGGAACTTTTGCCTTCCGAGGAGTTTGTGGGAGTCTGTTCGAGAAGGGAAGAGGAGGAGCTGGGCGAAGCGGACCGGCAGAGCTGTTGGGCCACCTGGCTCACGGCCAGGGCGGGAATGGCGGTGGCCGAGGAGATGGCCGGGGTGGGCTTGATGGGCACCGGGATGGCCGGCAGCGTCTGCGCGGGCGGGTGGCAGAGGGCCTTCATGGGCACGCCGAAGGGTCCGTACTCGGCGGGGGAGAGGGGCAAGCCGCCGCCGCCGCCGCCGGACTCCATCACGCCCACGTGGGGCCACACGGAGCTGACCATGGTGCTGATCTGCTGGCTGGCCACTGGGTAGCCCAGGTGGTGCATGACCGAGGCCAGGGGCAGCCCGCCCCCCTGGATCACGCCCTTGTAGTCTCGCCCGATGAGGTTCTCGATGGCGAAGGGGTGCTTGAAGCCCGGCGAGGAGCTGTAGGGCTGGAACTGGGGCAGCCTCCCCACAGCCGCCGCTGCAGCTGCAGCCGCAGCAGCCATGCTGGAGTCTGGGTGGCCTTTGGCGGCTCCTGGAGGCTGCAAAGAAGGAGGAGGAGGAGGAAGAGGAGGCGGCTGGTGCGGGTGGTGCGGGTGGAAATAGTGGCTGAGGTGCGGGTGCAGGACGCCCCCTGCCTTGCCCGCCGCCGGCATGTGGGGCTCCGGCCGCGGCACCTTGAAGCGCTTCCTGCGCCGGAGGAAGCTGCCGTTCTCGAACATGTCCCCGCAGTCCGGGTGCAGCGCCCAGAAGCTGCCCTTGCCCGGCTGGTCCGGTCGGCGCGGGATCTTGATGAAGCAGTCGTTGAAGGAGAGGTTGTGGCGCAGCGAGTTCTGCCAGCGCTGCGTGTGCTCGCGGTAGTAAGGGAAGCGCTCCATGATGAACTTGTAGATGTCGCTCAGCGGGAGCATCTTCTCGGCCGAATGCTGGATGGCCATGGCCGTCAGGGAGATGTACGAGTAAGGGGGCTTCTGGTCGCTGTAGGAGCTCTTGCCCGGGCGAGGCATGGCACTGGCCCGCCCCGGCTGAGACGCACGGAGAAGAAGAACCCGCACACTCAGATCTCTCCCCGACCGCGAAGGAGCGCTGCTCCTCTCACGGCATCACTGGTGCAGGCGGCAATGGTACGTCCAGCCTTCCCGGCAGTCCTTCCCCGCAGATCTGCGACCCCGGGCGGAGAATACATACTGCGAGCCCACCCCCTTTAATCCGTATCTCTCCCCTCTTTCCCCGTTCTTTCCCTCTAGGACTGGCTCTGCAATGCTACATACAAAGCCGGTTCACTGCTCCCGAATCAAGGTGCTTTCGAACCGCATCCTCAACCGTCTCGCTCCCGCCGGCGGGACAGAATCCGGCAACTTCTTTGACATGGGTCTTTTTCTGAACTTCCCCCCTCGCCATGTCTCACTACTCTGCGAAGAGCTTCAGCCCATAGTGGGGAGGTGAGTCTCACGGCAGAACTCAATGCCCGGCGAGCAGCGCCTCGCTCCGCGCAGGAACCGCTCCAAGCAGAGCTGCCGGGGCCCGTCGAAGAAGCCGCTCGGCGCAGCGCACGGTCCTCGCAGGGCGCAAGCGGCCCCTGCACGTTCCCGCGAAGGAGACGGAAAAGTCACTCGCGGCCACCTGGATTTAGGGGATCCACTGCTGGCAAGGGTGCCTTGTGGCTGGAGTTTCTGCCGTGGCCTTTACGCGGGGAGCGGGTGGGGAGCGGATTGGTGGTGAGTGCTTGGCCCGCGGGATCCGCTCGAGGAAAGCAGGAGCTGCTGGGAACTGCCAGGCAGCTGCGTCCGGTGCGCTTGGCCGCCGCGCAGCCTGGAGGCAAAGCGCAGAGGTCGGCGACGGCGGCTGGAGAAGGCAGCGTGGCAGGTGGGCTTCTGGCTCGGCAGAGCTTCCCGGCTCCGTTTTGTGACGATCCCTGGCCGGGACAGCGAAGCACCCCGCCCAGTTCCAGCTTCTTTAGCATCACATGACAGAGGCTTAGGGAACATCAGAAGACACGGATCGCATTCTCCAACCCCCCCCCCCCCGCTTAACTCTTTAAGCGGACAAGGTGGGGCCAGGGACACGCGCAGGGAGGCGACGCTGGAGGGAGCCGTTAAATCGCTTCTCTGCCTCCCTCCCCTCCTCTCTCAGGATGGCAAGGAGGCGACCTCCTCCTCCTCCCTCCTCCGGCTCCCCAGCGCCCACCACTCACAGCCGCTTGAACTCCATGCCGCTCGGTTTCGCTCCTGTCCTGGGAATCTCCCCCGCCTGCTCCTCTCTGTAGAGATGGCGATGGCTCATGGCTGAGCTTTCTTGTTATTGAGAAGCGATGCCAAGGAAAACAGAAACGCCTGTTCGGAACCCGAGTCGAGGTCTCGACTTCTGAAATGCTGAACTAGAAAGGTTTTTGGTGAGGCAGCCTTAGGCTTTGTGTAGAAAATAGATTAATTACACCTCTTCCACCTAGAATTCCCTTTCCATGGCTTAGTGAGCGACATAGTCCAGTCCTGAGAATGCTTTCTTGGAGTGAACCCGTGTGTTAATGGGATAAGTATGCATAGGATTACAGATGTCGTGTATTTAGCGACGAAGGCTGGAATCCTGGATACACTTCCTAGGTCCTCTTTAATTCAGAGGGGCATACTTCTGACTGAGTAGACCTGCGTGGGAGAGGTCCAGCATTCCCCGTTCAAGAGCATTTAGGTCTCAGCGAACCCAACAAGATTTGCTTCCAAGTAAAAGGGTGTGTGATAAGAGCGGAAGACGGATTGAAAGATGGACGCTGAAGTACGTTCAGCGGACATAATAGAATTATAGAGTTGAAAGGGATCCCTGCGGTCATCCAGTCGAGCCCAGGATTCCTGCCCACAGCAGTTCACTTAAACCAATGGATTGAGGAGGAGGGGCGAGATCCACTTTCCACTTGACTTGATGGGGATACTTTTAGTGATGGTTGGTGGACAACGCTATAAGTTACATCCCATCTTCCTTGGAAATCTATCCTATTCATTTCAAGACATTTTCAAGGCTTAAAACAGAGAGTCTGGTCCGCTGGCAGCTTCAATGTATTCTAACGAAAGCTTAGGGTTGTGTGTCATTTGTCTACCTCGTTCTCAGCAGGATATTGGAACTATGTTCCATCGACATCGAAGCACGTGTGTAAGACTTCGCTGAATATGACTAAATAAACTTTAAACAGTAGCAGAACTAGCGATCAGATCCAGTTCGCTAGTTGTCTCGCCAGCAAGAAGGGAGCAAGAAGTGTTTGTGCACCAAAGGCTTCCCACCTTGATCTTTGCGATTGAGGAGCAGGCGCCCTGCGCGTGCCAGAGATTAAAAGGACCTGAGTTGATATGGAGGCCCTGGGAGAGGAAGTTTCTTGGAACTCCTACCGGCGTTTCAGCGCTCTCTCACAGTCACACTCACACGTTACCCACGAACACGTATTTCACCGTGCTTAGTTCTTGACAGATGACCCGGGTTCCATCTGGTCTTCACGTTCACTCCTAAACAGAGAAGCGGGGAATACTCGCGAAACGGGGGGCGGGGGGAGCTTCCAAGCGCTTCTTTAAGAGCACAACCGCACATCTGCCTGGCTTCATCATTACGCTTTTAAGGGGAAGTAAGATGGAAGAAAAACACGCAACAAGGAATGCGAAATTCGCTGAATGCCTTTCTTGTTCTTGTAACAGACTTTAGACTGCAAGTTATTCAAACGACGCTTATGCTTTTTCAGTTCAGCGAAAAGGATACCCGTATTTTTTTATTTTTTTTTAAGTATTAAGTGGTCCTAAACCGATGGTTCCGCATTGCTGGAGAAACTGTCACGCCCTGACCAATCAAGTTCCCCGTTCCCCGCTCTGCTGGCTATTGAAACCAAGAGCGCTACAAAATAGTAAAGAGCAGAGATTAGCTACGGTCACACGTTGCTTGCTGCCAGTGTCAGGGTTTGTTCTCCGCCACCCTCAGTTCCGCAACCCGCCCCCACTGAATGTGGTGTTGGGCACCCATCGAACTTCTTCAAGCCCCGCGTCCCGCCTGCGTGAGCTGCTGGGAGAAACCTGCGAGGCAATTACGCGCAGGCAAAACATCTCCCCTTAATCGCACGGGCTCCAGTCAGAGACCGGTTCGGGTTTCCAAAGGGGCGGGGGCGGCAGTAGAAATTACACGTTATCCAAATATTGGCTGCTGCTGAGTCGAGGGCGGGGGGCGGCGGCTGGCAGCCAGGCTGTGCCCCCTGGACGCGGGCAATTAGCGCGACAGCCCCCTACGTTGGCTTAGATGCGTCTTCTATAGTGACACCCTCCCCCTTTGGCCCACAAGAAAGGCTGATTGCCCCCCTGGGAGCCAGCGCCAGCTCTGCACGGGGAGTCTGGCAGCTCCTGCCCGAGGTCGGTGCCAAAGAAAAGGGCCACCGCCGCGTCCCTGGGCGCTGCCGCCGCAGATTGCATGGCAGGCAGCAGATTTCGTGGTGCCGGCCTGGCTGCAGCGTCGTCTGCAGCAGCAAAGCCCAACTGTCAGGGAAGAGGCTCCGGCGACGGGCGAGAGCCTCGGGCAACGTCCAGCAGCGGGGCGGGAAACAGAGACCTTGCACGCATCCTGGAGCAAAGCCGGGAGCGCAAAAGTGGCTGCGGAGGAGAGAGAGCGCTTTTCTACTACTGTCCGGGGCTGAATCCGGCTGGCGGAATCCCCAAGGGAATAGGAACTGCCTCTCATGTCTACTACCATTCTATGGATTTTAATGGAAAAGGCATGCAGATGTTGGAAAATACGAGGCTGAGAAGATGGGTAGGTGGGCAAAGGGGCCCTTTTTACAGCAAAGGACACCTGCTCCTGAGAAAGAGCTGGTTGTTCTGCTGAGATGGATCGGACTTGCGCACGGTTCGTGAGCCCATGAGACACTTTCAGGGTTTTAAAGCCACCACTTCGCGCTTTAGCTCGTTTCACAGATAGACAGTCCTTTGTTTTCCCTCCTCATAATAACCCCTTAGAGGAGAAGTTCTCAGTTTGTGGACAACTTGTAAAGGTCAGGCTGCAGGGTGAGAAACTGACTTTGGTAACTGACTCTCTTCGTCGCCCTGAGTGGAAAAGATAGAAGACCCAGTGTCAAAAATATAATTCGGATATTTAATGCAGCCTCCTCGG